>NC_045434.1:48243233-48492539 GCF_002776525.5 Piliocolobus tephrosceles | reverse complement strand
AAGAAGAAGAAGAAGAAGAAGAAGAAGAAGAAGAAGAAGAAGAAGAAGGAATTCCAGTATTTTCCTCCTATTGGTATAAGAAATTTCGGCCAGGCTGATGTTCTTCCATCTCACTCATACAACCACACATCATGTAGATATTTTATAGAATTTCCTTTGGTCTTAGTTGTTTGTTTGATTTCCTGCTTAATAATGGTAAATATTTTTTCTAAGACAAAATGATATTTGGAATATTTATTATAGTTTTTAAAGGAAATGATACTATCTCACCTTGTGATATTAGTCAGCATATAATTCCTTTTAAGGATAAATTAAGTAGGTGAATTTTTGGATTGGTAGCAGCACTGGACACTGACAGTTGATATCTACCAAGCCACATATTTTAGACCCAACAGAGTAGCAATCTCAATAAATTATTATTGCACAATGTATTAGGTTAATTTATGTTTTTTCCATTATAGAAATATAACAATAGTCTGCTTTCATAAATAAAGGATATGTTATTACATTTTTAGCATATATGTGATGCATTCATTACACTGATAAAAATATATCTGGGTTTATTTTGCTCTCATTTGTTTTCTTTTGCTTTTATTGTCACAGAACAAACAATAGGTTGACAAAGATTTTGCTTTCTTTGTTGTTATGATTGTTTGTGTTTTATTTTAAATATATCAAATATTAGTTGTCATCCAATAGCTTCTTAGTCTGCTTAGTTTTCTAAAACATAAATGTGTTAGAAATCAAACATTATGCAAAGTATACCTCTATTTGTGAGGACTTTTCTGCTCTATCTATACTTTAACTTGATTTAAATTGTTTTTTTAAGGCCTTGTTTGTTAACAGAAAGAAAGTGTGTCACACTTTCACATTACAGTAATACCATATGAATTAAACTGCCAGTCCAATACATCTATAGACATGTGAGCTATATGCCGGTTTAAAATACATAAAAAGTAGAAACGTTTCATAAAAATACTTTGAAGTAATTAATGCCTTTACCTTTGGAGAATACACTGTAAAAATATTTAATGCATCAAATTAGATACTAGAGTAAAACATTTCAAATAATTATGTAAAATCAGCTTCTCCTTTATGTTTCATATTGAATACTGGATGCTTTGAATTATCACTTAGTACACAATAATTTTATGGAGAGTTGACAATTAACATTATATTAATACTTAAAAACTTTATGTATAAATATCTGAGAAAATGACATTATAAAACAAGATTATTTTTCCCCCTTTTTTGAGCTTATAGCCAGTAGACTGATTGCTATGTTGATGTAGAACAGTATTAGCAGAGTCAGATAAAGAATAAAAATAAGTACAAAATAGAAGTCAAGCACCAGTAAGAGTATACTAACACAGGTTAGCATGAACTGGAAATCTCTAAGAAACTAGTATAAATTGGGAATACGAAATTTTTAAAAAATTGATCTATGGTCTTTGGCATATTTTCCATCTTCTAATTTTGATTTCTTTCTCCCTCTCTGCCTCTCATATTCCACCTCCCTCTTTATTTCTCTCTTTTCTTCTGCCAACCATCGTTCTAAGTAGTTTATAGGCATTTGTCACTTAATACAACAAGAATTCATATGGTGATTCTGAGAATTTAGTGAGATACAACATGTAAGGTATCTAGAACAGTGTTTCATGCATGCAAACCTTATGTTAACATGTGCTGAATTGTTATTCTTATTATTATGCCATATTTATGGGCAATGAAACATATAATTTAAAGATATATAGCTGAGGTGAAGTATTTAGGAACTAGTGTATACAGATACAACATTATCTTTCAAAGGCAATGGTAATAACTACTTTGAAAAATAATTCCAGTCAAACTTAATCGTTTAATTAAATAAAATACACACCAAAGGCTCATCCCAAATTTGTCATGCTGCAGTTACTTTGTATCTTATGGCATAATTTTTATTTTTTATTCAGATCTCCATTTGCTGAAGTTTAATTTATTTTCATGTTCATGATCCATTTGAATGGTGAATTGAGATCAAGAAACTACAAGTTATTTACAACTCATTCTTTAAAATATAGTATCATAAGGGATATTGAAATGTCAAAGGTATTAAGCAGTTATTTTATTACAATTTCAAGAAGTCTGAGCTCTATATCTTAACTGTAGTCCAGAATGAAAAAACGAATAATAATAGTCATCTTTAGGTTGTGTCCTTGTAAAAAATTTAAGGACAACAAAAAAAGTTTTGCTTAAAAAATTTATGAAGAAGCTTGACACATGAAGAGTACTTTTCATTGTTATTTATTTAGTTAGTTAGTTATTTTAGACACAGAATCTCACTCTGTCACCCATGTTGGAGTACAGTGGGACAATCATAACACAATGTAACTTAGAAATCCTGGGTCAAGAAATCCTGCTGCCTCAGCTTCCTGAGTAGCTAGGACTACAAGTACACATCACTAGGCATGTCTAATTTAAGAAAAAAAAAAATGGTAGAGATAGGATCTCATTATGTTTACTAATATGGTCTCAAACTCCCAGCCTCCAAGGATCCTCCCACTTTGGCATCCCAAAGCACTCTGGGATTACAGGCATGAGCTACCATGCCTGTCTCCATAAAGATTAATTTTTGGTGATGAGAAGGGTAAAGTTACTATCAAACATGTATTAATTTCAGACATTTTTGTCAATTACTTTCATGTTAATTGTTTTATCTCAACCAGTCTGTAAATCTGAACCACTGTGAATTTTGCACCATAAATACCTTAAGATGAGCTTATAATAAATTGACTTGTTTCTTACTCTTTTTTTTTTTTGTTTTGAATTTTGGTTTGAAAATTTGTTTTCAATCTTGTGTGCTCCTGAGCTTGCTTCAAGTATTTCATATCTACTTGATCCCTAATTCAAATCAAATTTTTTCTCACCAGCTTGGGAAACTAATTCTGACTCCTGATTGCTTCTGTTGTGTAATGATTAATTACCTTGAACTAATTTTGACTGATTGAGTTTCCTAATTATTCAGTAGAATGAACTAATGTTGAGCTTATAATAAGTCATAAGGAAAATATTAACACTATTAAACTTTATTTCTCAATTTTAAGATACAAAATTATGGGATAATTTTAGCATAGCTATAGAAGTTTGAAACTAAAATTAACTAGGAAAAACTGGTTCCAATTGTCTAAACATCAGAGGGTTCATTTATACTATTCAAATCATACATATGTGCATAAAAGTGAAATTATCCTTTGATTCTCAAAATGAAGTAGACTTCCTAGATTTCAGCGAGATAATGACATCATTAATTATGGATAGGAGAGTACAATTATTTGTGATTTTTGTACTTATTGAGTTGATTTCTGAACTAAGTATGCTTACTTTTAAATCTGCCTTATTTATATCAGACTAATGTAATTTAACGCTTCCTTTGGGATTCAGGTTTGGCATAAAGAAATCTGCTGTAAAAATTAAGTAAAATTTTATATCTTAAAATAAAAATATCTACAAGGCCCAACTAAATTATTCTAAAATTGTATACATGGTACAGTTATTTCCCTCAGATGTATTCAAAGTATCCAATAATTTACCTCATTAGATCCAACCACTGCCATGCTGAGGCTTCCAGTCATCACCCACACTACTACAAAGTAATTTGTTTCCTGGTTTTCAGGTTTGATTTCATTGCAAACTGAGTAATGGAACTTCTCTATAGAAGAAAAAAATAATGATAACCATAAAATAGTCACATGAACAAAAAGAACAAATTGATTTCCCCTTATTGTTTTAAAAATATCCTTTTATTAAATTAAGCTTGCCTAAATTTTAGCCCCATAGTCACTATAAAAATATTTCTGACTAACTGATTGTCCAGGAAATGTGTGGATACCGAACACACACTGGAGTGCATTGTTCCTACACTTTAAATTTATTTTCAAAACTTGAAACGCACATTTTTCAACTCTACTTTCTAAAATTGTAGTTAATATTTTAGAACCTACCCAAATCTATAACCATATCAGAGAAGAAATGTATAAATAATATGTTTCTTGAATATTTCATTTTGCTAATATAAAATATCTCACAGTATAAACAAAGAGAAATGTTATATAAACTGCAGCAAAATTATTTTAAAACCATCACTGAACCAATAAGTGAAGAAAAGAGAACAATCAATTTCATTAGCCACAAAGAGTATTCAACACAAAAAACACTCCCTGAGGGGGTATCAAATTGAAAATAAACTATTGCAAAATACTTAAGAAATGTAATTTTTAGTGAGTGAAACATAGCCAATACTAACAGCACTAGAAATAGACGTTTATATATTTAGATGCAAGATTTTTTAAAAATGTGTTTAACTAATAAAATTTTCTAATACTGATTTAATCTCTAAAAAGAACATGATAGTTAAAATTAAAGAGCAGATTTAAAAATAAAATGTAGTTACAAGAAGAGAAAAAATACATAATCGTGGAGGTTAAGATTTGCAGTTAAACTAAATTGGATCAAATATAACCCCCTAAATAATAATAAAAGAAGTTTAAATTAAAATAAATATCTGAGAAAAATATCCAAAAATGGCAAATAGAATGGTAAAATGATGAAGCGTTGTGAAAATTAAGAATAATTTTTTTTTAAAATATGATAAACTCAACATCTATTTAATAAGAGATGCAGAAATAAAGAAATTTTTAAAGGCCATGAATCTTTATACATGAGAAGAATGAAATCTGATAAAGACAAATGACTTTACATAAAGCAAAACTTGGTAAAATTGAAAAAGAAATGGATAAATTTTAAATTAGAGTTGCAAATTTGAACACTTTCTCTGAGTAAGGATAGAAGATTTGAATGCTATCAAATAATAGGGCAATCTTACAAATATCAGCAGAATATTAGTTTTTTCAAGTGTTTATGAAATATTCATCAAGATAGACCATGTGATGCATCTATATATCATATAAAATCTCAATAAATTAAACAATAACAAAATATGCAAAGTATTTTGCTTATCACAACAAAATTTTTCTGTTAATTAAATAACAGAAAAAATACATTAAAAAAAATCTACCAGAGTCTTTAAGAGGGCTAACTAGAGGCATCCAGCACTTCCCTCCTCCACGAAGAAGAACAAAAACAGTCAGGAGAGAATCACATGGTAAGTGGAATGTCTAAGAGAGTTCACTTGAATTCAGCAGGAAAGTCACTGGGAAACTGAGGCACAGAATTAGAAGAAAGAGAAACGGCTGGCTTGGCTGGAATCAGCTTGGAGTCAAGGGAAACTCCTCATTACAGGGAAATGTGAAGAGAGGTCCACATTGACACATTTCCACCACAGACTACTGCAATCCTAGCTACAGGAGAGACCTGTGGCCCCTGTGGGTCCTGAGGCTAGTGAAGGAGCTGCCTGGAATCCCCACAATGGCTGGATACCACATACCAGGCCTCGCCATCTCTATATCCCAAGAGCCCCACTGACAAAAATAGGCATTTCTCAAAGGAAGACATACAAATGGCTAATAGATACATCAAAAATAGATTCAACATCACTAATCATCAGAGAAGTACAAATCAAACCACAGTGAGATATCTTAACCTGTTAGGACAGCTATTACCAAAAAGACAAAAAAATAACAGATGTGGTAAGGATGTGGAGAAAAGAGAACCCTTACACACTCTTGATGGAAATGTAAAATCAGTACAGCCATTATGGAAAATAGTATAGAAATTTCTCAAAAAACTAAAAATAGAATAATTCAACAATTACACTACTGGGTATTTATCCCAAAGTAAAGAAATCAGTATATCAAAGAGATTCCTGTGCTTCCATGTTTAGTGCAACACTATTCACAGTAGGAAAGACATAGATCAGCATAGGTGTCCATAGATGAATACATAGATGAAAAAATAAATGGACAAAAAATCCACAATTGAATACTATTTGGCCATATAAAAGAAGGAAATTTTGTCATTTGCAGCAACATGAATGAAGCTGGAGGTTATTAAATGAAATAAGCCAGAAACAGAAAGAAAAATATTGTGTGTTCTCACCCCTATATGAGAACCAAAAAAATTGACCTCAGGGAGATAGAGTAGAATGGTAGTTACCAGAGGCTGGGAAGTGGGGGAATGAAGAGAGGTTGGTTAATGAGTACAAACATAAAGTCAGATGAAAGAAATAAGTTCTAGTGTTCAATAGCACAGTAGGGTGACTGCAGTTAAAAATGATGCATTGTGTATTTCAAAATAAAAGAATAGCTTTGAAATGTTCTCAGCACAAAGAAATGATAAATGTTTGAAGTGATAGATGTCCTAAATACCCAGATTTGATCATTACACATTGTATACATGTATTGAAATACCACATGTATGCCATAAATTTATACAACTATTACATATTAATAGAAAATACATTTTAAACACTTACAAATATGGGGAAAGGATTCCCTATTTAATAAATGGTGCTGGGAAAACTGGCTAGGCATAAGTAGAAAGCTGAAACTGGATCCCTTCCTTACTCCTTATACAAAAATTAATTTAAGATGAATTAGAGACTTAAATGTTAGCACTAAAACCATAAAAACCCTAGAAGAAAACCTAGGCAATACCATTCAGGACATAGGCATGGGCAAGGACTTTGTGTCTAAAACACCAAAAGCAATGGCAACAAAAGTCAAAATTGACAAATGGGATCTAATTAAACTAAAGAGCTTCAGAGCAGCAAAAGAAACTACCATCAGAGTGAACAGACAACCTACAGAATGGGGGAAAAATTTTGCAATCTACTCATCTGACAAAGGGTTAATATCCAGAATCTACAAAGAACTCAAACAAATTTACAGGAAAAAAATAGACAACCCCAACAAAAAGTGGGCAAAGGATATGAACGGACACTTCTTAAAAGAAGACATTTATGCATCCAACAAACACATGAAAAAATGCTCATCATCACTAGCCTTCAGAGAAATGCAAATCAAAACAGCAATGAGATACTATTCCACAGCAGTTAGAATGGCAATCATTAAAAAGTCAGGAAACAACAGGTACTGGAGAGGATGTGGAGAAACAGGAACACTTTTACACTGTTGGTGGGACTGTAAATACTTTAACCATCATGGAAGACAGTGTGGCGATTCCTGAAGGATCTAGAACTAGAAATACCATTTGACCCAGCCATTCCATTACTGGGTATATACCCAAAGGATTATAAATCATGCTGCTATAAAGACACATGTACATGTATGTTTATTGTGGCACTATTCACAATAGCAAAGACTTGGAATCAACCCAAATGTCCATCAGTGACAGACTGGATTAAGAAAATGTGGCACATATACACCATGGAATACTATGCGGCCATAAAAAAGGATGAGTTCATGTCCGTTGTAGGGCCATGGATGGAGCTGGAAACCATCATTCTCAGCAAGCTATCACAAGAACAGAAAACCAAACACCACATGTTATCACTCATAGGTGGAAACTGAACGATGAGATCACTTGGACACAGGAAGGGAAACATCACACGCTGGGGCCTGTTGTGCGGTGGGGGGAGGGGGGAGGCATAGCATTAGGAGATATAGCTAATTTAAATGACGAGTTAATGGGTGCAGCACACCAACATGGCACATATATACATATGTAACAAACCTGCATGTTGTGCACATGTACCCTAGAACTTAAAGTATAATTTATAAAAGAATCAAAATAGAAAAAAAATCTACAAATATTTAGAAAGTAGAAAAGAGAGAAGAACAATCACATAATATTTTGAACTCAAAGAAAATGAATACACAATACATCAATATGTGATGATGTAGTTAAACAAGCATTTTGAAGGAAATTTATGGCATCAAATTGCATTAGACAAGAAGAAAAAATATATAACAGTATATACTAAATTAATTGAAACCGGATTGTAGAATACGGAGAAATTATTTGTGACCTTGAGTTGGGCAGTAATTCTTAGTGTACAAAAACCTGAATCATAAAATCTTTGTAATTTAATATTCATCAGAATTAAAATTTCTCTTCAAAAGTCACCATTAAGGAAAGAACAAGGTACAACCTACAAGAAGAAACATTACAATGCATATAGCTAACAATGGGCTTGTGTCCGGAATGTACAAGTAACTTTACAACTCAGTAGTAAGCCAAACATCATAATAGTAAATGAACAAAACATTTGAACATATACTTCAGTAAATGAACTATGTAAAATTCTCATGAACATATTAAAAATGCTCAAAATATTGTTTGTTATGTAGTGCAAAATTTGATCCACATTGAAGCACTGCTAACACCTACAAGAGTGAATAAAATTAAAATGAATTGATAATTATAAGTGGTGGTGTAGATATGGAGAAAATTTGGCAATATTTTTCTTGCAGCTTTTTCATAGTTGATTACAAAGACTAGGAATAATTTTCTCCACATATTAATAATCATCTCTCATGAGACAATATAATCTCTACGGTGATAGATATGTTTTTGTTATATTGGGGGGGCACTGTGTGTAAAATGCCACTTCAAATCTATTACTTATTGTTTAGAATTGTATGGTTTCTCAAGGTCATATATTAAACAGAGGTTATTTCATACATTAATTATCAAAAGGGAAACAAAAACTTTCACACATTTTTGGGCATAAAATATTATTAAGCAAAGGAAATTAACTATTGTCTCCTGGTAATAGAGACTACTGATTAGGCTGGGTTATAAAGAGATGCCCTTGATGTTCCTCTTTTACATCTTACTTTGGAAAATATTCAAGAGCTACCCTATGTAGATCATAAGCCTTTCCAAATAGCTTTTGGGAATTCTGGATGCGAAATATCTTTGTAATCTTATTTGGATATTATTCAAAATATTAATTGTCAGATATGCTTGCCGGGGTTGTTCTTTGTGGTTCTTGTCACATTCTATTCTCTTTAGCAAAGTTTACTTTCATCTGCTGCATACGTCTTCTTTCCTTGCTTAATTTTTACTTAAAATCTATGTAAGTGGCTCTTAGTGTGTCTTCTCAAAAATAAGAGCTTTGTTTCTAACTATAGGATAAATGGCAATAGGGTAACAATTTACCATCGTTTTATATAGAGCTTCTGGAAAATGGTTATGCTAAATAATTATTTACTTTATTTATTTCAGTTAAACAATTAGGTTAATTGATTTCTAGGATCTGAAAAGTTGTGCAATTAACCAGGAGTTTGGTCATATGTGCATTACATGCCATATTTTTCTATATATCTTCTGAGTAATTAATGTCATGTTAGAATTTTTAAGTGTTATATAATTAAAAGTTCACAAGCCAATTTTGATTATCATGGGAATTCTTCAAAAGCAGTTGTTTTTTCCTCCTTTAAAAAAAACTATTAAAACATGACTTTCAGAGGTTAAATCCCAGTCTGATATTTATTTACCTGATATTTCAGGGGATATGCAACCTCATCAAGTAAAATCCAAGAAGAAGAAACAAATATTTCTTATCTCTGTGCTGAAAATGTTATTAATCATAAGACTGTCTGTCACAAACAACATGCCCAAGATCACAGAGATAGTTACTGATACCCAAAATGATAACCCAAGATTTTCTGTGTCATGGGCATCTAATTTCATATCTGTCTGATGTCACTTTTTAAATTTTAACTCCTGACATGAGAATTAACTAATTCAATATTTAATTCATTTGCTCCTACTTTAGAGAATATTACAATTGGTTTCCTACTAACAAAAGATAAGAATATACAAATTGTCTTTATATAATTAATTACATTACATATTTTCAGATTCAATACTAAATTATTTTTTGCTGTTAAATACTAAATAAAAAACTCTTTTTACAAAAATGTGCATTTTTTCTTTTAGTAACAAAAATATAAGCCATTTTGATTCAAATATGTTGATTGAAAATGTTGCCTGCAATTATTCTATGGCATTCTATGAAGTGTTTTCCAAAGATCAAACATACTATATCTAAAGAGATGGACACAAAAAAGGAAAGGAGTAGTCTACTTTAGCCCACCCTATGGAAGAACAATTACTTGGTAATTTAATGAGTTTAAAATATGTTCATTGGGATGAAAATATTCACTGATAGTAGTAATGTGTCTGGCACTGTGCTACTTCCTGGAACAATGATGAATTAGGTATACAGAGCTTTGGACTCATGAATCTCCTTACTGGAATAGACCCTTCACTGTAGTCAAAGTAGTCAAGATAAACTATGTGTACAGATGCTTCCACATTAAGAACGCATGTGATCATTTTGTCATAGAAGAATAAGTTATAAAAATCCAAAATCCCTTATTAGGCATTAACAGCACTAAATCACCAAATACATGACTGTATGTGTTCATCCTATCACATTTATGGGATCTGTGCAAATGCTTCGAAAACTCAAGAATATAAACTATTCATCACTGTAAGACTGTAGAAAGTAAGAAATAATGCATTCAAGCTACTGGCGTATGTTAACAACTATTTTACTTCTCTCTTATATGACTTTAAATTTAAAAAGTAAAAATGAGAGAGGGTAAATCTGTATAATAATGACTGTTTTATTTTGTTCAAAAGAAAAAGCTGATGTATGTTGCCCCTATAGAAGAAACGTATAAAAATATATGATTTTAAAAATATACATGTTAAACTCCATCATTTAAGTAAACAAGAAAATTGCAAATTATACACACAAATATAATTGCAAAATATACACACAAATATATCTACTAATTGCAAATACAATTGCAAAATACATACACAAATATATCTACTGAAGTACTTTTTTCTTCATTTATTTGATTGTTTTTTAGTGCCAATACTTATCTGACACATTTTTAGGCTAGTGGTTTTCCAAAAGTTATTAAGAGTCCCTTGGTGGTTCCCAAGCTATTTAAGTGGTTTGTAATGTCACGATTATGTTCGTAGAAATGCACATATGTTATTTGTCTTTTCCTCTATCATAAGTATACAGAAGATTTTTTTCTGAGGCTACATGATCTGTAATGATGTCACTGCTCTGACTGCTAATGGAATGTATTTTTCTATTTTTTTGTTTCTGTAGTTTACTAAGGTAGTGGCTTTAGAGTATAACTTGTACATATTTTGGAATTAATGAGTTGGTTCTTAGAACTTTATGTTCTTTCTTTTTATTGTCACCACTATAATCTTCGCAAACTCATTATCTTCCCATGAATTATTTTGAAATTATTGTCTTTATGCCTACATAAAAATACAAGAAAGTAAATTTTATTGATTTATTTTATGAGAAGATTATTTATTTACAAAGTAGAAAACTTTTCTAAATTAGAAAAATGTATCCACATATGTTATTATTTTGGAATTTAATTACTTATTATTAAAATAATTGTATTTATACATTTTGCATATTTAAGATTTGGTTGATAACTACAATTGGGATTATGAGACTTGACTTCTTCAATTCACAGTTGCATTATCTATTCCGAAAGATGCTGAAATACAAAGAAACTGACATATCAGAGTATTCTCTGACATATGTAATGTAAGACAATCTATTCTTTGGAATTCATTCTAAAGATAGTAGGCAAAAGTTTAAGTAAGAAAGTGAACTGATGAAAACTATCTCTTTAAGCTTTAGAGTGTTGATAATTTAGTATATTGTATCTTATTCAAAAGAACCGTTTTGAATAATATATTGTCAGTTAATTTGTGGATCATTTTGAGATAAATCTAGTCAATTCATGAATTAAAAGAATAGAGTATTTTAAATGTAGAGATGATAAGCTATTTGAAAAACAAAAATTATTCATTACAGCTTTTCAAACTAAAAATGAAAAATCCACTGAAGCATCTTACAGGGAAAATTATCTTTTGTTGGCTGGAGAAACACTTAGAATAGCTGTGAGACAAAGCCTTGAATGCCTGCTAGATGAAAAGTCAATTAACAAAATCATGGCACTTCTACTTTCTAATAATACTGTAACTCATGGAATTGAAGACTTACTATAAACATCAAGATTGAGTTAGTACCCAAGCTGTAGATTAGTATTTTTGTCTTACAAATGAATAACCTACAGGCATGGTTGGACTTGCTGTATTTACATTAATCTAACATTAACACCAATTAATAAATTAGACAATTTATTTTTAATGAATGCTTGGAAATAAACACAAATGAAAATTTTGAATAAGGTTTTTGAATCTCATAAGTTATCCTGGAACAATTGTGAGGACTTTTGCACTGATGGTAGGTACAATTGCTGGTTGTCGGTGGTTGGCGTCATTTAGTGGCACCAAACTATACCTAGAAGTCAATATATTGTTTGCTATGTGAACATAAACAGAAAAAAAAGAAAGAAAACAAACAGAAGACAGCTTTCTAAAAGAATGTGTTTGATGAATAGAAATAAATAATTTCTATTATAAATAAATAAATAAATAAATAAATAAATAAATAAAGCTCCACCCATAAATACATATCTTTTTATACTCTGAGTGATAAAATGGAAAAAAAAAAAACCATAATGAACTTCTGCTACACATCAAAGTAGGATGATTATCTGCATTTTAAGACAAAATTTAAGTATTAGAAAACTTGCATCTGGCAAAATAAGCGTGACATCTTCTTAATGCAAACTTTTCTAATAAGATTGAAGTTGATATTAACACGTGATTCTTTTCCATATTACATAATGAAAACGATGTCAACATTTGAAATATCTTCATAATCCACTGAATCAATTCCTAAAAGATGAATGTATGATATTTCAAGATTACGTATGAAGAAAAGTTTGAGATATACTAATAGTTTTAAATGTAACATAGTAAGGAAAATTAATCAGAATGGTTTCACCTCTTACATTGCAACTTTTAAGAATTATTACCTGGGGCCGGGCGGGGTGTCTCACGCCTGTAATCCCAGCACTTTGGGAGGCCAAGGTGGGCAGATCACGAGGTCAGGCGATCGAGACCGTCCTGGCTAACAAGGTGAAATCCCGTCTCTACTAAAAATACAAAAAATTAGTCGGGCATGATGGCACGTGCCTGTAGTCCCAGCTACTGGGGGAGGCTGAGGCAGAAGAATCGCTTGCACCCAATGGGCAGAGGTTGCAGTGAACCGAGATCTTGCCACTGCACTCTAGCCTGGGGGACAGAGGAGACTCCGTCTCAAAAAACAAACAAACAAACAAACAAGCAAACAAAAAAAACTATTACTTGCCGATTTTGCTGTAGATTCAAATTGATAATTATCAAGGTTATTATAAAGTTTATTAGGGACTCCTGCCTTTTCCAACTACATATCTGTATGAGTATAGATTAACTGCATATTTCTTTTTTTTTTTTTTTTTTGAGACAGAGTCTCGCTGTGTCACCCAGGCTGGAGTGCAGTGGCCGGATCTCAGCTCACTGCAAGCTCCTCCTCCCAGGTTCATACCATTCTCCTGCCTCAGCCTCCCATGTAGCTGGGACCACAGGCCCACAGGCGCCGGCCACCACGCCCGGCTTATTTTTTTTTTTTTGTATTTTTAGTAGAGACGGGGTTTCACCGTGTTAGCCAGGATGGTCTCGATCTCCTGACCTCGTGATCCACCCATCTCGGCCTCCCAAAGTGCTGGGATTACAGGCGTGAGCCACCGCGCCCGGCCTAACTGCATATTTCTACCAAAGTAATATACCGGGGCAGACTGAATTCAGAAGCAGCAAAACACATGGAAACACTTTTCATTTCCATCTTTTATTTAGTCCTACATTAAGATACTTAAAAATATATGAGTCACTCTTCTCATTATTTGTTTGGCTTTGTAAGCTACAATGTATTTCATTAAAATGTTGTTTACATTAACATGTAGTAGGTTTATTGTTGTTATTTACACTGAATTAATAAATGGATATTTTTGAATGCGTAAATCTTATTTGTAATCCTATAAATGCACATATTTATATATACTACATAAGCAAAAGTATTTTGGGGTTCTCAATACAGTTTAAGAATTTAATCAGGACCAGAAACAAAAAAATAAATGTAAGAACCACGGCTCTAGGCGGTAAGATACCTCAGTGATCAAAATAAGTTGAAGCCTCTGCCCTCGTAGAGCTAATTATGTTCTCCTGGAATAGTTTTATTCCAGCAGATGGTTTTATTCTTCTATTTCAGACTTCTGTCTGATTCTTTCTAGGTCATGTTGAAATTAAAATGAGAGAAAGAAAAAAACAATTACAGATTGTTGCATTCCCTTTGTCATACTTTACTTTTTCTTACATTTTAAATTGCTATTTTTTTTACCATTCTGAGGTTGTCTAAAGCTACATTTCCTGAATCACTATATAAAAATTCTTTATAATTACTACCAGCTAATATGATAGTATCCCAAATTTTCCACCTTATAAATTTTGTGGCACAGATTTAAATTACTTGTAAAAATATTTCAAAGCAAGTATCTTCTTTCTTAATCAACTGAAATATAGCATTCAATTTCAAAATGTTTTTTTGAATAAACATTAGTGAAATATATTTGTTTAGAGATTTTATTTTCACAATGTGCTAATTATGACAAATTAAGTTCTTAGAGTAGATTTTTTTGCATGAAATTTCTAGCAAAATTTATTCTGCTAAGTTTTATTATAATTATTATTCATCTGAAATATTGATAAATTTGCTTTTTTTCTGAATTAATTTTGTAAGCAATCATTAGTTTCACTGTACCTCACCATGTAATATAAAATCGGAAAGAATCTCAAAGATGAACAAAATCAGAAAATTTCTGTTTCAACTTATGTGTTAATGTCTTGAATTTATCTATGTTATTGCAAAATATTATGCTTTTAGTTGGTTTGTCATGTTTTAAAACTGCATGTGATTTTTCATTATGTTCATATATTTAAAGCCCAATTAACTTATGCATGACTTGGCTACTTGGAGAATATTCTGCCTGTACTGTCTTTATGTATCTTCTGAAGAAAATATAGAGCACCTTTATTTGTTAATAAATTGAAGTCCCCGTGTTTTCATGCTTCTTAAATGCCACCCTCTGCACACATTTAGAGGGAATCATTCTGAAATGCTATGGAGTAATACAAAATGAGAGAATACCTACCTTATATCAAAAAGCAAGAGCCTAAAAAGTGGAGTGGGGAGCATATCCTTAATTTTTTTTTTTTTTTAAGTAGAAGTTTCCATTGTCACTTTAGAGAGTTAAAACAAAACAAAACAAAACAAAAAAATTAAAAAGTAGGACCAGGCGCGGTGGCTCATGCTGTAATCCCAGCACTATGGGAGGCCAATGTGGGCAGATCACGCTGTCAGGAGATCCAGACCATCCTGGCTAACATGGTAAAACCCCATCTCTACTAAAAATACAAAAAGAATTAGCCGGGTGTGGTGGCGGGAGTCTGTAGTCCCAGCTACAATTAATATAGCTACTTCAATATATTTTTTATTAGTGTTAGCTTGGTGTATGTTTTTCTGTGTCTTCACTTTTAATCTGAGTCTTTATACTTAAAGTAGAATTTTTATAAACAACATAAATTTTTATCTTGTTTATGTTTAAGCCACTCTGACAATCTGTGTCTTTTAACTGTTACTTTTAAAATGTTCTAATTTAAAATCATTATGGATATGGTTGAATCAATTCCTACCATATTTAAATCTTTTTAAGTATTTTAATTATTTTAAAAATTATGGCAAAATGCACATAACAGAAACATTGATCATGTTAACTATTTTTAAGTGTACAGTTCAGTAGAGTTACATATACTCATGTTGTTCTGCAACCCATCTACAGAACTGTTTCGTATCAAAAAACTGAAATCTATGCCTTTTACACACTAACTTCCCATGTCCCCTTTTCCTCAGCTCCTGGCAATTACCATTCCACTTTCGTTTCTGTGATATTGACTACTCTAGATATTTTATGTAAGTGAATTACATAGCATTTTTCTTTTGTAATTGATTTATTTCACTTAATATAATGTCCTCAAATTCATCTATGTTGTAGCAAGTGTCAACTTTATTTTGAAAGCAAATAGTATTACATTGTGTGTATATATATATATATATATATATATATATATATATATATATATATATGAATTTTTTAACCCATTCATCTGTTGATGGACATGGGCTGCTTTCACCTCTTGGCTATGGTGAATATGCTGTTATGAGCATGGTTGTACAAATATCACTTCAAGACTGCTTTCACATCATTTGGATATATACTCAGAAGAGGAGAGCTGAATCAGATGGTAATTCCATTTTTAATTTTTAGAGAAATGACTAAACTGTTTTATCATTTTACATTCCCACCAATAATGTACAGGGATTTCAATATCTCCACATCCTGGCCAGCACTTGCTGCTCTCTCTTTTTTTTTTAATAGTAGCCATTCTAATGGGTATAAAATGGTATCTCATTACGGTTTTGATTTGCATCGCTTGTGTTTTTTATTTGCATTTTCCTAATGATTAGTGATGTTGAATATCTTTTTGTATGTTTGCTGAACAAAAGCCCTGCACCCATTTTTGAACTGGGTTGTAAACAAATACATAATTGAAAGTAAAATATAAAAAAATGAAAATGTTTAAATAAAAATTGAATGAATTAACATAATCAAAATAATGTACAATCTATTTAAAATGATATAAATCAAAGTCTTAGAATAAGGGATGCTAAATCCACAAAGAAACTAGGAGAAAAATAAGTTTTGTTTAAAGAAACATATGAAAGATATAAAAATAGGTTATTAGGACATCAGATACATTATGCATATCTAGTATGAACAAAAATAAAAATAAATGAAATACAAAAAAAGATAAAATGGTCGAAAGAGAATCAAAATTTTTAAAGATTTAATAATAAGATAACATAAAGTAAAAATACCTTAAGAAATTAAGTAGGTTAAAATGTTTCTCTAAGAAAAAAATAATCCTGTAGAATAATTAAAATGTTCATTATCAGCTCAGAATTTTACTGGAAATGATAGTCACAGGCAGCTGTTCAAAATCTAAAAGTGACTATACTAAGAGACAAAAAAACAGAACTTGATAATCTATGCTTGTTGTTCTCAATGGGTTGAAATTCAGTACAACAAAGTCCTAAGAAGTGAATTCACTAGCAAAGAGCCAGGAAAAATTCTGAAAAGAGCTGCCATTGGAAATCTTCCTATACCTGCTTACCCAGAGTACTCGTAGACTCTAAGGCTTCCAATAAAATGTAGTATTTTATAAGTGTATGAAGTATTTGTTTATCACACATTGTGGACAATCTGTTCATGAATCAGTGCCGAGTTCATGTATTTAACAGTTGTCGATTTTCATTTCTGTTCAAATTTAATGTTTGTCTTAACAAAGCAAATAGAAAATAAAAATTATAAAAATATGATTAAAATAATTTGTAAAAGCCAGTAAAATATGTTTATATAGAGACAATATGCTCCTTTTCATTAAATATATTTTCTTCCAAAAATTATTTTTATTTCACAATTGACAAATATATATGTTTAAACTAAACTAAGATATTTATTATTAGTGCCATGGTTTGGATGTGATTTGTTCCCACCAAAGCTATGTTGAAATTTGATCTACTATGTAGCAGTGTTGGGAAGTGGGACTTAATGGGAAGTATTTAAGTCATGGGGGCAGATCCTTGATGAATAAATTAATACCCAGATATAGGGGTGAGTGAGTGCTCTTCTTGCAAGAATGAATTCGTTCCCATGACAGCAGGTGATTAAGAGTCTGGCTTCCTTAGTTTCTCTCTCTTATTTCCTCTCGTCATGTAATCTCTTTGCATACACCTGCTCCCTTTCCACTTTTTATCATAAGTTGAAGCAGCCTGAGGATTTTGCCAAATGCAACTGCCGAATCTTGAACTTTCTAGTCACCAGAATCATTACCCAAATAAACTTATTTTTTAAAATAAACTGTCCAGCCTTGGGTATTCTGTTATAGAAACACTAAATGAACTAAGACAACTATTTCTTTCCAGTGCATTCCACCTTGTTTTTTTTTTGGAACACCAGGGTTCTGTTTAGTCAACTGTTAATGCTCATGCATAAAATGGCCATGATGGCCAAAGAGTTAATGCCACTCCAGAAGTGCTGATTTATTTCCAGTGATCAGTGACTGCCTTAAAGGAATTGAGCTGAATGTGGTTGCAATTATAAACTAAATGGCTCTTAAAGGAACAACTCTTCCGTGACAAATGTGTGACAAATAACTATTCCAACAGCACATTATGAACCCACAAACTTCAGTTCAATTTTTCTACCAGTTCATCTGTGGGAGAATAAAGGGCCAGATTGTACCATTTAATAGTCTTTCCTTGCTGGCCTTATTGCTAATGAGGGGATGTGGGACAAGACATTCTAGAAAAAACTGAAGGACTCTTATGCTTCTATTGCTATTATATGATGTCTTACTTGAATGATTCACGTGGTTATACTCTCTGTTGAAGTAGTTGTTCATGAGATTACAGTTTCTATGCTTTTAGTGACCAAGTGAGCTAAGAAAGAAGTCAGAATAAGGCCTTTGGAGTCAAAGCATCTCTATCCCCAAAGCATTTGCACATTAGTGCACCAATCATTAGGTTATTCTCCCATTGAACAGTTTTCTCTTCTACTTTTTCTCAATTTGACTACTTTTTCTCAAGCATTCTATCCTGTAGTGAAACACGTGGTTCCACAGAAAAATGTAGAAAATGCTCTCAGTTTTCTCGATAAAAATTGTCCTCCAATTTGTATCAGAGGAATTCCAAATGTTGGAAATTGTGGGAAGTATCTGTAAGAAACCATGGCAAAGACATATAAATGTCGTTTCCTGCCATCTTTTTTTCCATTCTCCTATACTTACATTAACTTGAGGAATAGCAGGTTAAACATAAAGGACTATTGCATAAATGTTACCAAGTTTGATATCACATTAAAATGTATTTCTCTCAAGAAAAATCAGGTTTTTTTGAGCAAATATTCATCATAATTATTTAGAACTTTTTATTACAGTCACACCAAAACTAACATATTTTGATAAAATATACAAATTCTATATTTAATATATAAAACTATAATTTAAAATACTATTTTTATTGGGTGATTTTCCATTTCCTAAACAATTACAGAAAAGTAAATAAATGACATCCTTCCAAACTCGCAAAATCTCAACGTGCTATTATTATGTATGTCTAAATGGTCAATTGTATAAGTTTTCTCTCCTTTGATTCCAATCGCAATTAATATGTCTCTATTCTCAACAAAGACAACTGTTATCTGTGATTTCCATCTCTTATCTCATCCAAATATTTTCTATTCTATACACATTTATGATGCCTTTCTTCTTTATTTCTTGTATATAGCTTGCTGCTTCTCATAGCATATTATTCTTACCAGCATACTGTTACTATTTTCTACCTCTGTATTGTCTATCTCTTACCTAATAAACTTAGTCCATTTTTCTGTAGCAGTTAATATGAAAAGAATCAAAATCATAACTGAATTTAATATACACTTTAGAAAATGTTTTCATGTAAGTATATATGACATATGAATTTGTTCAACTTTGGTAGAAGCTGTCAGTTTTTAAAATGGTGGTAATGTCTATATGAAAGGATTTCTGTTACTGTACATTCTCACCAACACTTAGTATTGTCAACTCTTTTAAAAAAATTAAGTTTTCATTAAAGTTTATTGCTTTTTCAGAAAACTTCAAAAATCTTTTAATAACACGTATAACATTAGCAGAATATATGAATAAGAGCATAGAAATCCAGCTCCTGATTAAAAACCTTTGTGTTATCTTTCAGGCCCAATCATAATCAATTACAAAGCTTTACCTGACAAGCCTCAAGGGGAAAGCTGCACTCTCTGCAACAGACTTATTGCACAGCTAATGCATACTGGTCTCTGAAGAAAGTTGGAATCAAAGATTCAAGCCCCCTGGCCAGTCACACTCTTCCCATATTTGCATTCCTAGCCTGGTGCCTTCATTTCTAAGCCTTTTTATCCGAGGCTTTGAGCAGAGGTCTCTTCAGGCTTTTCTGCCAGGGCTTCCTTATGGAAAAAGAAGAAGGATACCTTGAAGACACCTTTCCCCACTCCGACTCAGTGACTCAATACCCAATACTTTTCCACTCACAGGCCTTCATCCATTACACTCATCATCCACCCCCAACCTCATGATCGAAAAAGCAATTGGAACCTTCTGCTTCAAGCTTCTTCAACAGTCAGATGACCCCAAACTCTGCACTGATCTACCTGACCGTCCCCCCGCCACACTACAGGTAGCAGTTACATGGCGAAAGATGAAACATGGGGAGTTAGTGCTTTCTCCAGATTGGACTCTTGGTTATACTGTTACAGAAAGTGATTAAAGGCTTAAATGTTTCATTTCGGGCTTGCTGTTTTAATTGGATAAATCCAACACCTGGCAGCCCAGATCTTTCTCCCAGCACAGCCAACCTCCTGACAGAACATTTTACCACGAGAATAAAGGGTGTGTTTACATTGGAAAAGTTACATATGACTAAATTCACTAAACATATAAATTACATGTCAGGTTCAATGAAAGTCTAAGAATATAAATATAAATACAAATCTATCTGTTCTCTTAGGGAAAAGCATAATAAACTACTCACCATTTAGGAAGCTTACAGCTACACTAGCAGAATTAACAAAACAAAGCCTATATAGAAAAGAACAGTGAAGAAAGAATTTTCTAACGAAGGATTGGAACTCCTGACACGTATACATGGCATCTGAAGTAGGTTTTGTAAAGGGTAAGTATAATTTTTTCAGATTATGAAGAGGTAGAGTATTTTAATCACATCAAAATGTATGTACCAAAAAAAAAAAGGCATAGAAGTAGATAAACATGACATGTTGGAAACAGCAGTAATCTAAATGAATGGTAGTTTTATTAAGTGAAAGCAGTGAAAAATGATGCTACATATATATGTAATGTTAGAAGCCAGATGATGTCAGGGATTCTAATAAAGGGGTCAATTTTTCCTACAGAAAATATTAAGGTTATAAATTGGTTAGATTATTAATGCTATTTGATTAATTTTTATGTAAGCAAATAGCTAACATTTGAGTTTAAAGTCATATCTTTAAAACTTAGAATTCATAATATATAATGACAAAAGCATCCATGCATCCTTTTGTGCCATTTGTTTTAAATTGTGTAGAGATAACTTTTTCTGTGTTTTTCATTATTAATAAAAAAATTCCAACTGCTTAATTTATAAACAATATCAAAATATTAAATACTATTAACAGGATTCTTTCACAAGAAAACTTGCTGTTTTTGTTACAAATAAGAACTTTAAAAGATTTTCCAGAACACTCACTATGTGAAAGCTTAAAACAGTAGTATTGTATAACTTAGAATATTGTTGAGAATAATAATACTTCTGTATAGATCTACATCTCTTTTGGATGCTGGTTTCTCTCTGCAGGTGGAAATGTTTCTCTGCCTTCTATTGTAGCTCTTTGTGAACATGTTTTTGTGTTTTAAACTAAATTATTAAGCCTGTGATTGTGACAGTACATGGTTTTCATTGTTGTGCTTCTTTACTGCAGCTTCTAATACAAAGTCATGAACTTTGGAGATGCCCAGGAGGCTCATTAAGTACAGATTAGATGGCAGAATAATATGGAAATGTACAGAAGGGCTGCACTATTCAGTTAAGTCACCGCATCTCCCCTGTTACGAGTTTACCATTCTATGTTTTTCACACAACACTAGATGATTTCATCTACAAATAAACTGTATCATTCTTAACTATTCAGTAAAATAATTTTATTCTGACTCATATTCAAACTCCTTTCCACAAATATCTAATTTGTACATATCTTCTGAACCAGTATTTTCAAGTTATAACTGAATGCTAATTTTTGACTAGAAAGAAATATATCAAATGTCATCGTCTCCTCTTATTCATGTTGATTCCGTTTGATTCCTCTGCAGCTTCCAATAATAGGGATTGTGATCTCCTTTGTGAAACATGTATTTCTCATTAATCATTTGTTAATATACTATTGATTACCAACTTGGCAAAGGGCTATCTCATGAGGAGAAGACGAGGAGGAGAAATAAAAAAGAAGAGAAATTTCCTTTTGGAGTTTACATACTATGGGGAGCTTAACATTCCCTTTCCTTGGCTTTTTTCAAAGAAATCCTACCTGGATCAATCACTTAGCTTTGAAATGTTTCATTTTACTTCATTGAGAGACACTTGCTTTGGATTATAATTTATCAAATATATTTTACCCTTCATTTATACATACAAACACATAGTACCGAGTTAAGTTTTATTTCTGATACTATTGTTAAGTCATATAGAGTTAATTTAGTAGGAGGAATAGTTCCAAAACAGCAAGTAAATATTAATTAGTCTCTATCCTAAGTCAATAATTACTTTTTTAAAAAAGTTCTAAGTAGAAAGTTTTTTTTTCCCTTTTTACTCAAAAATAAAAACGTCTTCAAAATTGCTTATATGAATCACTTTTCAAATGCAAAATCTTAATGTTTCTCATAAAATACCAAGTAAGCATAATGACAGGTATGAAATTCAAGTTATTTGGGATTTGATGCTCAGAAGGTAATTGCATGCTGTGTATGTTGAACTCTAAATTGGGTTGGGCTCATCTGTACATATTCACAGAAAAGAATTAAAGTCTTGAAGGTAAACTCATCGTCCTCTATCAATAACCAGAAATATACCTTCTTTGAATCTGATATTCTCTGACATTCTCCTGCATGAATGTGTTGAAGTCAGATAAATCTTGAGGTTATTTAGTTTGTACTATTGGATTCTAGAGTACTGCTTCAGATTTCAATTTTTTTAACCATAGTTCTTTTTTTTTTTTTTTAAATCAGAAGGTTGTTTTCTTAGAAAAATATATGCAAGCATTGTCCTTTGATATTTTTCTTGGATGTTGAATGTTAAGTGCATATTTTTAAACTAGTAAAGCTGTTACTAATAAAAGTATAGCAGAAGATGTTATTCCCATTAAAAGAAATAAAATTGATTTGGAGAAAAGTCAAAGTTTAAGGAAGGTTTGATTTTGTTGGAATTAGAAACAAACGAAGTACTTCATATCTATAAATGTGTTATCTAATGCATGTCTAGCAGAGTTATTATTTCAGTTTTTGAGTTTTTATTTGGTGGAGAAGAATATTAAAGTGTATGACTCCATTTTTATTATTGCCAGTGACTTTCAAACCCCAGTATTTTCCCTTCCTTCCTGCCCCACATCCGGGAGAACTGAGAAGAAAACTCAATTGGTTTCCTTTGGTGCTGGCAGGGAATTCAAACCATATCATGTTCCTTAATATTAATGTTTCTTGGTGTATTTCTTGGGGTATTTATTGTCTTATTTCATTATGTAATGTTTACTTAATTTTGGTCACAGTATTTTGTGGGGATTTTTAGGCAAGTAGATTTCTTAGATGAGCTTTAAGATAGTTTTCAAAAAATTAGTATGAATTAAAGACATTTGTAGAGAGACTAAAATTTTTAAAGTTATATGTTGTGGAATATTATTTAAAAATTTAAGAAAGCAAAATGAACATGTTAATTAGTTTGTTTTAGTCTTTCCACAATGCATACATGTATCAGAACGCCATGAGGTAGACCATAAAAATGCCCAATTTCTTGTCAATTAAAATTAAATACAGTAAAAACAAAATGCTTTCTAAAACATACCTTCTTTGGTGGATCCTGTATTAAAAAGAGACATGGCCACCTCAAGACCTAAAGTACATCATATTATAACTAAATGGTGCTACTGTATTTTCCAAACTCTTTCATAAGCATCCTACAGATAGGGAACATGTAAGAGATGAACAGTAAGAACCTCAGAACCAATAATTAGTAGTGCCTTTACTAGTACTCAGTAGTTAAGAGAGAGTTAATATTAACTCAGCAATAGGAGATTTACTTTCAAGTAACAGGCAATCTGAAAACTAGCCATTTTATTTTTATACCAAATGCTGTTTCTTCTTTTTTTAATGTATGTAGTTGAATATAGACCCCTCATCCTCAAAAATACAGCATTCGATGTTTGCAATGAGTAAGGCAAAAACTTGTAAAGGATTTCTTCAGTGCTTTCTTTTCATTTTCTAGTTTTCCTTTTTTAAAAGTTCGGAGAGTGTCTGTGACAGAGCATCATTGGTAACAATTTTTGTTTTTTCAGGTGCTTTTTTGGATATTTACATTTATCAATTTGGGGATTCTGTGACAAAATGTAATTTACAAAGACTTGACCTAAATTGATTTTCTGTGAAGTGAACTTTGAAACAGAAATCGACATGCAGAAATGATATTGTGGATTGCTTTGAGGATACACATTGTGTAGATTAAAAGAATCAACATTAGGCTGAAGGAGGTGTTTGATGGCAATTCAGTCACAGCAAAGAGCACAGCCAACCCAGTGAGGGAAACTGTAGCTGTGATGAACCACCAGTGTTGTCCCAAATTTGGCAAAGGGGGCTATACCTTAATAAGTCTCATCAACAGTCACTGGACATGAGCTGCTCTTGAGAATTAGACATGATATTGCATGAGGTGGCTTCTTCAATTGAAGAAAATCTCTACAGGAATATTCAGCTATGATATATCAATTATTAATACTCTCAGCAGCTGGGGAAATGAATGCTTTAGTCTTGAAGGAGGGGAAGGCAGTGAGTAACCATAGTATCCACTGCAATCCAACTATTGAACCTCTTAGTTGCACTTGGCTCACATAATTTCTGGGAACAGTTCTTTTGAGATTCTGAGGGGTGATGTCTAATATAAAGATGATTAATGACAAAAATATAGCCGATGCCTAACTTTGCAACTAGGTCTCACAATCCCACCTGATATTCACTTTTTGTTTTTTTTACTCCATATTCTTGTTTCTTCTCACCATTGAGTAGTATTGCTGCTTGATCAGTGGGGTAACCCAAATAGACCCTCATCCCTGAAGAGACAGAAACTGTGTGTTTCAATTATCAGTGTATTGCCTTTCAGCCTTAATACTAACTTTAATATATACTGTATGATAAACCAATTAATTATTTTAAGTATTCCTTCTTTAAAGAGAGAACAATGTTAAGCTTTCTTAGGAGAGTGCTCCGAAGGGATTTGCAGAAGGAAGAGGCTCTCCTACTGTGTTCAGTGCTGGCTAGGGGTAGATGGTAGGGATACAAGGGCAGTCATTCTTTCTGACCCAAGCAATGAACATAGAATATTTTCCCTCTTCAACCTTGAAGCCTTGGCCTGGCAGTAAATTATCTGTAGCTCTCTTGACAAAGAAACCAAAGTCCCTATGTGATCCATGTGATCTGAAGGCCTCCTGCCCTGGCCTGCACCTGAAGTCTATCTGCAAGCCCCTCCATGACCTGCATGCTCTAAAGTCTTCCTCTCTCCACCAGCACCCAAACTTCTATTGTACACACATGCCATCAGCTGTTAATCACTACTCTTCCATTCTCATTGCGGAGGGTGGCCTATTACTTATACAACTCATGACCAGTTCTGATCTGGTCAAATCAGAGAAATATCTGCTATCTGGTACACTATCCAATAAGATCAGAGGCCCTACTAGGATTGTTCTTTTTTGATTATTCTCTCTGAACTCTGGGTTATTATACTTTCCTTATATCTTGTAGTTTATCTTTTATCAGAGTTAATAATACATATTAAAATTATTCTGCTTAACCTACTTTGTAGCTTCTATCTCCTGATTAGACCCAGACAACTACACCCTACTCATGATAAGATTCAGGTCTTTCCTGTCTGCATTATATAATGGTATGTATACATCATATTGATAATAAAAGTCCAGTGTTTAACCTACTGCAATACAAGACTTCTAAATAAAGAGAGTTCAAAGTTACAAAAATGAGCAGTAGAAATCCTTTAAATTGGTCATTGAGATTGAGAGTAAGTTAGACCAGTCTTCCTTATACTGCTTAGGTTCTAAGCTCCATGTATTCTACTTTTGTGTACAAAACAGCATAGTATTGTCATTGATGTAAAATGCGTGCTACATCCTAAATGATGGGGGGCCATTCTTGAAGGCTAAAACCTCTGACTTGGCACATCAACTGTTTCTTCCATAGGCCACATTATTATCCTATGAGGCCAGGAGCTTTTATCCTGTGAGGCCAGAATGATATTGTATAAGTTAATACAGTAAAATCCATGAGCATGCATCCATTACTTTATCTCCTTTATTGTAAAGTAGTTTCCTTAAACCAATCCAATGCAATATTTTGAAATATTGAATATATAAAATTCCACATCAATGGATTACACATTAGCCCTCAGATAATAGTGTTGACTGTGGGTCTATGGGTACAAAAAGCAAACACATACCATAAGCATGTGTCTGTGTCAATTAAGGTAAAATGAATATTTGCTTCTTTGGTGGTGTCAAATATAGTCAACTTGTTATCAAGTGGCTAGTTGGTCTCCCTAAACAGTGGTGCCATATTGGAGACTCACCATTGGTCTCTGTTACTAGCAAGTTTGTTGTTTCTCAGTATATCATTTTTTAGAAGTGGTGGCCTATGTATAAGCTATACATTTTGCAAATAGTATGGCAGCTACTGACAGAGGCCGACTGTTGATAACCAAGTCATTATGTTTACTTGATTGTTTATGTGCGTCTTCTGTGGTGAGTGGACTGGGCATCTAGGGTACCCACTAATGAAGTTTATTTGTGCCCACTGACTCTACTCTGTCTGATCCTATCCTAGATGTATCTTTTCCATCTCATGATAGTTTTCTGATGGATCTGCACATTAGTTTGACTTGATGGTCTTGCCAAAACTCAAGATGAACAATTTTGACTACATGGTGCCTTGTGGTTTCATCTTTAGGTGATCCGTCTCTATCAAACCCTAATAGCACATCAGGAGATACTCTTAGAAAAATAAAAAGTACAATTATGCAATGAAAACTTCATGACTTTACTTCAGAGTCCCAAGAGTCCACAATTTTTTTTTCCCACATGACACTGTCATAAACTCCATGTAGCATCTTCCCTTACCACAGATAATTGTAATACTAGTATCTTATGGCACAAGTATCAAAGCTTCGACCTGCTGAGGAATCCTGTACTGCTTTAGGTCCCACTCACAATTGTCAGCTTTTTGGTCACCCAGTATATGCATTGTAGCAGTATCATCAGCTGTGAGGTATTTTGCCTTCAGAAGCTATTATATTGCATTATATTACAGTGCCTCTGAATTTATATTTTTAACTCAATGCCAAATTCCTAATAATTAAGTGCTTAAATTTTCCAAGTATTTTCTTTCATACTTTACTTATATATGTATATTTTACCTTATATAAATTCTTTACCAATGTATATTGTGAACTCTGGCATGGTTATAAAAGAGTATATTTGAAATGCTTGCACTTAAAATAGAAATAAAATGAACAGCCTAAGTGATACTGTTTAGTCACATCCCTCTCTCTACCTGACATATGTAACAACAATCCTGATATTTGTGTTAATCATGCCTTTGATTTCTTTATAATTATCCCCTATACAATTATTGCAAAAATAGTAAATTACTTTGATTTGATTTTTTTTAAGTTTCATATAAATGAAGTGATGCAGTGCATTTTTAAGATGATGCTAACTGCCATAACAAGCAAATCCTAATATATCTAATGGATGAAAGCTATAACATTAATTCCTTACTCATGAGTTACAAGTGTTTCTGGTTGGTGATGACTCTCCTCCAAGCAAGTATACAAGAAACCCAGAAACTTAAAATTTTATTATTCTGGTATCTTCAAAAATGTATTTTCAATGTCAACATACTTGTTCATACCAGGCAAAGTAAGGGGAAGACCAAGGAGGATCAAATGTGACAGGTCTTTAAGGACTAACCCTGGAAGTAGTACATATTAATTTACTTGAGTTGCATTTGCTGCAACCCATTTACGCACTTACTCATTTAAGGGATTCTGAAAAACACAAGGGGAAGAGGAGGAGTATGAGGCATAAAATGTGTCAGCAATCAAAAACCAAGAAATTGATTCAGATGCCTATTCTCTCCTAATGCTGACTGATGACTAAAGTAAGCTATAGTTTATTTAACCAAGTTTAAACTTATTTAAATAAGCAAATATATTGCTCTATGAAGCCTGCAACCTGAAGCCTATAATGAAGATGAAAGTTTTGTTGAGTGGCTTGTTCAGGAGCCCAGTATTGCATATTTTCATAAGTGAAATGAGTGACATAGACACTATCAATAATGTCTGCACAAGCTCTCTCTTGGCCAGCTGCCATCCACGTAAGGTGTGAGTTGCTCCTCTTTGCCTTCTGCCATGATTGTGAGGCCTCTTCAGCCACGTGTAACTGTGAGTCCAAATAAACCTCTTTTTTTTTTTTTTTTTTTTCTGTAAATTGCCTAGTCTCGAGTATGACTTTATAATTCTGGAATTATAAAGTATATAAGGGGTGTCCTGGTGATGGCTTGTGTTGTGTTCTTAGTATATGCAAAGACATGTTACCCTGGTTTACTATTTGAATATCTATGGGGCAAGAAATTTCCAGAATTATTTACTCTTTTACTCTGTAACAATGTATAAATGAAGCTGATTTGTACATTGGCCATGACATCCAGTACTAAGACTTCCATCTGAAGTTTGGCCAGTTGTGCTGAGACTTGGGTGCTGTCCTCTATCAAGGACATACCTCTTAAGGAATGAAAAGCAATAGCTATCTAGCAAGTCCCATCATTATGGCAATTCCATCCTTAAAGTATGCAAACTACTATTGTTGTACAGGCAGTTAATCCCAAACAGTTACCTAAGTAGCTAAATAATCTGGGAAAGAGATATCCTTTTCTGGAATCATGGTATCTAACAAGAGACTCAGGACAGGGGAGGCTACAACTTCTTACAGGTGAGAAATGTCAGAAGGCTCAGGATTAGGTACAACTGGTAGCAAGGAGGTGTCAGGAGCTTGTGGGGTGCTGCTTGCATGAATTCAAACATAATGGACAACTCAGTATGAAGGGCTATTGTCTCAGAACCTGTAATATCCTCTTATGCCAGGAGAGAGCTCAGTGGGTGGCCAGGGATTGCTGCTCCAGTGCTGTATAATGCAGGATCAATGAGGGTAGTTTCTTGAATAAGAAATGTATGGAAAACTCATGGCCATAAATGTGTGTTTGCAATTCATAACAGCAGATGCTATGCAAGGAGTCTCTTGGGGGGCACTAGAGGGATGGTCTGCTATATTACAATTTAGATAGATTCTAGAGCCCTTTGTTGGAAGGAGTCCATTCAAGCTTCAAGGTGGGACAATTTGCAAGCAACAGTGTAAATGGGGAACATGTTGCCTCTAGAACCCAAAAAACTTAAAAAATTCAGGGCCCTGTTTACCATTGTGGGTGTTAAGAGGATCAGTAAATGTTTCGTGACACTGTCAGCATGGAGTTATCCTTGGTAAAGTTGTTTACCAAACAACTTTAAGAAATTTACCCTAGGCAGAGGTCTTGCACTACATATGGGCCAATGGCTCATCCCCATTTTACATACTTCTTTATAAGTATGTATGTATCCTGAATGAAAATGCCAAATGAATGTTTTGGAGGAGGATGTCTTCAGTGTAATGTCATATCTGGAGAGAGCTCCATGAAGTTAAATTCTTACCTGAAAAGACTGTGTGCAGTTAGGCAAGGTTGTTCGGGTACCTCAGAGGGAAATGTATACTGCATCCCTTCAGAGGTGAAAGTATTCTGCTACTGAGAGGCTGTTCATACAGACACTGAACAGAGCATATTAGCAAAATCAATAATAATATTTTACAGGTGGATTGAGCTAGTAATTTACACAATATTGAATATGAGGGCCTTAATAAGGAGAAGACTAGTATTAAGATTTCGGTAATCCACCATGAAGTATCATTGATTATTTCCAAGATTAAGAATAGGCCAATTGGATTGTTAAATATAACAGCAGTGGGGGGAACAATTACTCCTTCTTTATCTGGGCTTTATATAATAAAATTCAATTCTTGAAAGTCCTGTTTTAATTTACATTGGGCATATTAACTTTTTTAATTTAAGGAATTATCCCTGGATCCCATTTTGTCATGCCAATCTATAAGATCCAAAGACTTAATTTATTTTCACTTTATTACTCATTGGATCACAGTGTTTATATCCACTATGAGATATTTAAGGGCCATAGGTGATACGACCATGGAGAACTCAGGCAAGGGAGTAGTTCAGGTAAGGCAAAGCTCTTTGTCCTCTATTTTATATGCTGCAACTCTCATAAGATTAATAGGCATTACGTTGTTTAAGTTTATGGAGTCCCTAGGTATAACTGTAATTGTAGCCCCAGTGTATTGATTAAGTCCATGAAGGTTTGCAAGTTGTAGCACTTCAGCAGATTTTGACATTAAATCTACAACCTACATTGTAAGGGAGAAAAAGCCAGCAACCAGCAATGACCTTTTATTTTTTTGTTGTATAAAATTTTTTAAGATCTATTTTATTGTTGATTGACACATAAAAACTATACGTACTTACAGGGTCTAATATGATGTTTCAATTCATGTATTCATTTTGTAATAATTAAATTAGAGTAATTAACATACTCATTAGATATTTATTTAACACATCATTTCTTCATGATGAGAACATTCAAAAGTCTCTCTTTTAGCTATTTTGAAATACACAATACATTATTAGTAAATATATTCACCAAACTGTGCAATAAAAATCCAGAACTTATTCCTCCTATCTAATTGTAGATTGTACCCATTGACCAACCTCTCCCTATACCCTCTATCCCATATCCAGCCTCTGGTAATCATTATTCTACTCTCAACTTGTATGAGATCAACTTTTCAGATTCCATATATGAGGGAGTGATATGGTTTGAATGTCCCCACCCAAATCTCACCTTGAATGGTAACTCCCACAGTTCCCACATGTCATGGGAAGAACCCAGTGGGAAGTGATTGAATTATGGGGGTGGGTCTTTCCTGCACAGTTCTGGTGATAGTGAATGAATCTCATGAGATCTGATGGTTTTAAAACTGGGAGTGTCTCTGCACAAGCTCTCTCTTGGCCAGCTGCCATCCACGTAAGGTGTGAGTTGCTCCTCTTTGCCTTCTGCCATGATTGTGAGGCCTCTTCAGCCACGTGTAACTGTGAGTCCAAATAAACCTCTTTTTTTTTTTTTTTTTCTGTAAATTGCCTAGTCTCGAGTATGACTTTATCAGCAGCATAAAAAACGAACTTATACAGGGAGATTATGTAGTATTTGTCTTTCTGTGCCTGGTTAATTTCACTAATTTAAATTCCCACCAACAATGTACCAAGGATCCCTTTTTTCCACATCCTCCTTTTCTCCACGTCTTAAAAACATTTGTTATCTTTTGTCATTTTTAATAACAGACATTTTAACTGGAGTGAGACAGTTTATCAACATGGGTTTGATTTGCACTTCACTGATAACTAGTGCTCTTAAGCACTTTCACATACTCCTTTTGGCCATTTGTTATGTCTCTTTGAGAAATGCCTACTTAGGTCTTTTGTCCATTTTTAAATCAGGTTATTTATTTGTTTTTGTTAGTGAATTGAATCCCTTATATATTTTTGATATGAATTCCTCATCCGATGTGTAGCTTGTAAATATTAATATATTCTATACCTTAATTTTCACTCTGTAAATTATTTTCTCTTTTTTTGATCTATTTTTGCTTATTTTTGCTTTTGTTTCTTATGTGTTTGAGGTGTCATAAAAAAAATCCTTGCACAGACCAAGTTCATGAAGTTTTTTTCCTGAGATTTTCTGGTAGTTTTATAGTTTCAATCTTACGTTTAGGTCTTTGATACATTTAGATTGATTTTTTATGTGTTGAAAAATGTGTATCTAATTTCATTCTTCTGCAAGTAGATATTTAGTTTTTCCAACACCATTTATTGAAGAGATTGGCTTTCCCTAATGTGTGTTCTTGGCACTTTTGTTGAAAATCAGTGGGCTGTAAATGCATGGATTTATTTATTGATGTTTTATTCTGTTCTATTTGTCTGTGTGTCTTTTCTATGCCAGCACCATGCTGATTTGGTTACTTACAGCTTTGTAGGATATTTTAAGGTCAGGGAGTGTAATATCTCTACCTTTGTTCTTTTTGTTCAAGATTGCTGGCTCCTTGAGGTATTTTGTGTTTCCATACAATATTTAGAATTTTCTTTGTATTTCTGTGATGAATGTTATTGATATTTTGATAGGGATTACATTAAATTTGTAGATTGCTTTGGATAGTATATATATTTTAGCAATAGTAATTCTGCCAATCCATGAACACAGAATATGTTTACTTTGTGTCTTCGTCAGTGTCTTTCATCAATGTTTTCTAATTTTTATTGCAGAGATCTTTCACTTCCTCACTTAAATTCATTTTAAGTGTTGTATTTTTGTATCTATTTAAATTGTTTTCATTGTTTTCTTGATTTTTTTTTCAGATAGTTCCCTATTAGCATATAAAAACAGTACAGACTCTTTTTTTTTTTTTTTTCTATACTGCAACCTTTCTGAATTTGTTTATTAGTTCTAACAGTGTTCTTTTGTGGTCTTTAGGGTTTGCTATATATAAAATCATGTCATTTGCAAACGAGAACAGTTTAATTATTTTTTTTCCAATTTGAATGCCTTCTGTTTCTTTCTGTTGCTTAATTGCTCTGGCTAGAACTTCCAGTAGCAGGTTGAATAAAAATAGCGAAAATGGGCATCTTTATCTTGTTCCAGATCATAAAGGGAAAGCTGTCAGCTTTACCTCATTCAGTATGATATTAACCATTGGGCTGTCACATATGAAGTTTATTACGTTGACATACATTTCTTCTATACCGAATTTTTTGGGAGGTTTTCAAACAAAAAGTGATGTTGAATTTTGTCAATTTTTTTTCTGCATCTATTGAGATGATTGCATCATTTTTGTCTTTCATTCTGTTAATGTGATGCACCAATTTATTAATTTGCATATGTCAAAACATCCTGATGACCCTGGGATGAATACCACCTGGTCATGGTGAATTATCTTTGGATGTGCTATTGAGTTAGATTGGCTAATATTTTGTTGACAATTTTTGCATCTGTGTTCATTAGGGATACTGAACTGTAGTTTTCTTGTTTTTGTTGTGTCATTGTCTAGCTTTTGGAGCAGGGTAATAGTGGCCTTGTAGAAAGAATTTGAAAGTATTCTCTTCTCCATCAGTTCTTTGTTAAATGTTTGATAGAATTTAGCAGTGAACCCATTAGAGCTTGTGATTTTCTTTGATGGGATATTTATTTATTTTTACCACTGATTCAATCACCTTGTTATTGGTGTTTTCAGATTTTCTATTTCCTCATAGTTTAATGTTGGTAAGTTGTATGTGTTCAAAAATGTATCCATTCCTCTAGGTTATCTAATTTGTTTGCATGTAATTGTTCACAATAGTTTCTTATGATCCTTTGTATTTCTGTGGTACTAGTTGTAATGTCTACTTTTTTATTTCTGATTTTATATATTTGATTTTACTCTTTTTTTCTTAGTCTAGGCAAAGATTTATCTTTAAATAAACAATATTTATTTAGTTGATCTTTGAGTTGTTTTCCTAGTCTCTATTTTGTTTATTTCTGCTAGAATCTTTATTGTTTCCTTCCTTCTATCAATTTTAGGTTTAGTTTGTCTTGTTTCTTATTAATTTCTTGAGATGCAACAATAGGTTATTTATTTGAAATCTTCCTTTTCAACATAAATGTTTATTGCTATAAACTTCTCTCTTAGTGTTTACTTTTGATGTATTTCATAGGGTTTGGTATGCTGAGCTCCCCTTTTTATTTCTTTCAAGAAATACTTAATGTTCCCCTTAACTTTCTTAATAACCCATTATAACCCATTTGGCCATTAAGAATAATGTTGTTTACTTTCTAGGTATTTGTGAAGTTTCCAAAATTCTTCCTGTTGTTGATTTTTAGTTTATTTTTAGTTTTATATTAATGTGGTCAAAAAAGATGCTTGAAATTATTTCAGTCTTCTTAAATATTTTAAAACTTGCTTTGTGGCCTACCATATAATCTATCCTGGAGAATGTTCCTTGTGCTCTTTAGAAGGAAGTGCATTCAGGAGTTATTTGGTAAAATATTCTGTAACTGTCTGATAGGTTTACTTAGTCTAGAGTATAGTTTAAATCCCATGTGTTTTTGTTGATTTTCTGTCTAAATAATCTGTTTATTGCTGAAAGTGGGATGTTAAAGTCTCCTACTATTATTTCATTGTAGTCTGTCCCTCATATTTGCTCATATTTGCTTTACACAGTTAGATTCACCGATGTTGGGTGCATATATATTTACAACAGGCTCTTACTGATATTGTAAATCCTCTTGCAGATTTTACTCCTTTCTTATTACACAATAACCTTTGTCTTTGTTATTACAGCTTTTACATTAACATCTATTTAATTCAATGTAAGTATAGCTATTCCTGCTCTTTTGGTTTGGGCTTATTTGAAATATCTTTTTCTATCCTTCACTTTCATTCTATGTGTGTTTATACAGGTGAAATGAGTCTCTGGTAGATAGGACATAGTTTTTATTTATCATTTATTCAGCCACTCCATGTGTATTTTTTGTTTTTTTGTTTTTGAAACAGAGTCTTACTCTGTCGCCCAGGCTGGAGTGCAGTGGTGCGATCTCAATTCACTGCAACTCCACCTCCTGGGTGCAAACAATTCTCGTGCCTCAGACCCCTCAAGTAGCTAGGATTACAGGTGCCTCCACAATGCTTGGCTAATTTTTGTATTTTTAGTAGAGACAGGATTTCACCATGTTTGCCAGGTTGGTGTCAGACTCCTGACTTCAAGTGATCTACCTGCCTTGGGCTCCCAAAGTTCTGAGATTAGAGGTGTGAGCTACCATTGCTGGCCCACTCCAGGTCTTTTAACTGGAGAATTTAATGCACTTACATTGAAGGTAATTGCTTATAGGTATGAGCTTATCGCTGCCATTTTGTTACTTTCTAGTTGTTGTGTATATTTTTCTTTCTCTCTGTATTATTGTCTTGTTTTAAAGTTAAGTGATTTTCTCTAGTAGTTTGTACAAATTCCTTGCTTTTTAATTCTTATTATATCAATTTTAGGTTTCTCTTTTGTAATTAATTTGAGACTTACATAAAACATTTTACAGTTATGACAGGTTACATTAAGCAGATAACCACTTAATATTGATTGCATAAAACAATTCATACAAAAAATCCTCTGTGTGTTTAACTCTATTCCCTACTTATTTTGAATTATTGATGTCACAATTTTCATCTTTTTATATTACATATTTCTTACCTATTTATCCATATTATTATTTTTATAGCTTTTTTATCCATCATGCTAAGAATCTACGTGATTTATGCTCCACCATCATATCATTAGAGTATTCTGAATTTAACTGTGTATTTACTTTTCTTTAAGAGCTTCACTCTGTCAGCCAAGCTGGAGTGCACTGACATAATCACAGCTCACTATAACCTCAAACTGCTGGTTCAAGTTATCTTCCCACCTCAGCCTCCTGAGTAACTAGGAATACAGGCGCACACCATCATGCCAGGCTAGTTTTTTTTTTTTTTTTTTGTAAAAGTGAGGTCTCTCTTTTTTACAGACTGGTCTCAAACTCCTGGCCTTAACCAATTATTCTACCTTGGCCTCCCAAAGTGCTGGAATTACAGCTGTGGGCCACCATGCTCCACTTGTATATTTACTTTTACTAGTGAGATTGAAGCCTACAGGTGTTTTCATGTTACTCATTAGCATCATTTTCTTGCAGCTTAAATAATTCCCTTTAGCATTTCTCATAAGTCAGTACTAGTGGTAACACATTCCCTCAGTTTTTGTTTTACTGGGAAAGTATCTTTCTATTTCTACAGGGCTGTTCTTCTGGGTATAGTATTTTTGGTTGGCAGGTATTTTTTTCCACTTTTAGCACTTTAAATATATTATTCACTCTTTCCTGCCCTATATGTTTTCTGTTGAGAAGTCTACTATTACACATATTGGAAATCTGTTATTAGTTATCAGTTATTTGCTTCCTTTCTCATGATGCCTTTAGGATCCTCCTTTGTCTTTGACAATTTGATTATGTCTTAGGGTAGTTTTTGGATTGAATCTGATTGGTGACTGTTGGCACTTCTGTACTTGAATATTTCTATTTCTCTCCCAATCTGTAAAGATTTCTTCTATTAAGAAAAACAAAGCAAAAAAACAAACTACTTTCTACTCCTTTTTCTTTCTCTATTCCCTGTAATAGGAAAGTGTTATAGGAAAGTGTCTTGAACTCCAGTAACACATTCATTTGCTCTTTTGACATTATCTTATTAATCTCATAAACTTCCCTCATTTCTCTTTATTCTTTTTTCTCCCTCTTATTGTATAATTCCAAATACCTCTCTTGAGTTCAGATATTTTCCTCTGCTTAATTCTGCTGTTATTCTCACTTACATTTCTTCATTTCATTAATTATATTTTTCAGTTCTAGGATTGCTGTTTTTATTGTCATTTCAACCTTTCTGATTAATTTATCTGATAACCTTTCTTCAGTTGTTTATTTGTGTTTTTGTGAAGTTCACTGTGCTTCTTTAAAGAAATTTTGAATTCTCTGTCTGGCAGATTACACATCCCCATCCCTTTATGGTTAGTCACTGATATCTTATATTTTTCTTTTGTTGAGTCATATTTTCCCATTTGTTTTTGATGCTTGTGGACATATGTCGATGTCTTCACGTTAAGGAATTGAGTTTTTATTGTTGTTGTTGTTTTGTTTTGTTTTTTTTTTTTTTTTGAGACGGAGTCTTGTACTGTTGCCCAGGCTGGAGTGCAATGGTACAATCTCGGTTCACTGCAAGCTCCACCTCCTGGGTTCACACCATTCTCCTGCCTCAGCCTCCTGAGTAGCTGGGACTAAAGGCACGAACCACCACGCCCAGCTAATTTTTTGTATTTTTTAGTAGAGACAGGGTTTCACCATGGTTTCACCATGTTAGCCAGGATGGTCTTGATCTCATGACCTCGTGATCTGCCAGCCTCAGCCTCCCAAAGTGCTGGGATTACAGGTGTGAGCCACCGCGCCTGCCTGGAATTGAATTTTTACTCCAGTCTTCTCAGTCTAACTTTGTTTGTGCCTGTCCTCAGCAGGCCTGCCCAGAAATTCTCAGCAGAATATGTTCCTTAAGTCATGACTGCTGCAGCTGTTTTAGCACTAGAGGGTGTCCTATGCCCAGGTTTTCCATGAGTATTGATGTGAATTCTTAAATTGTCATGATGTCTAATCCCTGATGAGGTTGCAGAAGACTCAGGGGGAGGGGGTACCCAGGCTATTTGGGAAAGCTAGGCAGGGACCCAGTGGCCCTGATGGTCGTACCTCTTGTCAGTTCCCTGCACAGGTGGGACAGTTTCTAGAGTTCACTGAGAGGAGCTGGAACCTGAGCTGGGACCCTTTAGGATCTTCTGTGGGAGGAAGATTGGTGAGTCTGCCCTGGTGGCCCTGATAGGGACACATCTCCCAGAAGTTTCCTGCATAGTTTTCTGACTGCAGCAAGAAGGGCCTGAGCTGAAACTGGGTCCCCTCAGGATTTACTGTGAATTGGAGATTGGCAAGTTCATCATCAAAGCTCAGACAAATAGGTAACACCCAGGTTGCAAGATATAAGAAAGTCTTCCTCTTGGTTTTCGTGTAAGTAATACTAGCCTAGTACAACAGCCAACAGGACTTGAGCTGAGCCACAGGGGGACTTTCAGGTTCATTGCCAAGACAAATGTCAGCAGGCAGACAATCCTCTTCACCAAGGCACTAGTGTGCATGATTTCTTCTCAGCCTCTTGGCAGATGGTTTTAGTTGCAAGTACAAGGTCATAAAGGGCTGGAGGCAGCCTTTTGGGGACTCTGGTTATTTCTAGGCTTGAGCTAGTAGCATGATTTGCAGGTCTACCACCTGGGGGCAGGTCTTCACTCTCAAAATGATCCTTTTAGGTCTTGGGCTACATCCGGGTTCCACAGGCTACTACCTGAGTCCTGAGGCTTCTAGAAAGAGATTCTTTTTTTATGGATCCCCTTATGAGGGGATGTAAACAGATGACTTCTATTCTAACATCTCTTGTATAAATTCTTGTAATAAATGTTGGATTTCTAATTGTATCATATTGTGCACCTTCATTTCAGTTTTTTTTTTTTAATTTTGTTTCTTTCCTCTATATCTGTTTCCTTTTTGTCTGTCTTCTTAAATATGTATTTATTTTTAGTCATTGGATGTACTTCTGTGTGGAAGAGCACTCCACTATGCTCATACTTATAAATTTCTTCTTCCTGAAAGTGTCAAATTCATATCATCAGGTTAACAAACTCCTCAATGAAAATGATTTCTTTTTAGAGTTCAATGATCCTGCACTATAATTGACTTTGGATCATATCCTTTACTGTGCCATGGGGATGCTATGGATGTTTTTATCTGTAACTGAGTCGGGGTACTTGTTGCAGCAGAAGCATGGCAGCATCAGCAGATATGTAAGAATCCTGGTGAGCCCCTTGCTCTTAGAAGTGTGGACTTTAGCACACCACATAATAGCTACTTTATTTTCCTTTTCTCTTGTTGCCTTTTTTTTTTCTTTTTTGTTAACTTCCTAATGAGTTATCTTTCAGTAGCAACAACCTGATGGGTCCATATCTCCCACTGTGTGTCTTTCCTTTCAGTGCTATATAGATCAAGGGTCAATGTGTGGTTAAGATATAAGATCAATTGATCACAGTCATTCTCCTGAGCATAGCATCAGTCACAACCTCATTTTAAATTATAGAGATGGGTCCAGACTGAGACACATGACCCAAAGCCATTTTAAGAAGGGCTCTAATCCTATTTATCTTATAGCAAGTCAACAATTGAAATACAGCAATTTCTGACTTAGGTCAGCTAAATCTATAACAGGCTCAGTAGGACTCAATAACAAAACACAAAACTGGACAACTCAAAGGACAAGATAGCCAGCAAGTAGTAGCTCCAAGTACATGCTTGCCATCAGGTGAAAGAGGCAGTTAGCAAGTCAAAGCAAGAAAATAACATCCTCAGTGATGGTGACCATTATCTCAGAATCCTGTTCATAGTGCCATTTCTTGTGACAACTTTGCCAAGCCAGGATAAACCCCGACCCAAAAATTTGGTTTAGAATTTGAGACTCATAATGCCACATGTATACCAAGAGGGTATAAAAATATCTGACTTGCACAACGAGGTTTGTGGGAAGAAAAAGAGAGGTATCCCAAACAAGTCTGAAATGACTTCAGAAAGTAGGAATAAAAGACTGGGTTGGAGTTTCTACTGTGGTTGGGGTGGAGATGGAGTAAGATTTTTCACACATGGTCCAGACTTTTATAGTTTGAATTCCTGCCAGTAACAAAGGAGGAAGCACCTAGGTTTTCTTATTAGCTTTTCCAGGTAACAGACACAAGAGAAAGAGAGAAGTGAGGGTTAAGTCTTTCAGCTGTCAAATTTCAGAAAAATGTAGTCCGGTTCTGAATTTGGGAAAGGGTTTAATTCAGAGCCTTTTTACAGAAGTGTGAATAGAGTTAAACAAAGAAATAAGAAAGATATAGGGATGCAGATTTCAGCAGTTTGCGTGAAGTCATTGCCACTTGTAATATGAAAGAGATGGATATTCACGTGAGTAAAACAAAAGGGGCCACAGAATAGACACTGTGCTCTCAGAGAGGCAGACATTGCTGAGGCAATAAAGCTACTGCTGCTCAGGAAAATATATTTAGGTCTTTGTCTCTTACCTTTTGATCTTCTGCTGGTGTTTATCCTTAGCTGAACCTAATCAGAAGCCAAAGGCCAAGGAAGCCTACGTAAGACAGTTCATAAAGTAAGCTTTCCCAGGGGACCAAAAGGTAGAAAAGGCCAGAGAACTGTTACGATGGCACAAATAGAAAAATAACCCAAAGGATCAGTTTTTAAAAATGTGGAAGCCCGTTGTCATAGCACTCTTAATACTTCTCATAATAACCTGCAGTTGTTATCATTTATCTCGTGTTGATACATATATGGCTGTTTGGGGGTTCTCCATCCCGTTTCCTTGTTCTATGTATTTTCTGGAAATACAATGATATATTAAATTTTGTAATTTTCAAGTATATATTTTTATATAATATGGCAATTCTTCCCTCTTGGTTCTTCAAATGTGTCATGCCTCTTCTTGAAATTTTGTACTTTTATATACAATCTATAATAGGCCTGTCAAGTTTCCAAATCAAATAAAATTTAAAAAAAGAGAATAAGTAGTAGGTGAAATTTGATCAGTTTGGGGGAAATTTGCATATTTATGATTTAGTCTTTCATATCATGAACATTGAATATTTCTTCCTTTATATTTGCCTTCATTAATATGCTTAAAAACAATTTATCATTTTTTCAAGAAAAATATTTTCAAGCACATATTTCTATGTGCTTTTTATATTTTGATGTTACATAAATGTTCTTTCTAAAGTTTCAATTTTGAAATGTTTGTGGTTGCTGTGAAGAAATACAATTAATATCTACACACTGAGTTTACGATTAACAGCTTTGCTAACCTCATGTATTTTAATTATTTATAGGTTTTATATAGACTGTAGAACATTTTTATCTATAAATAACTGTATTTTTCCCTGAATACTGAGCAAGCTTTTTGTTTTGTTTTAAAGCTTGCCTTACTATTTTAACATTTTACTATTCTAAAACATTCAAGAAAAGTAGGCACTCATATATAGTTCCTGTTCTTATATAGGATACTTAATATTCTTTACCATTAAGAGTCTCATTTGTAGTATTTTATGGGATGATAGATATACTTTATTAGATAAAATAAGTCTTACTTTCTAGTTCATTTTTCATTTTTCAATATATTTTCCATATGAATTTGAAAAATATTTGCATTCTGAAGCTTTTCATGCAGTCTTTTAAATAAGACCCACACAAATAGTTGATTGATTTTATGAATTAAAATTTACTTTTTTAAATCTATCTTTACTGGCAGAAATATGTGAAATTTCTCACTATAATTGTGGTTTTGCTTTTTTACATTATTTTTTATCATTTTGTGAGGCTCTATTATTAAGCATACATGTATTTCCAATGATCAATCTTAATTATAATTTGACTTTTAAAAATCAATATGTAATGACTTTTATTTTTAGTTTTCTTTATTTTTTTTTTTACCTTAATTTTGAGAATCTTTTTTTGGAAATTCAGTTGCATAAGTAAATTCATTTTACTTTCAACACTTGATTATTATGTAAGCAAGTTAACCTTTGATTGCATAATATCTATTTATGATAATTTGGGATTTAGAAAACTCATCTACTATAGGATTCACTATTTAAATCAGAAATTAATTAATTAATTAATTGATTTATTAATTTATCTATTTTGAGATGGAGTCTCGCTCTGTCACCCAAGCTGCAGTGCAGTGGCGCCATCTCCACTCACTGCAAGCTCCGCCTCCCGAGTTCACGCCATTCTTCTGCTTCAGCCTCCAGAGTAGCTGGGACTACAGGCGCCTGCCACCATGCCTGGCTAATTTTTTGTATTTTTAGTAGAGACAGGGTTTCACTGTGTTAACCAGAATGATCTCAATTTCTGCCCACCTCGGCCACCTCGGCCTCCCACAGTGCTGGGATTACAGGCGTGAGCCACCATGTTCAGCTTAATTCAGAAATTTCTATGTTAAAAAAGCATGGATAATCTGAAGTATCATTAAAATGTCACAGACGAGTCTGGGTGTAGTGGCTCATGTCTGCAATCCCAGCCTGTTGGAAGGCACTGGCAGTAGGATAGCTAGAGGCCAAGAGTATGAGCCCAGCCTGGAAAACAAAGTGAGAGACCCAACTTTAAAACAAAACAAAACAAAAAAGCACAGAATTAGTATGTATAGATACATATATGCACACCTGTATTTTCTTACCATGTATGACCATTTATTTTATGTGTATGTGTGCATACATACGCACACACTCACACAGTCCACACTCCATAAGCATGGATTCTCTGTCTGCAGATTCAACCTACTACAGACTAAAAATATTTGAAAAAAGATAACTAACAATACAACAATAAAAATAATAATTCAAATAAAAAAGACTTATTTACATGGCATTTCAAAAATATGAGGTATTTTAAGTAATCTAGAGATTATTTTAAATATATGGAAGGATGTGCATAGGTTATATGCAAATACTATGCGATTTTGTTATATAAGGAACTTCAGCACCTTCAGATTTTGGTATCCAAGGGAGATCCTAGAACCACCAATCTTCCATGGATACCAAGGGATAATTGCATATGTATCTCCTCCTTATAGATGAAAAAATCTATATATTGATTTATATTTCTAGTATAAAAATTTCACAAGATATAAATACAGAGAGACTCTACTATGTTTTTCTTAAATAATTTTGGAAATGCAAATTTACTTAAGATTGAAATGGCAAATAGATTTATTTAAATACTACATAGATAAAAATCATATTATCTTAGGATTACAGTCTCCCATTACATCTTTAATCAACATATTTACCTATTATAGTGAAAAAAATCTTGTATAGTACCTGTGTTGGTTATTTTTAGGTGTCAGCATTACTGGATTGAGGAATACCCAGAGAACAAGTTAAACATTATACATGAGGATGTTCCCAGAGAAGATTGGAGTGTGAGTCTGAGTACACTAAGTGAGAGAGATCCACCCTTAATGCAGACAAGCAACTTCCAAGTGGTTGGAGGCCTGAATAGAACAAAAATAGAGAAAAGGCAAACAGGTCTCTCTTCTGGAGCTAAGATACACTCTCCTTCACTTGTCATTGGAAATCAGAGCTCCATGCTGTCATGCTGTCTGGTCTTTGGAGTCCAGGACTTACTCCAGCAGCCACTTGGGTTCTCAAGCATTTGGGTTTGGAATGAGTCACGCTACCAGCATTTCAAAGTCTCCAGCTTGCACACAGCCTCCATAATCACATATTAGCCAATTGCTCTCTTAGATCCCCTCTCATATCTATCTATCTATGTATCTATCTATGTATCTATCTATGTATCTATCTATGTATCTATCTATCTATCTATCTATCTATCTATCTATCTATCTATCCATCTATCAATCACCTATCTATCATCCATTCTGTATCCTATAGTTTATGTGTCTCTAAAGAACTCTGATACAGTGTTTATGCACCATCGATACTTTGTTTGAAGTTTTCAGTCTTATACTGTTTTAGGGCACTGAGCTATTAAATAAGAGACAGGATAAAGACATTTTCTCATCAGATAAAAAATGTAATGAACATGTCTGTCAGTATAAGACTTTTACAAGAAAAGAACAAACACAATTTATAGGAAGAGCTGCTGATTGTTTGACAGATGCACAGCTCTAGTAAACATAATGATAAAATTATAGCCCCATTACCTCTATTATTTCAGCAGCACTATCAAGATAGCTGATTTGACTACCGTAACAGTATTGTACAGTACTGAGGGGTAATTATCACTTTGTCTTAAATTTGAGGTTATTTATGATCTGAACAAATGTATCTGTTTTAAAAGATATACAGTCACCTTTTTAAAAATTGACTTCCATGATCTCAAAAATTCATTTCGTATTGTTTTAAAATGGTTTAATGTTACTACCTATGGTTGAAAGCAATGGTCAAATTCTATCTACTTTCTCACACACACAAAAATTATCTGTAGCATGACCATAATCTAGAAAAGAAAGCAATTGTACTTCATTTGATATTCTGTGTGTATGCTAATGTTACCACATATGGTTGAAAGCAATGGTTGAATTCTATCTACTTTCTCACACACAAAAAATTATCTGTGGCATGACCATAACCTAGAAAAGAAAGCAATTGTACTTCATTTGATACTCTATGAAAATAAAGGAAAACTTTATCATTAGAAAACACTAACACTTGTGTCTCATCTACTGACATTTAAATACCTTTTTAAAAATATTTTTATATTTCATAAAAGAATACCTTGAGTTACTGTGAATTCCTAAGATTTCAACAGAATAGCTCAAATTTTGAGACAGCAAATGCAGATAGTAGATTATCATATTTTTAAGTGAGCTCTCAACTATCACGTGAGTGATCAAAAAGAAATTAAATACAACAATTATTTGAGTATCCATACCTATATTCTTCTACTATTTAAATATATAAAAATATACACATATATGTAAATTGTGATTATATCAATTTTACCTTTTTGTATATGGAAATTGTCAATTTTATCACAAATCCATTTGTGAGTTTTTAATAGCATCATCAGCATGACAAATCATATATACAATTTTTAATTTGAGATTATAACTTAACCAAAGGTAAATATGAACAAAATAATATTTTATCAATCCATTATATAAGAGGAAAATCAGTAAGAGAGAAATATTTTTTTAAACATTGAACAAACTGTATGTAATGCAGTGTATAAGATAGCAAATTTCTAATCTCTCCTTCTGGACAAGGTGTTATATTCTGGAGAATGATATTTAACTATAACTTTTAGTGTATATGGTGAAAAAGTAAAATCAAGCATGTTAATGAAATACTTTGTTAAATAGAACTTTTCTTCTTTAAACCTTTGAGGCACCAAAAGTGGGATAATACTTGCCAACAACTGCATCCTACATTCCAGATGATCGATTCAGGACTTGTAAATTGGGTTTCACAAATCTATTTCTGTTAACTGTAGCCTATCACTTAAACCATTCTGTGTGTAAGATAAGTAGGGGACCAAAATAATAAATCTTTGATAGAGAATTCCTTGGAAGCAAGCTGTTAGAATTCTCTGTGTTTCCCCATAGTGGGTGTTCTTCTGCCTAACTCGGGCTGACTGATGGTGAGTTGACTTTCAAGGAATCACTTGGAGGACTTAACATGTGTCTCTGGAGCTGGGTGTGCACAGAGTTTTGTGCCATCTTTCATTTAAAAAATTGAGGCTGACTAGGTATAGCTACTTCTATTAACAAACACAGGAAGAATGAGTTTTCGCACATGGACAACTATTTCCAATGTCCTGTAGAAAAAAATGAATTTTCCCGATGTTGCAAAGCAAACAATAGATAACTGCCCTTAAATCAATGTGAAAGGACACCACTCATAAAGCAGCATGCCATGAAAATGTGGCCCTCACAGAGATGATTTGTGTCAGATGTACTGTCTGAAGAAAAGCACCTGGGGAGTAAGTCTCTGAGATAATTTAAAAAAAAAAAAAAAAAAAAAAAAAAAATTCAAGTTGTGGACTTCAATTTGGAAATTTTCTGAAGAATCTGAGTTTCCACTACCCTGAGGAAACCCAACATTTGCCCTGCAGAATATACAAAAGCAGATTATAAAGAATATGTGGCCTGTAAGAATGTGTCCTTCAATCTCTATTATCCCCTCTTTAATTGCCCCCACCCAGAATTCCTGGCTACTAAGAGAAAGAAGAACCAGAGCTATGGAAATTGACCACAGCTCCTTCTCACTATAAGTTTCTGCTCCCAGATTGGACCTGAGCTACAGGACAAGAATTTTTAAATTGGGTAAAGGCTTAAATTTTTTTTATATTTATGATAACTTTATTCTTAGTAACATCAAACTAGAAACAACCCAAATGTCCTCCAACAGGTGAATAGATAAACCAACTGATACATCTATACCATAGAATACTACTCCGCAACAAAAAGAATGATCATTGATACACACAACAACCTAAATAGATCTCAAGGGCATTATGCTGAATGAAATAAAAGTCTCAAAAGGCTACATGCTATATGAACCTATATACATTAACATTCTTGAAATTATGAAATAATAGAATAAATAATAGATTCGTAGTTGTGAGGGGTTAAGGAGGCGGTAGGCATGGGAGAGGAGTGGGCATGGCCCTAACAGGGCAGGTGACATCCTTAAAAATACCATAGAAAGAACTTCCATCTAATCTCACCTAAGACTAAATTTCCTAATCTTTAACAACATATAAATAATACTTATGATGCAAATGTTTTGTATTTTAGCTAATAAATGTCAATATCCTGGTTGTAATATAGAACTACAGTTTTAAGAGGTTATTACCATTAGAAAAAAACTGAGTAGCAGATGCATAGAATATCAATTATTTCTGACAACAGCTTGTGAATTTGTAATTATCTAACAGTTTAATTAAAAATGTTTTTCTGGGCTGGTTGAGATGGCTCAGTCCTGTAATCCCAGCACTTTGGGAGGCTAAAGCAGGAGGATTGCTTGAGTCCAGGAGCTTGAGATCAGACCAGCCTGGGCAACATAATGGGACCCCATCTTTATAAAAAAGAGGGAAAGAGAGATAACCTTGAGCCAAATAAGCCTCTTTAAAATTGTTTTATCAACATTTATAATACAAGAATTTCCTACTTACACTGCCCCACTCTCTACAGCCTCACCAACTATCAAAATTTCATACCAGAGTGGTACATTTGTTACAACTGATAAACCTACATTGACATGGCATTATCATCCAAAGTTCATAGTTTACGTTAGGGTTCACTCTTGGTGTTGTACAGTCTATGGGTTTTCACAAACATACAATGATATATATTCACCATTACAGTGTCAGAGTAGCATACTCCCCCTTTAATTCACATGAGGTACATTCCAAGACCCCCAGTGAATGCCTAAAACCACAGATATGTATACTATGTATAAACGTATGTATACCGTGTTTAATTCTGCACATATATATCCATGATAAAGTTTAATTTATAAAGTGGGAACTTTATAAATTGTTGTGCTTTGGGGTCATTAAGTAAAATAGGGTTACTTGAACACAAGCATGGTGATACCATGACACTCCATCTGATAACTGAGAAGGCTATGAGGTGTCGCACAGGCAAGCAGCATACACAGTGTGGATACTCTGGACAAAGGCAGGACTCATGCCCTGGGCAGGATGAAGTGGGAGGACATGAGATTTCATCATGCTACTCTGAAATGATACGCCATTTAAAATTCATGAATTGCTTATTACTAGAATTTTTCTTTTGATAATTTTGGACTGTAGTTGATCATGAGTATCTAAAACAGTAGAAAGCAAAATCGTAGATATAGAGGGACTACTGTAATTTCATTGCCCTAATAATCCTCTGTGCTTATTCATCCCTTCATATCCCTAGTCCCTAGTAAACTCTGATCTTTTTACTCTCCCCATAGGTTTGCTCTTTTTAGAATGTCATACAGTTGGAATCATACAGTATGTAGCTAATTCAGACAGATTTCTTTCACTGAATAATAGCATTTAAGTTTTCTTCATGTCTTTTCGTGGCTTGATAGCTCATTCATTTTTAGTGTTGAATAATATTCTATTGTCTGGATGCACTAGAATTTATTCATTCATTCACTTACCAAAGGACCACCTCTGTAATCTGACAACTATGAATAAAACTGCTAAAAACAGATTTTTGTGTAGACATAAGTTTTCCATTTACTTGAGTAAATACCAAGGATTACAACTTGTGCATTGTGAGATAAGAGTACATTTAGTTTTCTGAGAAACTTCCAGCTGTCTCCCAAAGAGGGTACCATTTTGCATTCCCACCAGTAATAAGTAAGATCTGTTGGCCAGCATTTGGAATTGTCAGTAAGGCTTGAACTTTTATTAAGCTGGATTTGAGTTTTTAATCCTTGAAAAATAAGAGTGCTCTTAATACTTAATAGTAATAAGAAAACTCATGACATCTTCCAAAATGTCAAACAAAGGCAGGAAAATAAGACTCAATGAACAGCAAAAATAAAATGTGTTTGTGTATTATGCTTTTATTTTCCTACTTGTTCACTTTTAAGACTAACCCATCAAATATCTCTAGGAAGTATCTGTTACACATCAGAGAGATGTCTGGGTTTAGGTTGCTATGTGGAGGAGGATGATACAGAAAGAAGTTTAGTTGCAGAAGATAAACACTATGGACCACGAAAGGAATTGATGGGTAAAAGATGAAACAAGTGTCTGCATCGAGTTTAAATATCCAGGAACATTTTTTGTTTTTGTTTTTGTTTTTGAGATAGTGTCTCACTCTGTCACCCAGGGTGGAGTGAAGAGGTGCATTTGCTCACTGCATCCTTGATCTCCCATGCTCAACTGATCTGGAGTAGCTGGGACTATGGGTGCAGGCCGCCATACCCGGCTAATTGTTGTTGTTGTTGTTGTTTGTAGAGATTGAGTTTCACCATGATGCCCATGCTGGTCTCGAACTCCTGAGCTCAAGTGATCCACCCTCCTCAGTCTCCAGTTTTTAAAAGAATTATTGGACTCTCTAGCAAGCATTGTGATCATATTTTAACTGATAAACTACACAAAGGACGAGTAACTTTCAACAAGGCAACAGAGATACTTGAAACTTTTGAAACCAAGAAAAAACCAACAACAAACAAATTTTGACTACCAATTCACGTACCTTTCCTTAAAGTTTCCCTATGGAATAATTTTCTTGTGATTCATTTTTTAAAAGTAGCAAAATAATAAATAATGACATCCTCCAAGAATAGGTATGCTGGCATTCATTACATCTAGATTACCAAGTAGCACATAAAGAACACAAAGTACAATGATATGAATGTAGTTTATTACAAATTTTCCCTAAGGTTTTGATGAAGTTATTAGTGGATTAGCTGGAGAGCCATCTCTCTGGACCATGCTAGTCACAGGTCATTGTGCTGGTTTTCAATAGTAAGACTTTGCTCCTGAGACCTAATAGTCTAAGTCCACGCTATTCCAATTGAACCTGGTTATTTTTTTGTACCAAAGCTAGGACCATTTGTGTAAGTGTTATAGTTATCTTTGCAGAATATCATCTACCTTTATATGACTCTAAAATATTTTCTAATAAGTGAGATTTGCTTCTGTGTTTATTAATTCACTCTTTTTTTTAATATCATAACTTCTTCTCTTTGGACTTGGAACATTCTTGTTAGCACAGAAACCTACTTTCGTATGTCATATCTAAATAATTTTCAATTTATCTCAAATTACCCTTCAGCCATTGTTCCTTTTTTCTACTGTCCTTCAAAGTAACTGACTTCTAATGAATTTAGTGTAGCTACAGTCTCCATGTTTTTACTAACCTTTCTCCTTTCTCTCTTCATGTCGTTCCAGTTTGGCTTCAGTACTCATAACTCTGCAAAGTTTCTTCTTGTTAAGCCGCCACCACTTTTTGTTCAAATGCAGGATTCTCTTATTTTGTCCTTATCATAAATCTTAGCAGCAGTTAACAAATTTAACTCTGTCTTTTTTCTTAAAGTCTTTTCATGTCTTTTTTTTTCCTGATGGCTGTATTCTTTTCTACCTTATTCTGTGTCTTTTGCTGGCTCTTCCTCCACTTCCTAACAAATGATGGAATAGCCCTGAGCTCATCCCTCAGCCACCATTTTCTTATCTGTTCTTATTGTATCTATTCTCTAACTCTACATTCTAGAAAATGGAATCCAGTCTCATAGCTTTTGATTCCAGGTACCTGGTGCTAAGTCCCACACAGGTATCTTCAAACCTGACCCCTCCTCAGAGCTCTGAAGTTTATATTCATTAGCCTAGTAGAGGTCTTCTATTTCATGTCCAAAGGGCAATCAGATGTAACATGTCTAAAACAAAATATTCATGACCCTCAAACCTGCCCCAAAACCTGTTTCACTCCCAAGCCTTCTGATCTCAACGAACAGTGCTATTCATTTGCTTAAGTTAAAATCTAGATATTGTAGTGTTTAAAAGATTTTTCCAAATGACATTTTTTTTTTAAATATCTATAACATCTATTTCTCACCAAAGTTCAATAATTATAGGCACTGAAAAAAAAATGTTTTCACATTTTACATTGATGGATTTTGCTGTAAATTATGCTCATTTACATATGAATTACATAGTCATTTTCTCAGATTATTTTTTAGAGAATTTAACCTTTATATAGAATGGTTTTAGGAGTTTTTGGATCTAGAAAATTTAAAATAGAAGAGCTATTTATTGCTGTTTTTGAGGGTTTTCAAAACTTGTTTATATCTTCTCCACACATATAACACAATTATATCATTTCTATTAAATCAGATATATCATTTTGTTAAAAAATCATACATGGATACGTTTTTCATTTTTTATATTGCATTAAGTAGATTTTCAGTAATTTTTTCAAGTTGAACTATACAAGCTAGGCATTATATTTTTCAGTTTTCCTAAAAACATCCTGATCTACCCTTCAAAGGCAAAGGTAATAGCATTTTTCTAAAATTATTTTATTGTTATTTATTTTTTAATTGCAACATTTTAATGTGTTTCAATGGAACTTCTGATGAAGGCCCTTCCTGTTATCTCCCTTTTTCAACACAGAATCATGTGCTAATGCATTTTCTCAGTGTCTTTAGACTCAAGTTCATGACTCACTGCCACCTTACACAATTCTAATTAGAAGAAAGGGTGGACTTGCTGCTGAATTCTTTCTTGGTTGGACAGTTATTTTCTATAGCTTGACTAATATTTTTCCTCCTAACCAGATATAATTCTGCAGAATTGAAAAATACGCTAATAAATATTTTAGTTTATAAAAACAGACTTATTAGAACCAAGACATTCTTTTATTAAAAAAGGTGATGAATTGAAGTATATTTCCATTTTTGTATTAAACAGGTTTTAATTGGTATTCGGGCAGAAGAAACCAATTGAAATTCTGATAGTGCTTTCCCTTTAATAATGAACAGTAAAGCCACAGGCAGTGCTTTAAAAAACACATATAAATGATGGGAAAATTTAACAGCTTGGTGTGCCAAATACAATCCCTTGGACTGATGTTCTGAAGTGATTGCTGTGAAAAGGATCAGTCCTCATTAAAAACTGCAGGTAGAGCACATGTATTTATAAGGTGTTATAAGGATGTTGGCACCAATAAAAACTCAAATAAAATTAACTGCTTCCACCAAATTGTAAAAAAAAAAAAAAAAAAAAGGTAAAATAAACATGCTTGCTGTGTTGGTATTGGTATCATTAAAATATCATTTCAAAATAAATGGTATTTGTATTAGTCTGTTCTCACACTACCATAAAGAACTGCCTGAGACTGGGTAATTTATGAAGGAAAGAAGTTTAATTGACTCACAGTTCCACATGGCTGGGAAAGCCTCAGGAAACGTACAGTCGTGGAAAAGGGGGCAGCAAACATGTCCTTCTTCACATGGCAGCAGGAAAGAGAATTGCGGAGTAAAGTGGGGAAGAGCCCCTTATAAAACCCTCAGATCTCGTGAGAACTCACTATCCTAAGAATAGCATAGGGGAACTATACTGTTCTCACGATCTAATCACCTCCCATGAAGTTGCTCCCACAACACAGGGGATTATGGGAACTACAATTCAAGATGAGATTTGGGTAGAGACACAGACAAACTGTATCAGTATTTAATTGCAATAATTCCTCACAATGAATATGTATATACATAAATTATATTCTATTCCATTTCATTTCAATACACTGAGAAAGTTTGATTGCCCCAACCATGTAACCCTTCTGTAAAATTTATATGTAATATGGAATTACATATTAATGTGTAAATGGTTGATTGATATCAGAGCTGATTAATTGCATGAAAATCCAACAGAAAAATCAAAACATGCACAAATAATTAAGAAAATAAGAATTTTAAAAAGGGATATAGAGAAGGCTGGACAAAAAGTTTAAGAAAAGGAATAAAAATCATACCTAAAAATTCATAACAATTATTGGAGACTTTCTACCATGCATGAAATTATACATAAGAAGCTGAACTTTGTAAAATATATGTGTAATGAGTAGCATCTAATCAAGTTTATTGAAATCGTCTCAGCTCTTACAGTGAAGTTACACAACCATTTTGAAAATTCTTATAACTTTCTAGAAAGTAGTAAGTATCCTAGTAGTATAATTATAGTTAAAGGGGCTTTCTTTGAACAAGAATATTCTGGGGAAAATAGACACAAATCTATTTTCCTCCTTTGACAGTATTTTATTCTATTTCTCACTTTTAGGTTCCACCCACTCTCCTTCACCTCCTACTCAACATGTTCACATTTGTCCTCCCTCCTTCTCCACTTGTGGTTTGTGCTTGCCTCCAACCAATACCTAAGACTATCCAGGTTCTTTAAAATACTAGTTTAAATTTCCAGATGATAAATGTATATGATTATTTACATTCTTCTCTGATGTATAAATTTTACTGAAAATAATGCTTCCTTAGTCCTAATCTGGATTAATTAATCCATCATTCAATTGTTCAATTCCAGTCAATTCCACATACATTGTATATACAAAATATCCTGAATATTATTGCCAGCTAATTATTGCCCACTTTTACTAAAAACCTGAAAAGAAAGGTAGGAATTATTAATGGTGACTGGACTTAAAAACCACAAAATATATGTTTGTTTATGTCATTTGAGATTATGCTAAGTTTTTAAAATTTTGACATATCTGGGCATTAATTGAAAAAGTATTCTCAAAAATTATGCTGTTATATTTTGACAGCATAGAAAAAGAATGATCCAATATGACATTTTTTCTTTCTCCTTTAGAATGGGATTCCAAAAGCGAAGTATATTTTATATTATTCATTCAAAAATTCATTTATTCATTTACCAATAATTTATGATATTCTATGAGACTGACATAGTGCTAAAAGTTGTATAGGAAGAAGGACAGGGAAAAGAAAATAAATCACTTTCTCTTTATATTTGAAGAATTATCAACCTTACAGAAAAGTTTTAATATTATACAATACTCATATTGCATTGGTTAATTTCATCAAGCTTCTTTCTTCTTTCTTTCTCTCTCTCACTCTAATCTTTCTAACAGGATGCAATCATCAACGTTTATTTATTGCATTTGGTTATTTAACCTGTTGTTCATCCATCTAAAACAGTTCCCCAACATGAGATTTTTCAAAAGCCCAAATTAGTTTTCTTGCTGAATATTTCAGTTCTGGATTTGTCTAACGGTTTCCTCAGCAGGTTGGCCAGAGTAGTACAAAAGCAATGGTGTTTCTGTGTATGTGTGTGTGTGTGTGTATGTGTGTGATTTCTTTTTCTATTTGTATTTCAGTTTGGTCAACTTCTGTGAACATATCTTCAAATTCACAGATTCTTTGCCTTTTGCAAGGCCTTTGACATGAGGGTTTTTGTTAGCCAGAAGTTGTTCTGTGTGTAAAGTTTTTATAGCCGTGGTTTTTCTAAGAGGCCTCTATTCCCCTGATTACATCTTGGGTTTACAGTATTAGCTATTTTTTCAGGAGTTTGTCTCGGAGTCTAATCCCAGTTGGCCTGGAGCCTTCTCACTTTTCTTGTGTCTTCACTTTGCACTGTTTCCAAGGATATGATGTTGCAGCCCTCCCAGATGTATTCCACTGCTACTTCACATGATGCTTATCAGCGTGGTAGTGAATGGTGTGGGGTCTGGGTGTTCTCTGGTGATCTGATTAAGTCTTAGATTTTGGCTGTCTGTGAGCCTGGATCTCAGGGCCATGCCCTTCACACCTTTCCACCCCTCCTCCAGTTGCAAAGCTGGTCTGGTTATTTTCCTGGAGGTGGATATTCTGCTCCTGTCATAGAGCAGAGAACAAGTTTGTTTACTTACTTATTTTGCAGTTTTTCTCTATCAGATATAATGAATTCCTACAAGAGCTCATGAAGTACATTTTTCAATTGTCCTTTGCCCTTCAAATTATTTCAGAGGAATCACAGAGACAGGTCTGGGGGGATTTAGGCAGTGGCTACTGTTCCTTTTCCCCAGCTAGAACCTTGGGAAAGCATTCTCAGAAACCTGTGTCATCTTTCATGTAAGCACCTAGTAGAGGTCCTGAAGTAAGCCCCTGCCAGATAGTGTGAACGCCCCTCCCCCAATCTACAGCCCCTGATGCTTCACATTTGTTCACTAGCCCATAATATGTCTTTGGCAATTCTTGTTGGCTTTTATAGCATTTCATGCTGTATTTTCCAGGTAATGGAAATGCTCTGCTCCTGTTACTACCTACAGTTAAAAGCATCACTCCATATTTTGGGTCATCAGTTTGTCCTGTGACCTCAGTTCTTTTATAGGCTTAAGAAAAGTTGTTTCCAGTTTTTCTAGGTTTTCTTTTGTTTTTTAAATGGGAGCAACACTTTTTCCTACTTGATGTATTCTAAGCCAGAATTGATTTTTAAAGCATACTTTTCTTAATTATGATAGCATAAAATGTGCTCATCACAGCATCTGGCACATAGCAGGGGCTCAATAATTATAAATTCCTTTCCTATTTACTGAATTTTGAAGCATTCTTGTCATTTTAAGCTATTATTTCTAGAAGTGAGACTACTTTTAGTTAGTTTTTTCCTGCAATGATATCATGCTATATAAACTTCAGAAAGACGTTAATCGGTAACCTGCAGCAGTGGAGGAGATGGAGGTAGAGTGTCTCATGATTAAATATTTTGAAAAAATTGATTAAGCAAATTAAATGGGATTCCTTAATGAAATAATTCTCGGAGATATTATGCATTATATATTCCAGATAGAGGTGTCACATATATACACACTGGGCTCTTTACCATAAAACATCCACCAATACTTAAAAATACTACTCTCCTATAATCTATTATCAGTTGCTTATATAAATTAGTGAGATAAAAGAAATGAAGTCTGTAAGATAAAATTTTGCTAAATGACAGCAAGGAAAGTATGTGAAAGTACTAGGCACTAAAAATGTAATAAAACAAAGCAATTAGGAAATTGTAATGATTTTGAGAAGCATCACCCCTATGGGAACAGACATATTAAAGAGAGTGTTTCCTGAAATTTCTAATACCCCAGCTTCCTTTAAAGAAATAAACAAAATTGTACACTGCATAATAACTGTATGAGATTAATAAGCAGAAGAATCCAGTGATTATTGTTAAAGAAAACCTTGCAACACATACACTTTAATTTCTTTCTGAACAGTTTTTTCTTATTTCAAATTTAATATTTGTATTTGCTGTGCAATACTCTATGCTTTGCTTTTGGCCCAAAATATTTTCTCTGAAAAATCAATCTCTTTCTATTTCCACATTAAAACAAGACTAAAGAATTCTATACCCCTTTTTTTTTGATAAATCTATTAACTACAGATTTATTTTTCTATTCAAAGTAATGATTCCTACAAAGTAAAGTTTGCATTTTTTAAAAATTATTCCACTTTAAGTTCTGGGTTACATGTGCAGAATTCTATGCTCATTTTGCCCTACACAGTTGCATTAGAGAAGGAGTGAATGATGCATAATGTGGCCTAACATACAGTCTCTTTTTGGCCTTTTAGCAAGTCTCATTATTAAGATAAACAACCACTGCAGTTGCACATTGAGAGTGCACAACGTGTACTCTTTGTTACTTTATGAATAAGGTTCATGACCTAACGTGTCTCTGGAGGAGGAGTTGAGTAAACTTATTTTAACTATTCAATCAGTCTGAACCCTTTTCTGAATCAGAGTTGTCTTTTCTCTCTCCTGAGATTTTCTTAATAAAATGCAAATAGAAGGAAACTTCAGTGTCATCTTCTCCCTAGTCAGAAGTGTCACTTCACCTCTAATCAGGGTGGCAGTCTCATGCAAAGTTTTGGTTCTTTCAGCTAAATACAATGAGAGCTAAAATCTCTAATGACAGAAAAGAAAAGAAAGGCATTTCTAATATGTATAGTTTTGAAAAGTTAATTGAGACAATATTGTAAGTGTTGTAAGTTTGGCAAAGAAATTCAATTTTAAATTGAGTTGAAATTAAATATGAATAACCATATTCCCATTGAATGTAAGTATAATTACTATTACAAACACACATAAACTTCAATATATAATATATTTAATTAATGTTATTCAGACTTGCTCCATGTTAAAATTATGGAGATTCACTTAAAATTGTTTCTTATAATAAGAAAAAAGTGTTCAGAGAAGGATCATTGATTTGTGAACTCAATTCTGGAACTCCTTGGTTTTAGTAAAAACTTTATAATAGCAAGCACTGGTGATATACTATTGGATAGAAATAGATCACAGTTTCAAACTTGCCAATGAATTTTGAGTAAGATAAACTCTATATGTTGTTATCTGAGCTTTTGCTTAGTTGTACAAACTTTGGAAAGATAACTGATGTAATTGAGTCTCAATTTCCTCATCTTGTAAGAGGATTAAGTGAGTACCTGGTTCATAATATTTGCACAAGGATTTGTTAACTGATTCAATCCCATGACCTAATTATTCTGCTCTGAATCTTGATTTTGTTAATTATTGATAACTATATGAATATTTCAAGTCATCTACCTTTTTCTTTCTCTAAGCTAAGTTCTCCCTCTGCACCCATTCTTTGACTAACTTCTCCTTTCATCTTGCATTTGTAGGTTACATTTTCGTTAATCAGCTAAATAAAACTACATTTCTCTCATCCAAACTAGCATCTGCCGTCCATCAATAGGGGTAGTTCTAGAGTCACTGCAATCAGTTTAGAGTGAAGTCTTTTTTTTGTTTGTTTGGTTTTTTGAGACGGAGTCTCACTCTGTCGCCCAGGCTAGAGTGCAGTGGTGCGATCTCAGCTCACGCAAGCTCCGGATTCAGGCCATTCTCCTGCCTCAGCCTCTCGAGTAGGTGAGACTACAGGTGTTCTCCACCATGCCCGGCTAATTTTTTGTATTTTTTAGTAGAGATGGGGTTTCACCGTGTTAGCCAGGATGGTCTCGATCTCCTGACCTCGTGATCTACCCGCCTCGTCCTCCCAAAGTTCTGGGATTACAGGCGTGAGCCACTGCGCTCAGCCGAGTAAACTCTTATTGCTGAAAAATCCTTCCTAAATCTCCACGGATTCAATTTTTTTTTTTTTTTTCCTCTAAAGAATGCTTCAAAAGCCCTGGCTTTGTCCTATATCCATTCATCCAACCCCCATTTTCATCCCAGTCTATTACAATCTGACTTCCATTTATACAACTTTAATTGAATGATAATGAATAACATTACATTTTTCTCACACTACATTCTCCTTATAGATTTTTTCATCCACATCCGTGCTTTTGCAAAACACCTATAAGCAGATCAACAGAGCTATCCTGCAGGTTCTAGAACATATATCACACTTCATATTTGACATTTTCACTTGGATGTTACTCAGGCATGTGGCAAAAGCTGAAATTTACAAAAGTAATCTCTTCTTTGTTAGCAGGAGTATATTCTTTTCCTATGTTAGCAAAAATACGAAAAATTGTATTTTAAATGGCCAGTTTTCTTTTTCATTATCCTGAAGCTCAATAAAATACAATATTGTATCAGTTACCAAAGGTAGAGCAGCAATTATTTATTACTTCTCACACATTTTCATGTCAACGGGGTGGCTCTTCTTGTTTATGATTAATCCAAACATTCATTTATAGATATTTATGGTCAGTTCCAATTTAGAATCTCTCAGATATTTGGAGTTGGGTTGGTTGGGCTTGATCTTATGGTGGAGGCAGAAGAAAAGGAAGGAAGGAAGGAAAGGAGCATGGCTTCTGGAGGTCTGGTCTTGGAACTGTCATGGTGTTGTTTTCTCTGTATTCTATTAGTCAACCAAGTCACAAATTCAGCTCACGTTCAAGGAATGAAAGAAAAGAATCCACCCCTTGATGAGAGAAGTTGCAAAAATTATATGGGAAAAGATTCTGTATACAAAAAGGGGAGTAATTACAGACATTTTTGCAAACAATCTATCACAATGACACAACTGACTGTTTTCTTGGAGCTTTCCTTTCTTGGATTTAAAGGCATCACCAATTATTTTTCTACTTTAAACTCTGAGGCTATTAACTTTTCTCATTTACAGGGTTTCTGCTGATAATCTCTCTTTGTTAGTTGTGCTGTTTTTCTTTTTCTTTATATTTTTCTTCGAGCCTCATATATTTCTCCCTTTGTTCTCACACTACATTCTCCTTATGGATTTTCTCTTCCACATCCATGCTTTTGAAAAACACCTATAAGCAGATATCACCAGAATTTGCAATCATGGCTGAAGGTGAAGGGGAAGCAAGAACCTTCTCCATATGGCGTCAGGAGAGACAAGAGTGAAAAGCGAAGTGTGACGAGCCCTTTATAAAACCATCAGATACCATGAGAACTCACTCACTATCACAGGAACAGCATAGAGGAAACCGCCCCCATGATCCAATCACCTCCTGCTGGGCTCCTCTTTCGATACATGGGGATTATGAAAATTATAATTTGAGATGAGATTTGGATGGGGACACAGAGCCAAACCATATCATCAATCTATCCAAACCACGAATCTACCAAAACTACTTCCTATGTCTTGATACTTTTGATTTCTCCGAGAAATGATCAATTCCCTGGATTACTAAAAAATAAATGTATTCTAGTTGGTCTTGGCCATCTACCTTTTACCCTAGTTCCTATACCACAGAGACCTAGAGATTAAACATAAATCTTCTTATCGGCCGGATATTATGGCTCTCACCTATAATCCTTGCACTTTGGGAGGCTGAGGCAGGTGGATCATGAGGTCAGGAGTTCAAGATCTCCCTGGCCAACATGGTGAAACCCCGTCTCTACTAAAAATACAAAAATTAGCTGGGCATGGTGGCACGTGCCTGTAGTCCCAGCTACTCGGGAAGCTGAGACATGAGAACCTGGAAGGCGGAGGGTGCGGTGAACCTGAGATCCCAACACCACACTCCAGCCTGGGTGACAGAGCAAGACTAGATCTCAATAAATAAATAAATAAATAAAAATAAAAATCTTACTATCATTATCTGCTAAAATACTCTTCAATGACTTGTCATGAACCTCAGAATGAAAAAACAAGCAACTTAAAAAAACCACCAAACTGTGGCAAGTTTTATATGATCTGAATACAATTTAAGTCTGTAACTTCTTCCTGTACAGCAGTTTTTCTTTTCTTATGCTTCAATCATACAGATAATATTTCAGTTCCTGAAAATAACTGTCTTATTTTTTTCTCAAAAATCTTTACATTTATTCATTGCTCCTTCATGCCTCACTTGTAAACCAGTTTAGGTCCTTCCATTATCCCAAAGTTTTATTTCATTGCACGTATAATTAGCTTAAGTTTCTCTTTTCTGTTCTTTTTAAATTCTGTGAGTTTCTTGCTCATCAATTTCTCTTCAGTGTTTGTTACAACCCCTGAAATATCTGCAGTACTAAATTAACTTGATTGTTAATGAATGCAGGTATTAGAAAATAATATATTAAAATAATTTTGCATATAATTTTCTAGGTAACCTAGGAAAGCAGAATTTTTTCAGTGTCCAGTTTCTCCATAGTTCACAGACATAATTTCTAGAACATAATTTCTAACAGTGGCAGTCATGTTTAAAATTAGCTTTGAGGACTTAAAATATAGAACACCCTACTTTCTGGTATGACGTTAAAAGGATTTGTACTTTTAATAGTCTTTATATCTATTTTTATTTCAGAAAGCCTTTGGGTATGACTTTTTTATAGTTTTGGATGATCTCAATACTGTAAAATTTAACTTAATTTTACCTTCCGTAGAATTCTAAGTTGATGTTATATAATAGAAATATCTTTTGAGTGGTCAGGAATATTTTACCTGTTGCTTTTGAAATTACTGTAGAAAAAGTAAGGAATAAGAAATCTACATTCAAATTTTACATACTTCAAGAAAATTTCAGAAGCTTGTTACCTTCAAATATTCTACTGCCAAGTATTTCAAAGTGGGTTCTGGATAGCTTTAAGTGATGATGTTTCTAATCTGATGGTGTTATAGATATTTTCAGCTTTCTTTATTCTTCTCATTTCAGTCTCTCTCTCTCTCTCTCTCTCTCTCCCTTTTGTTTACAGTGAAGGACAAGCATCCTTCCTTAAGGCACCACTGCATTAAATAAAATTATCTGTTTAGTGTGAATATTAATACAAAGGACAATGTTAGCTTTGCCACAGTAGTGGCCTGAAAATACCTACCTAATGCCTATTGTTAGGCTAAATGTTCCACAGCCAACCAAACTCAACAACCACAATTGAATTAAATGGATGAAAGATGGAGAGAAGGACAATTTACCTAAGAAAATAATTAAAATGAGTTCTTAGAGCTTAACCGAGGTAGACTTTTATCTTTTTAAATGCCCAGGAAAGTCAAAATTATAAATGAGTAAATATATGATGTTTCCAAAAAAAAAAAATAGAAGTTTGTTTTTTGTATCTTTGATTAAAAAATGTATGTGTATATATAATTACCACAAAAAGTAATTAACATGAGAGGCATGATCAAATGTTGTTACATTTGTTTAGCATTTTGATATTTGTTTTGTTATTGCCTTCAGACTTTGATATCTGTTAAAAATCATATTTAATTGTTTATACTCATAACATATTTGATGTGGCTGACGGTTTGTAAGTATGAATACATAAGGATATTTATATGTATATAAAAATGTGATTGAGACAATTGAGAAAGGGATTTTAAGATTATATTGTTTTGTTACTCACCATCTTAACTTTACATGACCTTTCAAGAAATTTAAATTATTTTCAATAACTAGATATTTGCTATTCCTTAAAATGTTAAAAGGGATGTCAAAGATCTCAAGTATTTCAAAAATATAGTTTCAAAACAGAAAATTCAGAAAGATAATTTCATCTTTTCCATGTCAATGGTAAATATAGATAAAAGATGTAAAATTATCTAGCACATCTCAAGTGACTTTGGGGAAGTTAATATTCAATAAGCTTTTTTTTTTTTTTTTTTTTAAACGGAGTCTCTGTGCCCCAGACTGGAGTGCAGTGGCGCGATCTTGGCTCACTGCAAGTTTTCCCTCCTGGGTTCACGCCACTCTCCTGCCTCAGCCTCCCGAGTAGCTGGGACTACAGGTGTACACCACGACATCCAGCTAATTTTTTTGCATTTTTAGTAGAGACGAGGTTTCACCGTGTTAGCCAGGATGTTCTGAATCCCCTGACCTAGTGATCCGCCTGCCTCGGCCTCCCAAAGTGCTGGGATTACAGGCGTGAGTCACCGAGCCTAGCCAATTAAGCTTTTAAAAAATAATTTACATGGCCTTTTTGCTCCTCTTTGTAGAAACTGTTTTACAATATGAATGAACTAAAAAAGTACAAATTAAAAACAGAAAATCTACATAGACAAAAAGTGAAAATTAGTAGTAAATTGCATGATTAAAATTAAAGCTCAAACTGATTAGTAACATGGAGAAGGTTGAATAGCAGCAGGACTCAGTACATTTTCCAGGATTTATAATTCACCAAACAGAATCAATATCACCATAAAATGTGCAGAGCAATGGTTAATATATTGGAATATGAACTAAGATTTTCTGTACCAACTCTTCAAACATTCAGTCAGTTTTTCATTAGTTATATCTTAATATGAATTAATTTTTCATGAAATATGCATGTTCATACCCCCACCCACATATATAAACAGATATGTATACACACACACTTTTAAAAATTTATTTCATGTAGATTTGCAGTCCTTCTAGCCTATTTTTTTAAATTGAATCACTTTTTAAAAATATTATTTTACCTTTATGTGGCCCAGTGTGAAAATGGCACACGTTAATTTTCATTATCATAAGTGAAGATACTGGAACTTATTGCTCTTCAATAGTTGATTTTTTTCCCAATAAAATGTGAGTAATCTAGTCTCTATGTGTAAAACTTAGTGAAGCTGTTAAAAGTATCAAGATTATCCTAACCTTTTAAAATTTTTTTAGTTTTACAAGCTTTATAAGAAATCTTAGGCCTTAAGTTAGCTAACAGTATTAGATAGACTGGTTTTACTCGCCAATATCCTGCTGTTGCTTTAGTCTTGGACTTCCTAGTCATTTATTCATTGGGTATAAAACGAGGCATTGTTGACATGTACATAAACAAAGCACACAGGACTCCACCCTTTATAGTGCTTACTGTCTAGTGTTCAAGACACAGTACTAAAACACAACAGAAAGCAGGATGTTAAAATGTAAGTACTCACTGCCATATTAAGGGGTTGTCTAGTGCTCTGCAAACACAGAGGGGATTTGAGGCATTGGAAAAGGCTTTCCAGAAGCAATAATATCCAAATTGGAAGCATAAGGATAAATTGAAGTTTTCTAACTCGAAAAGTGGCATATTTGGGGAGTTTTAGCATAGTGAGAGATGAGGAAAATAGGCCCAGAAAATGAAATGACATGTTTCAGGAGCATTACATAGAAATCATTTCTTCTTGTAGGAGACCAAGAAGCTTGGTGAGTCTGAAATCCCCAAAGCAGGCTTACTCCATCATTTCTATATTGGTGAACTGCATCTTTGCGTGCATGTGTGTGTGTGTATGTGTGTGTCTGTCTGTTTCTGTGTGTGGACATGAAGCATTCTTGAGTTTTCTAAAGACGTGTTCTTTAAGAATGAGGATCATGATTTTCTATTATGTTATCAATTCTATTTGTGTGTAGCTTAGTGACAATCAATTTGATGCTTCTTGTGGTCATATGCACCTTCCTGAAAATCAAACTGTCACATTTACATTTCAACAGAAATGTGAAAATTGTGCCGTTTAGTGTATAGTGTATTTTCCGATGGGATCAAGTTACTGAATTATTTGTGATGCTGAACATTTAGCCATGGCATCTCACTAATCCCAACTTACTATTTGAGATGCATGTTTGAAGCTTATTTTAAAAGCAGAAGCACATTTGTTGCTACAAAACAGTCTGACCTAGCAAGGCCAAGGAAAGAGAGGCAGAAGCTATCTTCAGTGCCTTTCTCCGCTTTGACCTAGAATGGAGTAATGAGAACACCTTGAGAGAAATGAGAAAGGATTTCAGAAATTTCATTGTCATCAGAAATCGGCAGCTATTTTACTGTTTGTCTTTAAATTTGCCAATCCTTTATTTTTCTTGAATTCAGAAATCTAGGATTTATTTCAGTAATTTGATGTTCTTACTCCAGAATAAGATAACATCTGATCTGGTCAAGCCAGCCAGAAGTCTCCAGTTTTATTCCTATAATCTTTATACTACATTATATTGACTACAAAGTTCAGAAAATTCTATTTTTTATAACAACCATTAGAAACTTCAAATGCTTTTAGCTAGTACTTACACACGACTGTTATTATATTTAGATATGTTTTTGTTATTCATTGGTATAATTTTTTTTAAGAGATGGGATTCTGTTTTGTCCCCCAGGCTAGAGTGCAGTGGCATGATCAGGGTTCATTACAGCCTCAACCTCCGAGGCTCAAATGATCCTTTCACCTCAGCCTCCTGAGTAGTTGAGACTACAGGTACGAGCCACCACACATGGTTTTTTGTTTTGTTTTGTTTGTGTTTTTAGTAGAGATGAGGTCTCACTATGTTGCCCAGACTGGTTTCAAACTCTCGGGCTCAAGCTATCCTCCTGCCTTGGCCTCCCAAAGTATTAGGATTACAAGCATGAATGAGCCAGTGCTCCTGATCCAAATATCTTATTAAAGCTAAATTAAATGTATCATTGGAAACTTTAAATTTTATTTTTATACTGCATTTAAATTCAAAAAGTGCTAGATTATACAGTACTACTTCTATATCCACTAGAGTGTTTATCGTTTTGATGTGAATCACTAAATCAAAAATTACTTTTACGAAAGATGTTCTTTTTGGGAAAATATCACTAATGACTTGTAAAAAGTGAAACATATCGTTTGGGATAGTTGTTTACTTTCTAGTGAAATTTGTTTTGTCATGTAGAAATACTTTGAAAGTTTTCTTCAGAAAAATGTGACTATTTAACTATGTGATTGCATCAAATCCTATTGTGGTGAAAACAAAACAGTTGTAAGAATTCACCAGTTTAAATTATGAAATCCTAACAATTTTGCATTACCAATATTTTTCATTGAAAGATACTGTGTAACTTATAAAATATTATATTTATGCAAGTACATTTATACAGAAATATGTAGAAGCAACAATTAGAACAAATAGTAATTCAATATAGTGTAGCTATAAGTGGCTTTTCTTCTAAATGTGCACAATAAATAAAATTTTAAGTTATTTATTGCTAACTATGACACCGATCTTTCACATTTTTGATCCACAGTAAATTATGTTGAATGGATACATTTTGTAAAGTTGAGTAAATAAAAAGAGATCACAGGCTTTTATATGAAGGAAACAAAACATTATATTTTGTCTAAATATAGTGATTTTATTGGCAGAAATTCATACAGAATTTAATGTTTGGATTATGGTGTGTGGATGCAGGAAGATTATGTTCTATGCTTTTTTTCCCAAACTTAATTGATCATGAAGCATTTTATTTGCCAATCATTTTATAATGATAATGGGAATCTCTCTTTGAGAAATCTTGGCAACATATTAAGTGAAAATAAAATAAAGTAATTCCTAAAATTTGTATGAGATAAAGAAGTATCAATTTTCTTTCTGATTAAAATTTGTTACCTATTCTGCTATTCTTGTTTTGAGAAAAATGTACAATATTTTAAAAGGGTACATTTATTTGAGGTGCATTTGGGGTGACCTCCATTCAAGTCCTCTCTCTAGAATTAGTACTCGATTCAAATACCAACTACAACCAGTTTTTTTCTCTCAAATAATATATGCTCAGTTCATTTTTATTAACTGGAGTTTTGAAACAAGCATCTAATTTGTTACATGATAAATAGAGCTAGAAAAAAAATAGTAGAGAAAAGAAAAGCCTCTGTCAATTTTCTCTTCTATCCCCTGCAGCGGAAAGGCCATAAATGAACTATTTTAACCTCCTTTCACGACTAGAGCACTAACTCAACCTGGTCCCCGTTTGACTTTGCATGACCTGTTAAGGTCAAAGATATCTTTCAGAAAGGATGTTACACCAAACAGGTCTACTATGTGATCTCATGGGGAAAAAGTATGTACTCTTATGCCCCAAGACCCAGTCTTAGGCAAAATCCTCCATCATGTCCTCTTTCCCAGGGACCCTATTTCAACATTACTACTCAGAAATAATACAAGAAAATAAAAGAAGTTTCATGATGGAACTAAGTGCCAGTCCTTTCCAACCAATTTTTGTCCTTAAGGATGTTAGTTTGTCTCTGACTTTTTATTAGTAATTTTGCTTCCTGGTGGTAAATTGAAAGGATAGAGCATGAAGTCTGCTGTAATTTTAGAGTTCAATAAATCAGAATGTGCTCAACATTACAGCTCTCTACACTGGGGCAAATTATAAATGGACATTTGTACATTAAGGATCTAGATTTTAATTGTATTAAATGAGTTTACTGATTTCTTTAAATTCATAAAATACATTATTTTTTTCTATTAAATGACATTGGAAAGAACTGTATTTTAAAATTTGGCATTTTGGAATCATTATGAAAATTTTGGGTTGATTTGAATATGCTATATATCCTTCTTGTTTAAATATGCAGACAATGGCTCAACGATGCTCCCTTTCTTTTTTTTTTTTTTTTTTTTTTTTTTGAGACAAAGTCTTGCTCTGTCACCCAGGCTGGAGTGCATTGGCGCGGTCTCCGCTCACGGCAGGTTCCGCCTCCCAGATTCACACCATTCTCCTGCCTCAGCCTCCCGAGTAGCTGGGACCACAGACTCCCGCCACCAGGCCTGGCTAAATTTTTTTGTTTTGCTTTGCTTTGTTTTTGTATTTTTAGTAGAGATGGGGTTTCACTGTGTTAGCCAGGATGGTCTCGATCTCCTGACCTCGTGATCCGCCCACTTTGGTCTCCCAAAGTGCTGGGATTACAGGCGTGAGCCACCATGCCTGGCCCCAATGTTCCCTTTCTGTACTGCTGATGTTGTCATAATTTATGTCAATATGTCAGTTCTTTGTGTCTTATTATTAAGCCATATGTAGAAACATCTGATATTGTTTTGTATATATAATATATGCAGTTTTATTTTGAAAATATTTTATTTTTTTATTCATCTAACAGATATTGCTTTGTATATTTACTTCAGGCCAAGCACTGATATAATGAAGTATGCCTTTATTAATCTTGCCTACAATTTTGTTTACCATTCATTCACTGGTGACCCCCACCCAACTCCAACATACACACACAAAAGAGGTAAAAAGAACATGCTTTTCCTTAGGCTGTAAGTCTTCCTCAATAGTTCATATGCTTGGGTAAAGATGCACATATGCAACTCACAGTTGTCCTAAATCCCTTAATACCCTCTAAATAACTCAATATTTCTTTTAAGAGTTCATTCTGCCTTCTCAATTAATAATTGCTATGATTTGAATCTTTTTCCTCTCATACTCACATTAAAATTTAGTTGCCATTGTAACAATATTAAAAGGTCTTTAATAGGCCTCTACCCTCATGAGTGAAATTGGTGACATTTGAAAAGAGTAAGTTTGGCTCTCTCTTGCTCTCGTGACTTTTTGCCTTCCACCATGTGAAGACAAGGCAAGAAGGCCTTCAAAAGATGCTGGCCCTTTGATGTTGAACGTCTTAGCCTCCAAAACTGTGAACCAATAAATTTCTGTTAATTATAAGTTACTCTGTCTCAGATATTCATTTTAGTGGCACAGACTAAGATAATAACCAAACAGCTATTTTTACAATCATCCCTATATGCTCATAGGAAGACATGCAATGTAGTTGCCATCAATCAAATATACCTGCTTGAGACTGATATTTAGAAACTGGCCAAGTGAGGAGATAGCAGTGTGCATGACACCCATTGTATTGGGTGCAGGTAGCAGCAGAGAAGGTGCAGTTCTGGGATAGATGGGAGGTGGCAGCTCTTGACTGAAGCAGAGGGAACTTAGTTTTGGTATTGTCAGCAGCCTCAGTACTCTTGCTAGAATGGTGTTGTAGTGTAATTCTTGAATCATTCTGGGAAGCTCACCCTAGAGCTTCAGCAAAATTTTAAAATCTTCTCACTAATGTCAAATAAACTTTTAACTGCTTAATCTAGCAGGAGTAGATTATTTGACTCACAACTAAGAAGTCTAATAGAGCTCAAGTGACTCAACTAGATGTTCCAAGAGAGATCACTGGACCTGTGCTAAAAACCACTCAGTGTCTCTCATGGCCTTGGCCACACTGAGTGCTCATTATAAGCATTTGTACACATTAAAGACAAATTATAAGAATTTTGTTTAAATAGTTGAGATGTGAGATTTTTATTGCCTCTAGGTGAGCCCAAGCAGTCAAAGTTAAACCTGGGGAAATGTAAACCTCGGGACCATGCTTGCTTCAGAATAAAATGGGAGGGGGGGCACAGAAAAAAATAATAATTTAAGAAAATCATTCTGCACACTTGATCCAATTTTGTCTCAAATCATACATACCCCTGGAATTTTCACTTATGAAAATCAACACACTTCCTTTTTTGTTGAAATAATTTTGCTCTAGCACTCTGCCATTTTCCATAACATTTCTCAATATTACGTATATGAACCAATGCTATAGAGGTGAATATAAGGAGTTCTTGCTTTTGAGCTATAGGGAGGGCAGATTTTAAAGCAAGGAACAATGTAATGTCTGCTAGAGTAAAAGTATTTCCAAAGGTCCATGGAGGGATAATAAGCTTTTGTAGGGAACCTATAGCCACTGGAAAGATTATTGGGAAGAAAAATTAATTGCTCTGAAATGAACTGTCAAAAATAAATACGATAACTACAATGACAAGACCAGAAAACATGATCCGGAAAGACTCAAAGCAGATTACAAAATTTGTAAAGATAGATATTATGTAACAAAAAATAATAGTTGAATCATGTAACCCAAATCCTCCTAAGAGGCTCCCACTCCCTCTACTTAGTGCTTTAGAGTAATAATGCACATTACAATGCATTTATAAGTTCCCTGAAGTTCAGTCGGCACTCTCATTGATTATTCACAGTTCATAATTAAACACAAAAGCTCAGAATCATAATGCACAGAAGTGAATGCTTGGTCATCTTATGAAAAAGCAAATCAGACAAATCTTGTACATTTTCCCTCGAAATCTCAACAATTATAGTTTCTTTATTAAGGTAAAACAAAATGTCAAACTTTCAAGACCCACATTTCTTCTTAAAAGATGCAATTGTATAATTAATCACCTGAATCATCACAAAAGACTGTACCATAGTGTTAAACTAGCTTAAACATCTTAACTTTGCAGATGGAGTTTTTCCTTTATCAAAAGATTGAAGTGTCCTCTTGAAAAATGTTGATTGGAATAGAAAATTCATTAAAAAGTGTGTGGCTTCCCAACGTGTCTTGGTAATAAGCAATATTCGAGGCATTCTTTTAAGAAAGAATCCTCCCAGAATGAATAGAGAATTATTATTTTTTAACAGTGATAATGATCATTGCTATTAGATTACATTCCTCCTAGCATGAAAAGATAATGAAAGAGGAGAGCAGTAGGCAGATTGATACGTATCTGTGCCCTTAAAAAAGGATGTGTATTTTTTTAAAGAAAGAACAAAGTATGTAGTAGGAAACTATTCAATTCTATTTTTATAAGATAAGATAAATTTAATATAAGAATTTAGGTGAAAATGCCAAAATATGAATAAGCTATAGTCTTGATAAAATTGAAGAAACAGAGAATAAAAGGCAGAAAGCTAGAGGGAGAATAAATAGATGAATAAAATAACTTATTTCCTAAGAACTTTACTTGAGACAGAAATCACCAGAAATATTGAAATGTCAAACATGGATAAATAGGACACTAGCATTAGGGATGACGGGATGGTTCAGATAGGTAACATTTAGCAATATTTTTCATTAGGATATGAATTTTACTGAGGAAATGTGAGTTCAGAGAGGAGCAGATTACTTTTCAAAAAGCTTCCAATCAACCAATAACTCAGCAAAAGAAGTTAAGAAGAAAAAATAAAAACTTGGATTTATAAGACCTCTTTCTTCCCAGAGACTCAACATACTTTAAATACTGCTGCCCTTTCCTTTTCAGACAATAGATAACAAACTGCTTACTTTTACAGGTAAATTCATTCTTCCCAAGCATTTCAGATCACTCATTAGTGTCTCATACTATGAACAAACCTGAGATCCCTCACAGATCTTCCTACTGTTGAGTAATTTACATAATATTCAATGAGGTAAATTAAGTTGCACCTATAAACACCGGAATTAGAGAGTGTATCTGTATAACAAAATACATAATTCTCAGTGCTCACTTACTACATTCTAAATAGTTTATATGCTGACTTGTTGAATGTTCATGATAATATTATGAGATAGCTACTATTGTCACTATTAGTTTACAGACGAGGAAAATTATGCACAGATAGGTTAGCAAGTTTTTTGAGTCCCAGTACATGGCAAAACAGGATCTGAACCAAATGTCTAGATCTCATGTCCTTAAACACGATGCCACATCCACTCTCATACATTCTAGATTTGGTCAACTATAGCATTAAAAAATAAAGACAGAATAGCATAGGTTCTTCTTGGTCATGGTTCCTTTTAAATGGAAAAGAAAAATATTTTTTAGAACACTCCTAACAGAGTCCCACAAAAGAGGATGGCTTGTTTACCCCTGACCCAATGACCAGCAAATGTTAAGGGAACTATTACAAATGACTCATCTCAACCCTAATTTAGCCATGGACCATTTACTGGGGTTTGACACAATGTCACAGTATTAAAAAAAAAACCCTTTTCACTTTCTCAGATTCCCTCATCCACCTTCTTCTTTCTTTCTCTTGGCCAGTGCTCTATTCCCTTCTTGTCACACTTCTACTTTCAAGTTTTGAGGAAATACGGGGTCTGACTTCCAGAGCAGCTGCTGGGAAGCCTCTGGACAAACCCAGAAACATGGAGGATTTAGCGCTCCATGAGATAAACTTTAACCAGTAAGAGATAAGAAAAGGAAGTTAGGAGAGAATCCAGTAGATAAATCCTCCTTCTTCTGCCTACAGTGAACTGCTCTGAGATTATTTCTTCTTGCCAATTTACCAAATAAATCTTCAAATGGATTTCACACCTGTTGTGTCCCTCCATAGCTTCTTGTGAAGCAGTAATCACTGCTGGCAAAATGTTGAATAGCTTTTGAACTTTTGATCTTTCGTTGCCTCACTTCCTTTTTGTCCTCAGACTTACTTCCCTGACTAGCATGTCTCCAGTAATTATAATTTAACTGTCTCAGGCTCTGTTTTTAGAGGACTGGGGCTGATACGGCATCCAACTATATCGAAAGAATTGAGATTCCCTTATCAAGAAAAGAAAGGGGTGTTTGATTAGTGGGTAAACAAATGTCCATTGCATTGCACAGAGTTTAGTGGGGGACCCTAGATCAAAACTTTGGTTTATCAAACTCCAAAATCTTATTCCTAAATTCTAAGCTAAATTGTATTAACAGAAGTACGCACGTAGCCATTGAACTTTTTGCTACACAGATTCCAGGTAAAACTGTAAGACCAGGTATGACATTCCCTCTGGCTCCTGTCTATGATGGGGGAAAAAAAAAGATTCTAAAAATCCTTTTCTCTGTGAGTTCTTACCTGCCAATCCTGGTAATTATTCTCATCTGAGAGTTTGATGGACATTTGTCTTTCTCTCCTTAGTAGCTATAATTAATGCTCTGTGATGCACAACAATCTCCTGGGATGAAAATCATCTCGGTTTTAGTGATTTATTGCTTCAGTTCACCAGGTGTTCCCTCATGAAGAGGTGGGGACTGAGTTATATAAAAAGCATGCACCTTAATTTATAGTCTGAAACAATATTATCAATTAGCCTGCTCTTATGCAATACAGAAATATTAATAGTGACAGAATTTTACCTCTAACTTTTGATTTTGGATTTGTCAATGTATGTCATTACTTATTTCTACCAACTGCCAGTTAATATTCTCAGACCTCGATGACATCATAAATTTTATTAATTATTACCATCCCTGTGACTGACAAATCATTAATCATGGGAGTCAAGTGAGGACAGGCAAGGTTTTCAGTATCAGAGGTAAGTGAAATTAGTGTAACTCAGATTGTCATTTTATTGAAAGCAGTGGTTTTCTGTTCCTAAAAATAAAGAGAATATATGCGTCAATTTGTAGGGTGTGAGACCCAGTTCTGTGTGGAACAGAAGAGGTGAATGGGGATCCATAAAGACCAGTGGACAGTGACAGACTGGCCAGACAGTGACAGATTGACATTTGTACCTGGAGTGGGTTTCAGGGCTGCTATATTACCTAAGAGTAGCGACTACCAGAGACCTTTCCTTCCCATACAACCAGAACTTCATTGAGTATCATGCAACCTACACACTTTTACAAGGTTGAGGGACCACTGAGAAGAGAAGTTCACATAATCTCATCTAAGTCTCCAGGCATGAGTAGATTTCACTTCTGCAGGACAATTCTCTGATGATACTTAGGAAGAGTATAGAAACGTCTCATTAAACAGTAGTGAACATAGTTAACGTTAGCACGGGTAATATGTGATGGTCATTGGAATGGTGATGGTGACTCTGCCATCATCAACTTGTCTATCATGTAGGTGCCTTGACCTGGTGTTACATAGTCCCTGGTTCTGGGCCCTGACTTTATACTGACTTTGATACACAAAAGCGGCATATAGTTGGACAGATTTTGCTGTGCACAGTTTTTCACATGAATTTCCTCAAATTTTCTCCATTAGGATCTCCTGTCCCAGTTTCCTTGTCTTAGCCCCTTCCTACCTTTTATATATTCACACAGCCTGTTCAGTTTTCTTCCTCTCCTCCTGATCACATAAAATTTGTCCAGAGAGGGTGAGTCTGCGTCAGTTTTCCTCTCATTTCTTTGTAATATTTTGTTAAACATTTAAATTCTGCCCTTTTATAAAGAACCTATTCTCTAAAGCATGTCTTATTTTTACCAAACCAAACAAAAATGGATTCACAGTTTTTTTATTTTTACAGAGAATTCAAGAGTCTGTTTTGGAAGTCAAAAGTAAAATATTACCTTTCTTTTACATTAAATTCCTGCTCTCACAAGTCTAATTCTTTTCATAACTGAATGTGAAAAAAAACAAAGATTAATATTTCAAAATGTTTTCTTTGAAGTATTTAAATATGGAGACTTCCCTATGTACTTCTGTGTGGAGAGAAAATTTGCAAGTGTTGGTCCCGTGAAAGTTTTCATGACTCGAACATCAAGCCAAATTTCTGTATGCATTTCATTTCTTCTAACCTACTCCCCTCCTTTATCCCCTGTATAATGTACTATTGAAATTCCTCTACTTCTCCCAGTAATACACATTCACTGTAGACTGGCCATCCTCTACAAAACCTCTGACGCTGCTCTGAATGACCACTACTGCTGTTCTCATTTAATGTTCTTTCTCTTGCCTGAATCTATACTTCTACTCAATTTATTATACTCTTGCTTATTTTGTATAGCTGAACAGGAGGAGAAAAGAACGGTTGCAACCTTCCCTCTATTATATACATCAAGTGTCTGGAATGAAGCCTGTCCAGTTAAAGCTCTCGGTAAGTATTTGTTAAATGAATAACTTGATCTTGCAGGGTAAAGTTTTTTTCCAGCTTCCTTTCCTAGGTATTCATATCACCTCCCTGATTTCTACCAAAGGTAAATATTTGAGCTACTCCTAATGGTATTTAGTCATATATAAAATAGTATAATTGAATATATAATTGCATGTGCAAATATAAACATGTATGTCTGTGTGTGCATATAATAAGTCTGTCAAGCATTATCTTGTAAGATAGCATGATATAGATGAAATTCTATGGATTTTGGAATCACATACCAGGGTCATATTCCAACTTCATACTTTACTAGATCTCAGTACTTGGGAAAAATGTACTGATTTTTCATTTTATATATTATAAATATGATATAATACCCACTTAAGATTTCACTTTAATAGAACAAATGTTATGACACAGTTAATATCATGCTTGACATATTAATAACCATTGGTCCTTTTCACTCTACATAATATACATACACACTGTCACATGCATATGCACACATTGGATAATAAGGTCCTTGGAGAAAGAGATCACCATATTCTTTGCTCTCTCATAGTGCCATAGTGCCATATACAATACTCGGAATGTTTTTCAAATTCAACACTGTGAAAGTTTAATCAGGTGGAAGTCAAGATTAAAATATTTGAGATTAAATTTACAACTAATACTTGAGGATTCTTTTATAGCATGCATTATAAAATGATTCTTTATTAAATATATAGATTTTATAGTCAAAGTATTAGGCTGATAGAAAAAAACTAGATGATTATCATGTGACTCTAGAGATGGTATGAGGTTGTATCTTGTTTGATGTTGAGTACTAGCTGAAGAACACATACTTTATCGACATTTTTATTTAAATATGTTTAAGCAGTTAAAGCTAAATCACTAGTTTAGAAATTTGTGATAAGATTTTGCTATTTCTGTAATTATTATTAACATCTACAATACCTGATTACCCAGGAAGCCAACTAGATAAATATTATTTCTGTTTCTCAAGGCTCAGAAATTCATTATGTGGCAAGTACTGAGTGTCTTTTAGAGTGATGAACTGAACGGAATTTTATAACATTGTTATAAATATTATTTTTATAAATATTATTTTTCCAAATCTCATCAAGCCTTTAAGATCTGTGTGTCATAGCACTTTTTGAAAAATATTATAGATAGAAGAATCTGTTCAGCAAACACTATGAAGATATAGTCAGTCAAATCTAGAATGTGGAAAATCCTACAGGGAAGTTTCTGCAAAAAAATAAGTATCTTTAAAAGAGAATGCTATTAGAAATCCATGCATTCCCCATCAAAATTCCTATGGCAATTTTACAGAAATAGAAAGTGCAATTCTAAAATTCATATGGAACTATGCAAGATCCCAAATAACCAAAGCAATCTTAAGCAAGAGTAAGGCTAGAGGCATCACATTCCCTGATTTCAAATTATGTTACAACATTGTAGTAATCAAAACAGTATGGTAGTAGTACAAAAGCAAATATATCAACCAATGTAACAGAACAGAGAGCCTGGAAATACAATCAACACATTTTTGACAATGCACCAAAAATACACAACTAGAAAAGAATAGTCTTTTCAAAAATGGTGTTAGGAAAACTGAATAGCCCCATGCAAAAGAATTAAATAGGACCTTTATCATATGTCATACACAAAAATCAGCTCAAAATAATTAAAGAATTATGTAAAACTTGAGACAATAAACCTTCCAAAAGGCAGTGTAGGAAATAAGCTCCTTGACACTGGTGTGAGCAATGATTTTTTTTTTGGATATCAAACCAAAAGCACAGGCAACGAAAGCAGGAATAAACACATGGGACTACATTAAACTAAAAACAAACAAACAAACAAACAAAAAATTCTCCATAGCAAAGAAAACAATCAACAAAACAAAAACGCAACTTACGGAATAGGAGAGCATATTTGCAAACCGTATATCTGATAAGGGGTTAACATCTAAAATGTATAAGAAACTCCTACAACTCAATAGTTAAATATGCAAATAAAATAATCCAATTAAAATTTGGGCCAAGAACCTAATAGACATATAAGTTTCAATAGGTATATTAAACATTGCTCAAAATTGTAATCATTTGAGATACTCAAATTAAAACCACAATGAGATATTACCTCACACTTGATTGGATGGCTATTCCTACAGAAACAAAAGATAACAAGTATTAGGGAGGGTGTGGGCAAAAGGAAACCGTTGAACACTGTTGTTAGGAATGTAAAGTCATGCAGAAGCTATGGATAACAGTATGGAAGATCATCAAAAAACTGAAAGTAGAACTACCACATGATCCGTCAACCCCACTGCCAGGTACATGCCCAAAGGAATCAAAATCATAATCAAAGATATATTTGCACTACTATGTTCATTGCATCATTATTCCCAACAGCGAAGTTTATAGAAACAATCTAAATATCTACCAAATATTTAATGAATAAACAGTTGCAATATATGCATACAGTGGAATATTACTCAGCCTTAAAAACTGGAAGGAAATCCAGTCATTTGTGACAACATCGGTGTATCCAGAGGGCATTGTTATGTGAAATATACCAGTCACAGAAAGACAAATATTGTATTATCTCATTTATATGTAGAATCTAAAATAGTACAATTCATAGATGTAGCGAGTAGAATGGTGGTTTCTAGGAGATGAGGGAGGAAGAAATGGGGGACTGATGGTTAAGGTGTAAAAAGTTTCAGCTATGCCAGATTAGTTCTGGACAACTAGTATACTGCAAGCTGCATATTGCTAGCAATAGTGTATTGCATACTTAACAATTGCTAAGAGTGTAGATCTTGTGTTAAGTGTTCTTAATACACACACATTCACACACAAATACAAAATAATAAAATAATAATAGGAATAAGTAGGACTGGAGGAAACATTGGGAAATGATGGATATATTTATGGCCTTGATAGTTCTGATGGGTTCACAGAGGTATACCTATCTCCAAATTCGTGGACATATATAAATTAAATACATACAGCTTTTTGTCACTGAAGTAATTTCAAAAGATAAAAAATAAAAATAACAAGGAAGGATGTACTGCAGTGGAGTGATTTTAGATATTTCTTATATTATCTATAAAGCAAAATATATATTAATTATTAATACTTATTATAATTATTATAATTATAATTATTATACTTATTGATTATTAATAATAATTATTATAAAATAATTTAATAATTATATTATTAATGCAAAAGTCTGAACCCCTGCACCCCATCAAATGTGGACACTGTTAGAGATTAAAAGTGACTTTGAAAAAATATCAACAAATGCCATAAACTGACTTTATTTTTAAAAAGAACTGAAAATAATATTTTAATACATAATTAGAGAAATATATTATCAAATTATATTAAAAATTGTTCATTTTTGCAAGGTGTGAAAATGGTATTGTGGTTTCTATTTTGAAAAAATAGATATATATCTACTAGAAACGCACACTAAGATGTTGTAGGTAGAATTGTACAATATATAGGGTAATTGTACAATATATAGGGTATACTATTAATACTCCAGAAAATAATGATGTACACATATAAAAAGGCAGATAGATAGATTGATAGATAGATAGATAGATAGATAGATAGATAGATAGATAGATAGATAGATAGGAATGAGTTGAATTAAGATCATTCTGTGGCTGGATACTTACAAATGTTACATAAAAATTATTTTTTCCTAATAGTAAGTGATCCCAAGATGGCATTCTTGTAGAAAGGAAGGCTTTTTGTGCTCTTAGTGACTGATAGTATTTATAACTGCTGTTTCTAACTTGGGGCTATATGTAAAAGCCATTTAGTACAGAGAATTTTCTTAGGAAGATAAATAGAATAAAACGTACAACTCTGAATACTAAAACAGTGCAACTCAGTCAGTACAATGGATATAAAATGCTTACAAAATTGGTGCTGTGAGAACACTACCCTTAAAAATCTTCTATGTATACTTTACCTTTTAGAGTAGTTTCAATCTAGGATATAATAAAATATATGGAACCTCCTGCTATAACATATTTGAAAATATCTGGGATGTCTATTCCTTTAGTTGAATATTTGTTAGTATCTTTATAATTACAATTATTTTAGCAGAAAATATTAATGTCTGTATGATAGCTATTCCATCAGTACAAAATTCATTTAGCTTGTTTATTTAAAGTCTCTGATTTTATTTTTTAATAGATTTACAGAAATATTTAAAATTCAGAAATTTTATAGTCTAGCTAAAGCATTTGAATTATTTTCAGGACAGCCTTACCTGATAAGTTCAGCTTTATCATGGGCTTTCATCATTACTCAATAGATAACATTTCTAGAGAATATCATGCTCTAGAACTTTGAGACTAAATTGTCTCTCAAAAGTGGTCTCTTAAATTCATGACAACCTAAATAAAAGCCTAATGTACCTTTGTCGTGATTCCTGACTCCCCAACCTTAATTTCTTAAAGCTTAATGAAATTTCTGCTTTGGCCCATGAAGCGTTAACTGCTATAGAAAATGAACTCCTATGGCAAACTAGAAAGGCAGAGAAAATATTTTAAACAACACTCTTTCAGACATTGTACAATAGGATCCGTAAGGACTGTGCTCTCTGAGGAAAGAAAAAACAGTGAGGATAAGTCCCTAATGGCTCTAGTGCCCTGGCTAGAAGTAGGTTCCAAGACATAGTGGAGGGAGGAAGAACTTAAAGGGAAGTCTCAAAGTCCTGCTGAGTTATGGAGTCAGAGATTGTAAGTCTAGTTTGAGTAGAAGGAAGCAGTAAAGAGAATTTTACAGATCTGTAGAGGTATCCTTCACATTTCTGGCTAAGCATGCACCTGAACATCCATGGTGGGAATCTCCATAGGGTTGGGAAAATAATCATCAAAAATCATCAGAACAAACAATCACTGAAGCTCACATGTGGCTTAGAAATACTATGTATTCATCAGCCAGGAAGAAGAGATACCTAAATACGTGGGACATCTGGTATACTCAGAAAAATATTTTTGTTTACTGGGAGAGTTTATGTGGTATAGGCTTTAAGTGTGACACAATTAATCAGTGAATTCATCTGCCATCTGTACAAGGGATTTTTTTTTTTTTTAGGGAAAGTTTTTGTTGTTTATTATAATTTCAATTACCTTAATAGATACAATGTTACTCAGGGAATATATTTATTCAGGAGAGAGCTTTGATGATTTTTATTTTTTAAGGAATGTATTCATTTCACCTTAGTTGAATTTATGGGGACAAATTTATTCATAATACTCCCTTTTATTCACTTAATATCAGTATATTCTGTAGTAATGTTGCCTCTGTCATTTCTTGGTTTTGGTAAGTTGTGTCTTATAACTTTGTTTTTTATTATTTATTATTTTCTTTTCGCTGATCAGCCTTGCTAGAGTTTTGTGAATTTCAACTGATCTCAAGAAGTCAGCTTTTGATTTCACTAATTTTCTGTTCATTGGTTTACTCTTGATAGATATCTAATTTGTTCTGGATTTGTCTTAAGCACTCAATAAGAAAAGTTTTGCTTTTTATCTTTAAGATTTTGGATTATGTGTTAATTTCCTATTTAGGCTGTAACAGAGTATCACAAATTTAGCTTTAAAAAAAAAAAAGTAATTTATTCGCTTAAAGTTCTGGAGCCCACTAGCTTGAACAAAGTTTTATAGGGCTGGAATTAGGATACCAGCAGAACTTTGGCAGGGAACTGCATTGTTTGCTTATTTCAGATTGTGGAAGTCCCCACACTCCTTAACTCATGGCTGCATCACTCTGTCTCTACCTCCATAATCACATCTCCTTCTCCACTTCTTTGGCCAAATCTCCTTCTGCCTACATGTTAAATTCTGAGTAAATTTAGGACCCATCCAGATATTCCATGGTAATCTCCCATCTGAAGATACTTTAATTTAATTGTATTTGCAAATTCCCTTTTACTAAATAGATTAATATTCACAATATCCAGGGATTAGGCTGTGGATATCTCAGGAGAACACTTTTCAGCATACCATTGGTCACTATAGCAGTAGTGTCAATTGCAAGCAGTGAAGTTGGTAAGTCAAATACTGGCAAATTGTCCTCCAAAAAGTTGCAACCACTTATTATATCACAATACTATATGGGTTCCTTTTTCCATGCACTCTCATAAATAGAATTTAATTTCAAACATTTGAATCTTTGCTCACCAGAGAAGTGAATAATTTCATTGTATTCTTATAAAATGTAAACTTCGTTCATTAGTAGATTAAATATATACTTTGGTCTTCTGGTTTTAGAGTCATGCTTAAAAAAGTACATTTTACATTCTAAGCAACAAAATATTCTGTACATTTTCTTCCATTATTTTTAGAAACTCGATCTGTAATCTGCAGTTTATAAATATTGATATAATTTTGTGTGCCTTAACTTTACCAAAATTTTGACTTCATGATTTTAAAACATCTTTATGATTTTTAATTTTATTATTTATTTTGCTATTAGGCTTGGTTTCTTAGTACCTATTAATATTCTAATTTTATTTTTATTTTGAATAAATTTATTTGAAGTGTTCTATGCCCATCTTTTTGCTTTTGGGCTTATTGTGTTACTTTCATTTACACATTTGTATTACGTAACATGAAGCTAGATTGTTGCTGTTTCATTGATTTATGAGTGATATTGTTTGTCTCTTGTCACTATCCCAATCTCCTGTTGAATTATGATTCCAGTGTTTGAGGAAAAGCCTGGTGGGAGGTGACTGGATCATGGAGGCAGATTTCACCCTGTTTTTTGTTTTTTTTTTTTTTCTTGTGATAGTGAGTGAGTTCTCATGAGATCTGGTTGTTGAAAAATATATAGCACTTCCCCTTCACTCTCTCTCTCTCCCGCTGCCATAGGAAAATGTAGTTGCCTTTCCTTTGCCCTTTTACAATGATTGTAAGTTTCCTGAGGCCTACCCAGCCATGCCTCCTGCACAGCTTGTGGAACTATGAGTCATTTAAACCAATTTTTAAAATAAATTACCCAATCTCAGGTAGCTATTTATAGTAGGGTGAGAATAGACGAATACAGAAACTGAATACCAGGGAAGTGGGACATTGTTATAAAGATAACTGAAAATGTGGAAGTGACTTTGGAACCAGGTAACAGGTAGAGGTTGGAACAGTTTGGAAGGCTCAGAAGAAGACAGAAAGATGAGGTAAAGTTTGGAACTTCTTAGACACTTGTTGAATGGTTTTGACCAAAATGCTGGTAGTGATATGGACAGTGAAGTCCAGGTTGAGGTGGTCTCAGAGGGAGGCAAAGAACTTACTGGGAACTGGAGTAAAGGTCACTCTTGCTATGCTGTATCAAAGAGAGTGGTGGCATTTTGCCCCTGCTCTAGAGATCTGTTGAATTTTGAACTTGAAAGAGATGATTTAGGGTATCTAGCAGAAGACATTTATAAGGAGCAAAGCATTCAAGAGGTGGCCTGGCTGCTTCTAAAACCCTATGCTCATTTGCATAAACAAAGAAATGACCTGAAACTAGAACTTACATATAAAAGGGAAGCAGAGCACAGGAAAAATGTGTCCAAGACATTTCAGAGACCCTTACAGCCATCCCTCCTATCATAGGCCAGGAGGCCTAAGAGGGAATAATGGTTTCATGGGCCAGGCCCAGGGCCTTGTTGCTTTGTGCAGCCTCAGGACATGGGGCCCTGCATCCCAGCTACTCCAGTCTTAGCTGTGGCTAAAAGGCACCAAAGTATAGCTCAGACCATTGCTTCAGAGGGTGCAAGCCCCAAGCCTTGATGGATTCTACGTGGTGTTGGGCCTGTGGGTATGCAAATGGCAGGAGTTGAAGTTTGGAAGTCTCTACCTAGATTTCAGAGTATGTTTAGTAATGCCTGAATGTCCACTCAGAAGTCTTCTGGAGAGACACAGCCCACATGGAGAACCTCTACTAGGGCAGTGAGGAGGAAAAATGTGGGTTTGGAGCCTCCACACAGACTCCTTACTGGGACACTGACTAGTGCAGCTGTGGGGAGAGGGCTACTGACAATTGTCCTTCAGACCCCAGAATGGTGAATCCACTGACAACTTTCACCGTGCACCTGGAAAGGCAACAGACACTCAATGCCAGCTCATGAAAGCAGCTGCAAGGCTGGTACCCTGTAGACCCATGGGGTGGAGCTTCCCAAGGCCTTGGGAGCCCACCTTTTGCATCAGCATGCCCTGGATGTAAAACATGGAGTCAAGGGAAATTATTTTGGAGTTGTAAGACTTAGTGACTGCCCCGCTGGGTTTTCGAATTGCATGGGGCCTGTAGCCCCTTTGTTTTGGCCAATATCCTCCATTTGGAATGGGAGCATTTACCCAATGCCTGTATTCCCATCGTATCTTGGAAGTAATTAACTTGTTTTTGGTTTTACAGGTTCATAGGTGTAAGGAACTTGCCTTGTCTCAGATGAGACTTTGGACTTGGACTTTTGAGTTAATGCTGGAATAAGTTAAGAGTTTGGGGGACTGTTGGGAAGGTATTTATGTTTTGAAATGTGAGAAGGACATGAGATTTGGGAGAGGCTGGGGGTAGAATGATACGGTTTGACTGCCTGTCCTCATCCAAATCTCATGTTGGATTATGATCTTCAGTGTTGGAGGAGTGGCCTGGTGGAAGGTCACTGGATTATGGGAGTGGATATTCCCCGTGCTGTTCTTGTGATAGTGAGAGAGTTCTCATGAGATCTGGTTGTTTAAAAGTGTGTAGCACTTCTGCCTTCTCTCTCTCTCTTGCCACCGTGTGAACATGCGCTTCCTTCCCCTTCGCCCATCTGTCATAACTGTAAGTTTCCCGAGGCTTCCCCAGCCCTGCCTCCTGTACACCTGTGGAACTGTGAATCAGCTAAACTCTTTTCATTGCAAATTACCCAGTATCAGGTAGTTGTTCTGTGAGAATGGACTAATACAGTGAGTTTTTCAAATACATCTTTGACTTGATTCTGTCATCTTATTTTATGCTTTTCTTTCATTAGCATGCTATTTTCTTATATTTTTTCTTTTTCTTCTGTCACATTAAGGCATATAATTTATTTTTATTTCTTCTGGCAGCTACGTTTATTACATTAAATGACATATTTAATATTTTTTAAACAATTATTAGTGTCAGAACAGAAAGAGTATCCTATTGCTGTCCTGAGGATGAAACATGAAAAATATTAATGATCTTTGAGGTCCCCCTTAACATTTATCTTGCTGTGGTCATTGACAACCACTTCACTGATTTTCTTAGTTTATTATATCTATTCTGTTACATGTATAATTATACATAGTTGAATTACAATTATAGTATTGTTTGGATTACTGTCAGAATGCAGTTCCACCCAACCTTCATTTCTCTCATAATAATGGGGCTTACATGGATTATCTCTACTTCTCTGAAGTCCATTTTCTCTTTTTCTTCATATGGAAAGAGCATGGATCAGAGAAAGGGCAAACTTTATTCTCATTAAAGGGGGAATGATGATGAGATTTGGAATTTAGTCTCTGGTGATTGGCTCATGTATTTTTGTGTGGGGATCACGGTCTATGCCTTTTCCTTGGGTTCAACTGCAGGTCCCTTTTCTTCCTCCACCTGGTTGCTTCCTTTCCATCTGTAGATTATCACTTAAATTTTTAGAATTTAACCTCTTCACATCTTTCTCTACATTACTTTTCAGTTACACTCTATTTACGGAAATTTAACTACCTATATTGATTTTATTATTATGTTACTTATAGAGGAAATTCTAGCATTATTAATTTGAATAAAATATCGAATCCTATACAATAAATGTCTTTTTCGTATTTATGTATCAGTTCTTTGAGAATTTTAGTGACAGACATTAATAAGAAGGCCATGTTACATATGCTTCCCTTTCTAATTTCCGTAGTTCATTTAGAGTTTAAAGACTATTCCTTGAAATTCAAACAACAGGAAAATAAAAATTCAACCTAAAAGACATTTTTATCACATATAAACCACTATACTAAATGTATAAGAAAACTGCATATGCAAAATCTATTTTACTTGTGTTAGATGCTTTTGTAGGGGGGCCAGAGATCCCCTTCAAAACCCCTTAAGCTTTTATGTGTGCTCTTCGTCTAGATCAAGAAACCAAATTGACACCAGGCAGCTTAACAAGAAAAAAGCATGCAAATTTTTATTAATTTTGCACGTACATAGGAATCTTCAAAAGAGAATGAAGTCCAAAGAAGTAGCCAAAGCAAGATGCTATTATATTTTTTAGGCAAGGAACAATAAATTTGAGAAAAAATTGGAGGACAAAGGGAATCTATCTAGAGACAGCAAATTTTGAGGGGAATCACTAATAGATATGTGGAGTGGGGGAGGTGTAAAACTAGTGGAAGACAAGGTTTACTTCAGTAAGTATGTTTATTCAGGTCCATGGCAGTCTTCAATTTCAAGTCTCTGGTGAAAAGGGCTATTTTTTCACCTGGTGTAGGAACGGTATCTCTGCCAGAGGAATCTTTTCTTTTCTTTTCTTTTCTTTTTTTTTTTTTTTTTTTTTTTTTTTTTTTGAGATGGAGTCTTGCTCTGTTGCCCAAGCTGGAGTGCAGTGGCATGATCTCGGCTCACTACAACCTCCACCTCCAGGGTTCAAGCCATCCTCTTGCCTCAGCCTCCTGAGTGGCTGGGATAACAGGTGCCTACCACCATGCCCGGCTAATTTTTGAATTTTAGTAGATATGGGGTTTCACTATGTTGGCCAGGCTGGTCTCAAACTCCTGACCTCAGCTGATCTGCCCACCTCGGCGTCCCAAAGTGCTGAGATTACAGGCATAAGCCACCACTCCTGACCCCAGAGGAATCTTTACAGCTTGCTGCATGCAGAAAGAGACAGGTCAGCTAGCCATTTCTGAAATTACAATTTCTCCAATGTTTTCAACTTGAGATAATCAGTACACCAATTCAGCATATTTGGGGATGGCACATCCTTCGTTCATTTGGAACTTAACATTCATATCTTAGATAGGTATTTGAATAAATGCAGAGGCCTTAAAAAGTAACTAGGCAGATTGATATCAATTATTTCATTAATTGAATCTTTGCATAGTAGAGAAATATAGAAAATTATTTCCATTCTGCCTATTTTCTGCATTATTTAAAAATTTTAAAATATGTGTAACATGTAATGCTGGATCTTTTCAAGAAGTTTATAAATTTGAATAACAGTCATCCCTTGGTATATCCCCTGGACAAATGCCAAAATCTGCTGGATGCTCAAGTTCCTTACATAACATGGTGTAGTACAATTTTGATTTGCAGTTGGTTGAATCTGCAGATGTAGAATTCATAGGTATGGAGGGGTGACTGTATTTTTCTCTCTTCTTCCCTACCTCTCTCTTTCTCTTTTTTCTCCTTCTTTGCCTTTCTGTTCCTCTTGTCATTCTTTTTGACAATACTCCCATTTCATTTGACGTTCTTATAGTCCTAAATATATAGACCAGTTTATGATGCATTAAAATGGTAGATGAGCCAAAATAGGACAAAAATATAATAGTGACTGTAAGCAATAAAAATACGCATTCCATTAGAAAATATGTATATGGTTTTTTCTCAGGTGGGATGTAAATATCTCCTACTGCGGTAACTTCTTTGTCCATACAGTTAATTACCTGCTAGATTATTAGAATAAGAATTTGTTCTCATCCAAAACATTGCTATATTCACCAAGAGCTGCATTGTAGAAATATATGTTGGAACTGGGTCTAGTTAGGGCAATGTCAGAGTTTCAAAGAAATTCATAAATAAACAACTAGAGAGGGAAGTGATTCTTAAATGCTTGTTCTGAAAAATGATGATTTTTCTCAGCTTGAACCCTTATGAAACCATCCCCCCATCAATGTCAGAGAATGACTTCCCTTCATCTCAGTTGTTTTCTTTTACCAAATTGATTAACTGAAGAATAGAATGATGTCTCACAGTTTGATTCCTACTTGCTTAAATTTTAGAAGAAAGTAATCAGAAATTTTCAGTTCTGTTAAATTGTGGTATGATGTGAGTGTATGTGTGAGTATGCATGTTTGTGTGTTCTATTCAGACAGAAATAAAGAAAAAGAGTAAAACAAACAATGATGGAAAAATTATTCAAATTTAAGTTCCTAGAGTATTACAGGCATCAAAGTTTTGTCTGTTGTATTTTGAGAAATTAAATTAGGCTCTCAATAATATATAATCAACTTTTCATTTTTGTTCCTTTGAATATTATCCAATGTTTCTTACTTTCTGTTTTGCCAGGTTGGGATTTATAGACTAGATACTTGCCATTCAGTACTTATTTCTTTCTCTCTTTAATTTTGATATCTGGATAGTAGATGGGTATAAATTAGCTATAGTTAGATATAGACATGTGTATTTTCCTTATCATATGGTTATATACATACATACAGATGCATACATATACCTTTTATAGTTCACAGAAAAAATAACGTAGACGAGGATGTAAATGATTTTGATTCTTTGTTCCACAGAGATTTTAATTAAGAATTACCTTCATTTTTAGAGACAACCTCAGGCTTAATGATTACTTGTTTTTATTCCATCCAAATAGATAATGTTACAGATATTGTGTCATTGGAAATGGGATTGAGATAAAGTGGAGTTTTGGGTAAGCAGGGTAGGGAATGAAGAGCTTGAAGAGGGAGACACTATGGCATACATTAATATATATTAAGTAGTTACCGTGGGTCAAGCACTCTATAGTTTACCATTAAAATTATTTTTCACTATGCTGATTGGCTTCAAGCATTGTATGTCTTCCCTCACTGATGCAGTATCATAAACTTTGATAATTATGCCATGATTATCACAATATTTGAATTGTCTTAAACCAATAGCATAGAGAACTGAGACTCAATCTGTAATAAACAGAAGTATGTGTTTGTTAGCCCCCAGAGATCCCTATCTCCTGATATTTACACTAATGTTGTGTCTCCTCCCACAAATGTACCAGTGACAAATGTTGGTCAGAGTAACTATAGAATATCTCAAAACTGATGCCAAGTCCTGAGATTGTGGTATTAAAGGCAAAGATGACCTCCTTCTTGGTCTCTCTCTTTTTCTTTCTCTCTAGAAATATTAATACTCTCTCTGGGTGCAACTGGCTGCCATGTTATAAGCAGCCCTTTGGAGAAACCTACCTTCTGAGAAAATATGCCTTCCTTTCAGTTACGTGTGCTGTCCTGAGCCATGAGGCCCGAATTAGCCGACCTCTGTTGCCTGATCTCCGCAAAGCAGACAAGATGGCACGTTTCCAGGTTCTTCATTAACAACCTTTCCCGCACGCGCCTAAACTTTTCACGCGCGCGCCTAAACTGTTCCCGCGCGCGCCAACCTTTCCTGCGCGCGCGCCAACCTTTCCCGCGCGCGCGCCAACCTTTCCCGCGGGCGCGCAAACTTTTTCGCGCCCAGGAAGATATGCAGCCTACAGCGCAGGCGCAATTCCGTGCCCGGGAAAAAATACCCATTAACGGCGCATGCGCGATTGTAATTTGGGAAAACCCGGCCCCCGTCACCGCCCTGGCCCAACCTCTTCCCCTGCCAGCCTATATAAGGCATTGCACTGCCGCCACTAAACGAGACTTGATCAGGCTATTTGTCTTGTCTCCATTTCTCGTGTTTTCTTGTCTCCTCCATTCCCACTTCCTCTTCCAGGGTCTGTTCCACTGTCCTGCAGGTTGGGACAGTGTGCCAGCTTGAAAGCCCATCTCTAGCTGCACTCAAGCCATCAATTGATTGCAGTCTTAGCTGAAAGCTTTATTAAAGCTCATGAGAGATCAGAATTACCCAGCAAGGACACATATCAACTCCTGGTCCTCAGAAACTGTATGAACAATGTAGTGGGTAGAATAGTGGCCTCCAAAAGATACATTCCTAGAACTGATTAATATGATATTATTTGGAAAAAGTATCTTTTGCATATGTAATTGAGTTAATAATTTTGAGATGAGATTACCATAAATTAGGGTGGGCCTTAAATCCCGTAAGTCCTTATAAGAGGAGAGAGGAAAGAAGAAAAAAGACAAGTTAGAAAAAGGCAATGTGAAAATGGAGGCAGAGATTAAAGTGATGAGGCTATAAGTAAAGGAATGTCAAGTATTGCCAGAGACATTAGAAGCTAGGAGTGAGGCATGGAATTGATTATCTATCAGAATTTACAAAAGAAATCAATCTTGCTTACAACTTGATTTTAGATTACTAGCCACTGGGACTGTGAGGGATTAAATCACTATTGTCATAATCCACTTTGTGGTAATTTGTTATGGCAGTCCTAGGAAACAAATACAGATAAAAATAATTTTTGTCTTCAGCTGCTAAAATTTGGTGTAATCTATTATTCAGCAATAGCTAAGTAATATAGATTTTGATACCTGGAATTATCATGCTTTGTAACAAATGTCTTAAAGTGAGAGAAAGTCTAAATTGCATTGAACAAGCATTAGAAAAATTTTGGTCTTTTAACAGGCTGCCACTGAGAATTTAAAGAATGTGAGGCAAAACTTCTTGGGAAATGGAAGAAAAGAATTTCCTTGTATGTGTTGACAGAAAAGCTAGCAACATTCTTGCCTACAGTTTGCAGGAAATTAAAAATGTATCAAATGAGCTGGGTGATTTGGCTAAGTACGCTCCTAGATAGAGTGTAGAAGGTACTTCCTACTATCTCCTTGGTGTGGTTAGTAACATATGAGAGTGGAGAGCTAAACTAAAGGAGGAGGTCTTTCAAACATGATAGAGATAGAAATGACAGCTTTGAAAACTATCAGTTTCACCCAATGACGAATAATGCTAAAATTTAAAAATGCCTTTTGAGTAAAGATTAAGTCTGGAGCTCTATATGAAAAAGTATGAACTAAATATAAAGCCAAGAGTATGATTATAACATTTTTATTAATACTTAAGTCTAACCAATAGTGATATTTTAGAGTATTGTTCAGTTAGACAAAACTCCCTCTAAAGAATTTAAGGGAACAACTCACAGATATTCTCAACGTAACAACAGGACTTGTGAAAAGCTAAGGGGTGTTGTCTCTCAGCAGAAGCTCAAATTAGTTAAAGAAGGGCTTAACTAGAAGAGGTTTCTGGGTGTCGTTTTTGTCTAGATCCAAGTCGATTTGTCTATAGATCAAGGGAACCTAATACAGATTACAGAAGCTTAAGCCTGGAGCTGATATCGTAATATGATGGGACTTTTAGGTCTTTTGAGAGATGACTGCATTTACATGGGGAACAGGCGTAAGCCGTCGATTGCAAAGGGCACAATGTGGTAGTCAGCCTCCAACATGGCCCCATTTCTCTCCCTCCCACACTTTACCAGTGTTTTCTGTGGATACAGTGGAAATGATGCAATGGCATTTCTGAGTTTATGAAAGACACTGAGCTTCTTTATTGGTCAATACCTCTCTTATAATATCACTCTTTAATTGCTCACTTTGGAGGAAGCCAGACACCAGGCTGTGAGAAGGTCTATGGAAAAATTCACACAGAGAGGAACTGTCTCCTGTAAACAGCCACACATAGGAGGCTGGAAACAGGGATCTCCAGACCCAGGCAAACCTTCAGTTGACCTCAATCCTGGTCAACAGCTTGATGACCGCCTCTTGCGAGACCCTACACCTAACCAGTTAGCTAAGTCACATCTGATATCCTGACTTCCAGAAACTATGAAATAATACATATTTGTTGTCTTTAAATACTAAATTTTGAGGCATTGTCTTATACAAAAATAGAGCATTAGAAAAGCACTCAATGATAAGATTAGCAATAGGTAAAAGGAAAAGGAAAACTTCCTTGATACCAAGAAAAAGGGATATTTCTTTCAGCCTCCAAGGCTAATCATCCTGTTAAGGTCAAAAATCTTTTTTTTTTTTTTTTTTCAGATAGAGTCTTGCACTGTCGCCCAGGCTGGAGTGCAGTGGCATGATCTTGGCTCACTGCAACCTCTGCCTCCTAGGTTCAAGCGATTCTCCTGCCTCAGCCTACTGAGTAGCTGGGATTACAGGCACACTCCAACACACTTGGTTAATTTTTGTATTTTTAGTAGAGACAGGGTTTCACCATGTTGATCCGGCTGGTCTGGAACTCCTGACCTCATGATCTACCCACCTCAGCCTCCCAAAGTGTGGATTACAGGCAGCCCAACAATCATTTCTTTGGTGTCTATCAGTTCTTGTTAAGTTGCTAGAAACCTAAATGCTAAAATATAAACACTGCATAGTTAATGCCTTTGCAAGTTATGATCTAGAAACACATGCCTCTTTGTGCCTTCTTTCTTTCTCTCCTTTGTTTCCTTTCTACCTGTCTCCTACCCTCATTTCCTCCCTCTCTTCCTTTGTCCTTTTGTCCTTCTTTCCAAGTTTGGTTGTCCCGTGTTTTTTCTCTGTCATGGTCAAGTGACATGGTCAAGTGTCATGGTCAAGTGAAGGTATTCTCTCATCAGGATCTTTATTTCTACTTCTGGAAGGAAGTCAGCCCTTTATTGAATGCTATGAGGCATGCTCACTATTAATGATTATTAATAATAAATCATTAATTCAGCTGGGCACGTTGGCTCACACCTGTAATCCCAGCACTTTGGGAGGCCAAGGAGGGCAGATCACGAGGTCAGGAGATTGAGATCACGCTGGCCAACAGGATGAAATCCCATCTCTACTAAAAATAATAATTTAAAAAAATTAGCTAGGCATGGTGGTGGACTCCTGTAGTCCCAGCTACTCGGGAGGCTGAGGCAGGAGAATGGCATGAACCCAGGAGGTGGAGCTTGCAGTGAGCCAAGATCGCACCACTGCACTCCAGCTTGGATGACAGAGGGAGACTGTGTCTCAAAAATAAATACATAAATAAACAAATAAATCATTAATTTGAAACCCAAAGCAAACCAAACAAAATATCAAAATATCATTAAGAGCAATGGACCTATACTGACAACGAAGAAAAAACAGAAGTTTTTGCATTTTTTAACAAATATAATTAATTTTTTTTAAAATTTTCATTAAAATTGCAGTGGCAAAATTAAAACACATATTTAAGATTTATGTGTGTCCTTTTAATTGAGCAGTCTTTTAGCCATATTTCATTTTGGCTTAGTTGTTTCAAATACATTTGGTGATGTGACATGAGGTCTGTTATATGTTTATAAACATAAACTGATCAACTGATTAGAAACTCCAGAATGCTGTAGGGTATTGCAATTGACTATGCATAATTGCTTAGAATCCAAAAGGCAAAGAGCAGATGGGTTTAAAAAATGATATGGAATGACAGACTAGTGCCTTCAAAAGCTGCTGGAGGAATGTTCTCTTAAAAAATCAGACATATCATATTGCTCAGAATGGACTTCTTTAAAAGCAAATCTAGAATAAATATTCACAACATTTTTTTCACTGTCAAATCTTCTTTCAAAATAAATCATGTAACACTGGTTATTAAGAATAAATAACATGACCCAGGCATATCTCTAAATATCTGCTGATTATACACACACATATTTATATGTGTATATGTTCAAATATACATATGCACATGCAAATATATACACATTTATACAAACATATCTAGATATAAAAGCTATTTGATATCTGCAATATAAAAGACACTTAAAGTGTATACTTTTCTACTGAAATTATTATTTCAAATTATTTATACTAGAAAAAATTGTTTGTGAATCTTTTCCTCAATTTGGGTATGAATTAATTATACTAGAAAAAATTGTTTGTGAATCTTTTCCTCAATTTGGGTATGAATTAAATTTTCTCTTCTTTTTGAAAATTTTAAGCAACATCTGTTCTTAATTTTTTGAGACATTCTGTAGTTCAAAAGAATCATTGTGTACTATTTTAAATAGCATTTAGATTCAGAAATTATTTCTGTACAAACACATGTGACAAAATTTTACTGCTGCTTGAAAAGATAGTCATATATTTTAAAAGCATAAATACAGAAAAGTGTGATACTATTATAATATTACTGATAAACTTTAAAAAAAAGTAAAATAGCATTTTTTATTCAGCTTTGGCCCACTTTCTACCTTCATGCTTTTTCTCTTCAGTTGTGGAATATATTCTTTTAATGAATCTGTAAAGAACACAGAATAGAAAATATGTATTAAATACATCTTATATACATGAAATACATAAAGTTATATACTGGCATAACTTGGAAGATATTGTGAGTTTGATTCCAGACCACCACAATAATGCAAATATCACAGTAAAGTTAGTCACACAAATATTTTGGTTTCCCAGTGCAAATATAAGTTATGTTTACACTATATTGTATTCTATTAAGTGTGCAACAGCCTTATGTCTAAAATGTAATGTGTGTATCTTAACTTAAAAATGTGTTATTGCTAAAGATTGCTGATACAGAGACACAAAGTAAGCATATGCTGTTGGAAAAATGGCACTGGTAAGTGGTTCCAGGTAGGGTTGCCACAAACCTTCAACTTGTTAAAAATGTAGTATCTGCGAAGACGAGTAAAATGAGGTACGCTTGTAGTATGTAATTCACATGTATGAGATATAAAATAAATTATATAATATATAAATACTTTAGAATATATGTATATCTGTGTGTGTGTTATTTGAAAAGTAATGCAGATTATTCATTGTAACTCAATTCAAGATTGCCAATTCTTTCTCATTTTCTTACAAGCTGAAGCCCTTTGTTTGGTTTGGAAAATATAATAGCAGAAACTTATATGCTAGACAAGAATATTCCTGAGAAATTATATATTATGTATGTATATATATATATACACATAAAAATAGAATATATATAAATATCCAAGTATATAGTGCCCATTAATGCCCATGCATATCAAATACATTTGATAATATTGGTATCTAAAATAATGAGAGTACCAGATTCACTATCAGGGCAGAGTTGGCATTGCATATTAATGATGACTTGTGTTCACCCAACAGATATTTATTAACTGCGATACACCAGACAATATACTAAGCATTAAAGACAAAATGTTGGGTACAGATGAAACTGGTCCTCTTCTTATGCAATTTATAATCTAGCGTTGGGATGGTCATTGGTTATATAAATTCATTATGTATATATATAGATTATATAACTATATATATATATTTAAACCTTTATATGTGATTTTAAGTAAATAACCATTGCGTTCAGGGTCCTGATTTATGTTTACTACTACTAAGATCAATTTTCTCTTCTCAACATTTCTGACACCAAATGTGTATGTGCTTTTTTCTCACACTAATCAATTTTCCAACTCTCCCAACATCAAATGGGTGATTTGAATTTAATTCAATTCTCACACTAACTGTCTGGAATACTGCAGACCCCACAGGTTAAGAGGTTAGTCACACAAGACAGCGCCAACTATGGATGCCGAAAACAAGTCTGGGCTGGTTGTAATTCTTACTGACTGGCTATAAAGTCGTTGGTGAAGGAGGTTTCCTACAACCCCCTCCTCAAGTTTGATAATTCCCTATAAAATCTTACAAAACTCAAGAAAGTACTGGGTTTGCATTTAGTATTTTATTATTAAAAAATGCAACTCAGGTACAGCCAAAAATTAAAAGATGCATAAGATAAAGTATGAGGGTCAGGGGTGTTGATTGTCTGTGGCCTGTCTGGTCATACCATCCTTACAGTACCTCAGTTTCTTCATTAACCCGAGAGCTCTTCAAGCCTTCTCCTACAGGGTTTTCATGAAATCTTTGTTACATAGGCACTAATAATTAAATCATTGGCCATTGGTGATTGGCTGGATTTCTAGTCCCTCTTCCAGCCTTAGCCATCTGGGATGGGACTGAAAGTTCCAACTCTCTAATAATGGCTCCGAAGGCAACCAGCTCCCCATCCTGAAGCTATCCAGAGGCCCACTAAGAGTTACCTCATTAACATAAATTCAGGTAAGATTGAAAAGAGTTTTTTTTTGTTGTTGTTTGAGAGGGAGTTTCGCACTTGCTGTCCAGGCTGGAGTACAATAGTGCGATCTCGGCTCACCACAACCTCTGCTTCCCTGGTTCAAGCGATTCTCCTGCCTCAGCCTCCCAAGTAGCTGGGATTATAAGCATACACCACCATGCCCGATTAATTTTGTATTTTTAGTAGAGATGGAGTTTCTCCATGTTGGTCAGGTTAGTCTCTAACTCCCGACCTCAGGTGATCCGCCTGCCTCAACCTCACAGGAAAAGGGCTTTTTATGAATAACAAAAGATGGTTCTCTCATCTTGATCACATGGGGAATTCCAATAGTTTAAAAATTTCTTGTGCCAGGAACCAGGTACAAAGATCAAATATATATAATATAATAAAACATATATGTATTTTATTATACCACAATATCACAGTGTTCGAGGTCCCAGATGTCTTCTTTGAAGCAGTCAAGGTGTATCTGAGAACTGAGTAAGTAGTGATTAGGTTAAGAGAGAAATGATTTGTGTTCCTGAAGAAGAAAACATCAGTAAGGCCTTCAGCGATTTAGACTGTTTAAGGAACTAGGAATTTCTGGGTGGCTGGAATACTGAGATAGCAAGATGAAGAAAAGGATGATATGCCATTCATATGAAGAGATCAAAATAGATAGAGCCTTAAAGGGATATGTAAATGTTTTTGTGTTTAATAGCAATGAAGAATAACCAAGGCATTTTTCCCAAGGTGGGAATAGGAGCGGGACAGGATAAAGTTAATAGTTTATTTCTGTTTTGTTTGCAATGGAAAATGGATGAGAGGAAAAACTGGTTAAGTTGATATTGAAGTAATCTAGTCAAAAATTAATGCAAGCTTGGATTAAAACTGTGGTGATTGAAGGTAAATAAAGAGAAGAGATTGAGTTTGAGTTTTACTTGGAATGTAGTGATTGGATTTCACTATGGATTAGATGTGGGGTTTGATCAACAGATGGATAGTGGCACAATTTATCCACAAAAAGTTATCAACTTATTTTCCCCATTTTTCTTCCAGTTCAAAAGCCAAATTTGATTAAATCATAATGATCAAATGTATCAGTGCCTACCTACAGGCAGCCAGATGTTGGAAGAAAAAAATCATATAACTATGACAACTTGTTTAACTTTAATGACCACACACTCAAATAAGCACTGAGTACACAGCTCAACAATGTTACTTAGTTTTCCATGCACTATCTGAGAATGCTGTTCTATGACACAAGCTTTCCCTCTAGAACTCAACCCACCTTTAATCTCAGCTGAAGAAATTGTCTTAAAATTCTTTGAGAAAAGAGAATGTATGTAAAAGGTGTGCACTCATGTTCCAACCACCAAATTCTCAGGTTTCTGCATCTGTAAAGGTTTTGTGTCTTCCCTGATGCTTTTATGGATGAAAGAAGTGACGTGTCTCTGATCTTTAAAAATTAACCTGTTCAGTGACCCGATTATTCCCTTGATCCTTTCTCTTTCCTTCTCATGACTGTCACTTTTGCATTTATTTATTCCTCTTGCATATCACAAAACATTTCATCTTTGTTAGATCATGCATATTCACATGCAAAAACTTCTAGTAACTTCATCTTTAAAACAGGTTCTCTTTTAACTCCACCTCTTCTTCCAATTTCTGTTTCTCTATTCCCTTCCCTAACCAAACTTCTTAAAATAAATTTCTATACTCATTGTCTTTACTTTCTTACTTCTCAATTATTCTTTAATCCAGTTCAATCTAGTGCTAAAAATGTAGCTGTCAAAAGGTAAAAAATACTCAGTTGCCAAATCCAAGAGTCACTTCTCTGTCTTTATTTCACTCAACGTCTCCCCAATATTTAAGATAGTTGACCAGTGTCTCTTTATGATACACTTGAATGTCTGCTACTGTGGTAGGCTGAGTAATGCCTCCCCCAACCAAAGATGTCTTTGTCTAATCTTAGGATTTTTAAATATGTTAATTTCCATGATAAAAAAAATGACTTTGCAGATGTGACTCAAATTAGTTTTGAGAAGGGGAGATTATCCTGGACTGTACGGGTAGGACTAATGTAACTACATGGGTCCTTTTAGAGGGACGCAGGAGGGTCAGAGTCAAAAGTGTAACAATGGAAGTAGAGGCCAGGGTGATACAGGGCCATGAGCCAATGAATTCAGAAAACCTCTAGAAACTGGAAAAGATCAGGAAACAGATTCTCCCCTAGAACTTTCAGAAGAAATGCAGCCTTGCTAACCTATTTTCGACTTCTGACCTCCAGAAATGTAATAAAATGCACTTCTTTAAGCCACTGACTTCTATAAGCCAGTGACTTTAAGCCACTACGTTGGTAGCAATATGTTACAATACCAATGGGAAACCAATGCAGCTACTATGTCATCCAATATTCTGATTTTTCTTCGTATCACAGTGGCTAATCTTTTCAGCTTTTCTTAACCAGCTGTCTCCTCCCTAGGGCTTGATCTTGAGCCTTCACCTAGTCACCGTCTGTGAACTCTCCATGTGATCTCATTGTGTTTCAACTGTTTTAAATACTTTCTGTATGTTGGTAACACTCCCTCCCTACTCTCTCACTTGATCTTTACACTGAACTCAAACTGCCCACTTAAAAGTTTTATGTCTAATAGGCACCTCAAACTCCAACATAAAAGTCCCTTAATGTTCTCTCTTTAAATAGCACTACAATCTTTCCACAGGCTCAGAACAATTCTCTAGTTATCATCCTGTATTCAATCTAAAATCAAATTGTTTGACAAGAACTTTACTAAAATATATCTTAAATCTATCCACATTATTTACCTCTTCTACCACTATCTTATTGCAAACCACAAAAACCCTGAATTATCAAATTGCTTCTACCTTTCCCTATTTTTAAATTTATGTCTCTATATTCCAAGTGTCACACAGCAGTGAGAGGGACTTTTAAAATAAAACTGAGAATGATTTTACTTCCAGACTTAAAACTGCCAACTTCTTATCATCAATCTTAGAATTAAAGTAAACTTTTTTTACTATGGTCTTTAAGACTCTACAAAATGTTACCTCAAATGCTAAGGTTAGAAAATTGTAGTAGATGGGACTAGAAATGCATGCATAATATGGAGAGCTCTTAATGCTCTACTAAAAAATTCAAACTTTCCTCTGTGATAAAAAATTTACTTGTAAAAGAAAAGAGAACTGGTATTTCCACATTTGCCTTTTTGATGATTGTGACACTCATGAGGGGGAATTACTGAAGTGAGAAAAGGTCGAGATACGGTTTAGTGTGAAGCCTGGGGAGAAGAGTGGGACCAGCGATGAGAAGCTTGTAGAAACACAGTGAACCAAACCACTCTTTCACCCTCCTTTTCCTACTCAAAGTTACATGGTCCTCTTATTTGTATACCTGGAAAATTAGAGTTCAAAGTAGCATTAATGGTAATCTAGATGATACATTAATTTTACAAATGAGAAAACTAGATACTAAATGGTTAAAAGACTTTCTTCAAGATAAATAATTTTGTAATTTTATTTCTATGTGTATATAATTATAAGCTTATTAGAGTATATACGACTCTTTTACATCTTATAGAAGATTTTCAGCCTCTTAGGATACAGGAAAACAGTTATAATTCACCCATTTTTCAAAAAAGGTAAGTAAAGTCAAGCATCTTACATAGATGACATCAAGCAAATACCAAAAACAAACAAACAAACAATCAAAAACAGAGTTTAGGTTTCCAGATTATGATTCTTCCTCACTTTATACTATTTTACATTACAAGTTCAGAGGATGCATTGTGCCACCAAACTCTACATACTGAATTTAGTGATTACTTCTCAGTCTCCATGTCAGACTAAGAAGAATTCCATATTATTTGGAAATAGACTCTCTTAAGAATAGGATAGAATGAGCTAGGCTCATTAACGTACATTTTATCGATGTGGAAGCACATTTTGCGTTACAATTAAACTCAAATATTACTACTTCATTTAACATTTTTTCTGCAAGCAGGAAGTTTAAATGTCTATTAATGATATAATAAAAAAGAACAATTGTCTTTATGTTCAGTAAAGTACTATCTATAATATTTTATTTATATAGTATTATGCTTTTCATTTTAAGCTAGAAGATATAAAATAATTCTCATTTATATTAGTATGCCTTAGACAGTCTTTTAGAGAAGAATCCTAGGGAGATTGGAATAAGTCCTCAAATCATGAATACTAAGTAGATTCTGTGCAGCTAGTGCTCAGATCAGCTTCTTAAAACTAGGTTGTCCGTAAAATGCCTGATTAGCATTGTGGGTTTTAAGAGAGTTTGTTTCTAGCTTCTAAGGGAAAAATACTTATTTTTTTCAATAATTATTTATTGGGGAGCAGTTAATTTTAGTGAGTGAGAGCATAGGTTCTCTCACAGTCTGGTTCTAAGTTCTGCAACTTTCTAGATATAGAACCCTGGACAGTTTAATTAACCTCTCTATGACTCAGTCTTCTCATCTATAACTCTCCTAATGAGGTGGTTGTATTAAATGATCAGATTTTATAAAGCACTTAGCACAATAAGGAAAGGATTTTGTCAAGCACTCAGAAAAATGTGAATAATTATCATTTGTAAAATAAATCAGAAATGATAGATGCATGTCTTCTCTCCCTCTTCTTCCTCCTTCCTAATTCCCTTTCCTTCTTTCTTTCTTTCCTTCTTGGCTACCTATTCCTCACCTGATCCGTACAAAGCTTACAAAAACAGCTCTAGAAGGAACTATTTTGAGATTGCACCAATAATATCAAAGAAAGGGCAGAAAACTGGAACAATCAAAGTTTCCAGCACTTTTAGATGAGCAAAACTGCAAGCTGAGCCAGAGCACAATGCCACACACACTTTCTCTCTTCCTTGCCTTATAAAACTTTAGGCATGCTTTGGCTCAGGAAATTACTTAGTCTTCAGCTGCTCCTTTAATTCATATCAGGTGAATTGAGCCTTTAACCTCAATTTGAGTCACATGAACTACATTTTTCCTTGCTATCCTCTACTAGAATGCAAGCTCGTTGAAAGCATGAATATTGATAATTTTGTTCACCTTTGTATGCCCAGTTCTTAGAATCCGGTTGACACATGAAAGATACTCCATGCATACTTATTGAATAAAGGAATGAGTATCTGCAATGTGCTGGGAACTGCAGTAGGCAGTGGTGATATCCAGATGTATGGGGCTGATAAAGCTTTCTCCTCCACAGTCTTAATGTCTAGTAAGGAATGCATATAAGTAAACAGGCAATGGCAGGTTATGGTGGCAAGGACTATGGTATAGACCATATGCCATCAGTGGTGTGTGCATATGTGTATGTGTGATTGTGAGGGTATTTACTCTCTAGGGATGCTGTCCACTCCCCCAAGATATGTGCCCAAATGAGTTGAATACACAAAGAACATCTTTTTAAATAAAGCTTAAGTAGCCATAATGTGAGCTTATAAAGAGTTCTGGATGCATCAAACCCTAGAAGGTAAACAAATTTTTTTTTATTTTATTATTTTTTTGAGACTGAGTCTTGCTCTGTCACCAGACTGGAGTGCAGTGACACGATCTGCAACCTCTGCCTTCTGGGTTCAAGCAATTCTCCTGCTTCAGCCTCCCGAGTAGCTGGAATTATAGGCACTCGCCACTATGCCTGGCTGATCCGCCCACCTTGGCCTCCCAAAGGGCTGAGATTACAGGTGTGAGCCACCGTGCCTGGCCAGATGAGCAGATTTTTAAAATGCACAAGAAAATCTTACAGGAAGAGGCAATGTGAAGTACTTTAAGTAGTAATTAATCTAAGAAGGAAGAGATGATGAACAGAGAGCTTGTTCTAGGTGGATGAAATAGTAACAGCAAATAAAGCTCATCAGCTATTTCTCACCACTTAGTAGAATTGTCTTGAAAAATCAGAGGTTGAAGAGCATGTTTGGTCAGCTTACAGTTGACCAACAGTTCACCTGACTTTTGTACATTTGTATACTTCTTACGTCTCCAGTCTCATCTCTCATCTGTTCTAGATTATATAAAATGAGGGGCTGAGAGATGAGACTGTGAGATTGAAGAGGTAAGAAGTTTCTAGAACTTAAAGGACATTATATACCATGTTAAGTACTTTAGACTTAAACTTAAGGCCAATGTAAAAAAAAAAAATGCTGAGTACTCTTAAGCAGAGCGGTAATATTGTTTGATTTTTGCCTTTGAAAACTAATCAGGGCTGCAGTAGAAAAAATAGATAGCAAGTAGAAAAACCAGAAGTGGTAAGAACAATTAAGAAGTCTGTCAAAAATTTAGGAGGTCCTAAAATAGGAGAGTAGAAATGCAAATAAATGAAAGGAAATGGGTGGATTTAAGAGTTATATGGAGATACCATTGACAAAAGTCTGATAAATATTTTTTACCACAACCTAATGTATTTAGAAAATGTATTTAATATCACTTCTCACTACATATACACATACTCTCTCTCTCTCTCTCTCTCTGATAGGTCTGATAGGTATATCTGTAAAAAGAAAGTTTCAGACAATATTATGTTATTCTAACATTTTCTATGCATTTTTAAAATATTCACTATGATCCACTCAGCTGATTTTACTACCTTTCATGTAACCATATTAAAAGACAAAAATCATCAATCTATGTGACTTTATGATTGATTGGATATGAGGAGTCAATAAACAGGAATATAAGATGGCAGAAAAAATTTTTTGTTCAAGTATATAAAGGTTAGAACTCAATTTATTTCAAAATGGATGCTTAGTTTTGGGGTTATATATATTTCTTTTACATCATTTGAAATTATTATCGGAAGTGTCTAGTGCACAGCTACACATTGTTCTAGAATTTATAGAATAAGCTTGGGCTAGATAAGGATACAGAAGTTCTTAGCGATTAGGAGTACAGCCTGTGAATCCAAAATATCTATGTTTAATTTCTAACTACAGCACTTAACAGCTGTCAAACTATGGGAGAGCTAATTTTACTCTATCTAAGCTTCATTCCTTTATGTCTATAATGGAGAAAATAAAATGAGTGGTTGTCAGAATTAGATGGAAATAATGCATATGAAGTGTTTAGTGTATAACTGGTATATAAGTGCTTGACAAATATTGGATATTATATTATTATAACTAATTCTACTCTTCCTAAGAGTCCCTGGATGCAGGGTAGATTCACAATTAGGAGGCTGCTTCAGTTCCTACTACCGAATATCAAGGGCCATATATGTTTGCAACATGTGTCTGCATGTGTAAGCTGACGATAACTGATTGTTACTTTCCTGCATGCAGCACTGTTAAATGATGGAATCTCCTTACGTACGGAATTTCCAGTTTATACCAAAGAATATGAGAAGAGTCAAATAATGATTCTTCAAAGGTGTAAATAATGCAACTCATGATTAATGGTGGCTTAAAGAAAGGAGTTTCTTTTTCTTACTCAAGAAGTTTATAGGTAGAGAGTTGGTTCAGTTGCTTAACAATGCAATTAAGGACACAGACTTTTCCCATCTTTCTGCTCTGCCATTCTTAATGTTCTGACTTTAGTCATTATCTTCATTGCCTGATGGTTTCAAGATGAATGCTTCAGTTCCAAACATGTCTGGCTTGAAATGACACAGAGAGACTAAAGGGAAAGACCATATGAGCAGTTTGCACTCCATTTTTAATCAAGAAAGCAACAGCTTTTAAGAACATCATCCAGACAGCTATTTTACAGACTTGTTGGTCCAGATTGGTCACTCCTAGCTATTCAAAGTCTAGGAAGCTGGGGAATGATATCATCAAGCTTAATTTTGACAGTATTTCTTAAATTTAGCAGTCATTAGAATCATCCAAGGAGCTTTAAAAATACTGATTTATGGGTTCAGTTGTTTAAGCCTTGAGCTAGGTTTATTGCTGCCTTAAATAAAATAGGGATCATGTTCCAGGGTTACCTTGTTGCACATGAGGCCCCCTGGAGATGTGCAGTGTAGAAACTGCATAATCACTCAGAAGTCCCTACTGTTAGTAAGGAGAAAAGGGAAAAGAAGACTGTGTAAGCAATTAAATGTGCCTGCCACCAGTGGCTAATACAAAGCCTGGCAAACAGAATCTGATTAATCAGATGTCTGGATGAGATCCCAGAAATGGACAGGGACCAATTCCTGTGGCATTTACCTACTAGATTTGGCTGGAGAATGTCTGATCTTAAGATAAGTTAAAAAAATAAATAAATAAGGGTACGCCCTTTTACCAAATAGCTTCCTAATAAATATTTTTAACACATGAGAAATATAGGTTAGTTACATTTTTTTTTTTTTTTAAATCAATTGAGGTGTGTTCATCTACATGGCAACAACTTATCCATGGACAGCAAAGAATAGCCTGTCAATCTATTGAAACATTAAGTGGGCTTAGACAAAGCACTGTGCCAAGTCAACATTTAGGGGATGAACAGAGAAAAAGATCCCTGAGAAGAGATTTCAGAGATGGGAAAAATACAAAACAATCTCAAGGGAATGCAAAGTCAACAGTTTGCCTACTGCTGACAGATTAAAATGATCAGAGTTTTGGATTTACCTAGCAATGAGAACATCACTCATCAGTGATTGATTTAGCAGTGGGTAATTTACAGTAAAGCAATTACAGTGAGATATTTATGGATAGAGTCAGACAGTGGTTGGGTGAATAAAAGTTAAGTGGTGAGTGCAAGTTGCATGGTTCAGAATTCTTTCAATATTTTTATATGTAAAGATGAACGTAGTAATAGCTCATGAAAAACATGAGTTAATGGAATTTTTATTCTTATCTTCTAAGATGTGAAAGAACTGAGATTGCTTAAATGCTGTTTGGAATACACAAAAAGAGAGGGACAGAGTGTAGTAGCAGAGGAGTATAGGAAATAAAGAAACTAATAGATAAAGGGCAAGCCTCCGGAGGAAAGAAAGGAAGACCACAGATTCAGAAAAGGAAAAGCGTGAAATGGCAGTCCTACAAATTTCTACAAAGTTTACAAGTTTGGCCTTCGGCTGGCATCAGGGAATATGGATTTCAGGAGGGTTCCCACCATTCTCAGAAATAATCAGCATGTCTCACAATGCCCAAGACCTTTGTTCAAACAGTGTGGTTTATGATGAAGACCTACTTTTCTTCTAGTAGTCTGAAATTTGGATACATGTTAGGAAAGGAGTGCCCGTGTCACCAGCTCCCAACAAAAAATACTTAACACTGAGTTCCTAATGAGTTTCTCTGGTAGACAGACATTTCTCACATGTCATCACAGCTCATGGCTAGAGGAATTAAGGGTGTCTGGTGTAACTTCACTGAAAAAGGACTCTTACAAGCTTGTGCCTGGTTTCCTCTGAACTTTGCCCCCTTCCCTTTTTCTTTTGCTAGTGTTCTTGTGTATCCTATCCTCTGTAGTAACCATAAATTTTATTATATGCTGAGTCTTATGAGCCCTTCTACTGAATTGCTGAAACTTGGTGTGGTCCTGAGGCTCCTGGTAACACCGTGGATAAAAAGCACAGGTTATGGTAAAAGGTAAAGGATGCCTATTCCACTGTAACTGGAAGGTAGGGGTCAGGTTAGCATAACAGATTTTACTGAAAGAAGTTGAGTTTGAAAGGGCACCAGAAGATCTTAGGTAATTGTAAAAAATGAAGGTTAAAAATAATGACTATAGATTAAGAGCATTGATTAGAAAAATATAAATGGATTGTCATAAAGCATTGAAAGCATTGGAATTCATGAAGCCTGGTTGCATTGGAATTCATGAGTTCCCAAGAATGCAGCAGGGTGTGTGTGTGTGCATGTGTATGTGTGTGTATGCACACACTTTAGTTCAGCAGCCCTCAGAATTCTGTATGCAGATCAGAGAAGTTGGTTAAATTTTTTTGAGGTCAGAGATTTACTAAGTATTTGTAATATCATGATGAAAGAAACATTTATTGGAAAAGAGTTTATGTGATGAGTCCTAGAACTTCAGCTTAGTAGAAAAAAGATTAAATGCTGTCTCAAAAAAAAAAATAATAATTATGCAGTTTCAGACCAATGAATTCCTGGAGCCGCTAGAATGTGGATGGGGCAAGAAAGGATACTCCACTTCAGACTTCAGAGAAGTGTAGCACTGCAATATCTTGATTGTGGATTTCTGACTTCTAGAACGGTGAGGATAAACTTTCTGTTGTTTTAAGCCAAAAACATTGTGGTAATTCGTTACAGCATCCCTAAGGAACTAATACAATAATTATGAGAAAATGTGGCTAAATTAGAGTGATGTGAAACTATTAAAGATGAAGAAATGAAAGCCATGTGACAGAAGGATATGGAATCTAGTATACATGTGGAGTTTTGTGTCTCCCAGAATGAACAGGGAATCTGGAGAGTGGAAAAAAAGGCAGTTAGGGGCCAGAATGGTGGCTCACACCTATAATCCTAGCACTATGGGAGGCTGAGGCCTGCGGATCATCTGAACTCATCTGAGTTCAAAAGCAGACTGGGCAACAGGGTGAAACGCCGTCTCTACAAAAACAACACACAAACACACACTCACACTATATATATTATATATTATATATGTTAGCCAGGTGTGTTGGTGCATGCCTGCAGTCCCAGCTACTCAGGAGGCTGAGGAGGGAGGATCACTTATGCCTGGGAGGTAGAAGCTGCAGTGAGCCGTGCACTCCAGCACAGGTTGACAGAGCAAGATCAAGACCTTGTCTCAAAAAAAAAAAAAAAAAAAAAAAAAAAAATTAGGGATAATCCAAAAGATATCAAAAGTAATCTATAACACAATATATGAATGGATTCATAAATTATAAAATGTTATGCAAGTAAAGTATTTCTATTAGAAATTTTTTAATATGATGAGAATATAATTATGTTTACTAAAATAATTGCTATTGTTGTATTTCAAATATATTATTTCACTTAATTAATGACAAATATCTAATTGCATTAAGTTTTACTTTTAGATGCCTAAAAATGAAAGTCTAAGAATTCCAAAATTGGCATAACTTATTCCTAAAATAAAACAAACCAAACCGAACAAAAAGCCCATCCCAAAAAGCCACTTTCCTTGCAGTGTACCGTGCCACCACACTCAATTACAACCACTAAAATATTCTAGTTTTTATATTACAATCCTGGGAGGTTTGAAGAAATATTTGTTGTGTGCCTGATATCATATATTAAATTTTCATATGCACCTGTATATTCATTTTCAAATAACTTATTTGACCTCCAGGAAATTTTATAAGTCAGTTCTGGGCAGTATACAATTTGACCAAGTTTGCTGGACTTACAAGACTGTTCTCCTTCACATTCAATAGATCTTCTTGAATCAAGAAAGGAAGGTGCAAGGCATTTGATAATTTTTCTTCCCATAAAAATGAGGTTTGCCCCCGGGTTTTGTGTAAAATGTCAAACAAGTGATTTAAATTATGAGGGACTGCTTTTTTAAACCTAACAAATGCTTTGTGGGGTCATTTTGTCTAATTGTTTTGGCATCTTTCAAATATCATATAAAATACCATATCATTTTAGCACTTTCTTAATCTATAAAATGGTGTGATACATTTTAACAGCTCTGCTTTATATTTGGCCTTTCAAAAGCATCATGCTTTATGGTCCATCAGCTACATAGTGGCAATAATCGCAGATGTTTTGTGCATGGTAGAATCTGTGCTCAGAGCCTTTCACTTCACTTGCATGAAGTCTCCACAAAAAATAAGTAAAATCTAATGAATGCTAAGTCTAGGAAAATATAATATTAATGTGCAATAGAAATAGATGAAGCCACATACATATACTTTTTAATTAAGATTGGCTAATTTTCTTCACTGTGTTGTAGCAATTATACCAACTTATTCTTTTAACGATACAAATATCCACTTATTTGAAATTCATATACCTACATTAGGAAACATAAAATTTTGCCCTAAAATAGCCATAGATTTGTATTATTACAATTGATGTCTGTTATCTATACCTGAAAGATAATAGTGTATATGGTGCTTTTCAAAAACTAAAACAGTGTTGATGATCATTCGATGAATTAAAAATTATTTGGAAGACATGGTAGTATCTAGAACAATGTCATGGAAATGATAGACAATGCCAATTATAATACTCTAAAATGACCAAGAATGTAGATTACAGACCTATGCAACTAGAAACTATTCTTACCTGTACAACGATAGTTAACTGTGATAGAAAAATTGATGACCATCAATTCCACTATTGTGTTATACTTTTATTATATCTCATTATTTTAATATATGTAATCTACTATATGCAAATAGTAGAATAACCTAATTTTTCCTTTTTTATTCATTATATTGTTTGAATTGTCATAGGCAAATCAATCATATAATGTTATTTTCTTCCTTTCCCCCTTTCTTTCATTCATGATTTTGCACTAATTAATTTATTCATGGTATCTAATATTTTTAAGGATGCTTCTAAACCAAATACAATAAGTCCTTACATAATGTTGTTGATATGTTCTTTGTAACTGTGACTTCAAGTGAAATTAAGTATAATAAAACCAATTTCACCATATGCTAATTGATATTAACAAGATTTAAGTTCTTATAGCATATTTCTGATCACGAAAACTCACCAAACTTCTAAATAAAATCTGAAACACTTCTAATATTAACATTGAAATAAATGTAAGTTGTGCATATATTTAGAAAAGATAAGTAAAAACAAGTCAGATGACTTTTTACCCAATTATTTCAGCCCAAAGTCATGGGGGCCAGAGTCTGTTCCCACAGCTCATCTTTGGGAAGGGGGAAGAAACTAGAGGACCAGAAGAAAACCCAAACAGACATAGGAAGAGCATGCAAATGAGTTATTTGAAGACCTCCTATTGTCCCGTCCACGGCCTCAGCTGATGAAAGCAGAATAGTATATCCCATGAGAATAAGTGGCACTAGCCAGGCATGGTGGTGTGTGCTTGTAGTTCCAGCTATTCGGGAGGCTGAGGCAGAAGAATCCCTTGAACCCAGGATGGGGAGGTTGCAGTGAACAGAGATCCAGCCACTGCACTCCAGCCTAGGAGCCTGGGTGACAGAGCGAGACTCTGTCTCCAAAAGTAAAAAAAAAAAAGAGAGAGAGAGTGAGTGGCATATTCTGAATCATGTGACCAATCTAATCAAACTGAATGAACTGAGGACACACAACTGACCTCACAACAGCCAATTTATGTTTTTTCCACCAACTTCCAAGATAGCTTGTTTTGAAATGTTCTAGTCAAATTAAGATATATTTATTGGATAATCATGTTTTACTGAAGTCTACCAGAATTAAAAATCTTTAGAGGGTAAATAAAGAAAAGACACAAATAAAGGAATCAGTAACTAAGACATAGATTGGAGTTCATATTTATGAAGTCCTACTGCCGTGGTCTGTACAGTTTATGTGAGTCTCTAAATACCTATCTTGATCTGAGGCCAACTGTATTTCAATTCTTTTTTGTTTCTTCAGAGTGTTAATATGTTTGCCTAGCTATGTATATAAGATAATTTTCCAAAATGCTAGATGCTTCCTTATAATCAATTCTTAATTATTTTGTGCAACTATGAAGCATTTAAAAAATATTTATTAAGAAACCATTTATTATCTACTGTGTTGAGCACGATCATGGCACAGATACTGTGCATGTGATACATAAAAAAAAATGGAAGAAATCATGTGATGTAAGAATGCAAAGAGAATCATGTATCCAGCCTGTGTAAATCAAACAATGATTCCCATAGAAGGTCACATGTAGCTGAACTTGAAGGAAAAACAAGTTGCAAACTTAATGTTTTAACAGTTTTAATAAAGTATAATTCATACACAATAACATGTACACATTTTAAGTGTACAATTCTGTAAGTTTTGATTAATATATACACATGTATCTATGTTTATCAATTACTTCTGTTATTACTACAACCACAATCACATTATAGAACATCTGCGTTGTCCCAAAAGCTTTTCTTATGCCACTTCCCAGTCAATCACTACCTTCCTCGCCCAGCCCCAGACAAAACTGATTTACTAGCTGCCACTATAAATTAGATTTCTCTTTTCTGAGTTTCTTATAAATGTAATTATATGGGATATACTCTTTTGTGTCTATATTCACTTTGCATACAGTCTTTGAACATTGGAAGGGCCAAGAGAAAACTTCCCCTTTGCCCTCTCAATGTTCCCTGAAAAATCAACTGATAAAAGGTGGATTAAAAGGAGAAAAAGCACACATATTTCTTAATGAGCATGGAGGAGAACTACAAGGGTTATGAAACCAATGGAATACAGAGGCTTATACACCATCTTGAGGTTACAGAAAGAATAGAGGCTTGGAACTCGGCAAAACGGGAGATGAGAGCAGGGAAAAGAGGAGGCCTGGCTAGTAAAAGTGGTTTTGTTATATAGGCAAAACCTAGTAGGTAGAAGTGCTCAGAAATAACAGGTGATACATGGGATTTTTTTTTTTTTTTTCCCCAGAACTTTTAAGGTGTCAGACTCTTGGTTAATGCTTTCTAGATCTGAACAAGGGAAGGTCGCAGGGAGAGCCTGGCTGCATCACTTTAGATTTTTCTCTATAGACACAAGTCTCCCCAACAAAAAGATTTTCAGCAATTACTGTATTTCCAGGCCTTCTAAATAGCAAATCTGAAACTATGTTAAATAAGTGTATTTTAGGGTGAAATATTTTGGTTTCCTTCAACAGCTGCTCCTATTGTTGCATAATTAGTATACAGTACTGCTCAGTTGTATAAACAAACCATAATTTGTTTAGCAATTTGCTAGCCGATGGACATTTGAGTTGTTTCTAGTTTCGACTTTTTACTAGTTTGGAGTTATTATACATTAAGCTGCTTTAAATTTTTGTGTGAAAGATTTTGTGTGGAAATATGTTTTCATTTTACATGTGTAAATAGCCAGGATAAAAATTGCTGAGTCATATGGTAAATGTATCTTTAATTTTATAAACATCAAAATACTTTGTGATGGTATGCGTTGATATTCTGGCTTGCAATGCATTAGAGTTTTACTTACTTTAATCTTTTTTTTGGGTGGGGGTAGAGGGACCAGGTCTTGCTCTGTTGCCCAGGCTGAATTACGGTAGCACAATTGCTGCTCACTGCAGCCTCAACCTCCTGGATTAGGTGATCCTCCTGCCTCAGCCACCTGAAGCTGGAAACACAGGTGCAAGCCACCACAGCTGGCTAATTTCATAAATTATTTGTGGAGACAGGGTCTCCCTATGTTGCTTAAGCTAGTCTGGAACACCTGGGCTCAAGCAATTCTTTCTTTGATGTCTCAAAGTGCTGGGATTGCAAGAGTCAGCCATCACACCTAGCCATCAGTCTTTTTAATGTTTGACAATCTAGTACATTTGCAGTGGTATCTTTTGTTTTTGATGTTGTTGTTGTTGTTGTTGTTGGCATTTTCCTAATGACTAATGATTTTGAGCATTTGTTTTCATGTGTTCAGTAGGCATTTATTTATCTTTTCTGAACTCTGCTTAAATATTCTGTCCATGTTTTGAGTTATTTTGTCTCATTATTATTTAAGTGCAAAGTTGTATATATATCCTATATGAAAATACTTTTTCAGAAATGTATAGATTAGAAAGATGACAGTAAGAAAGGAAAAAGAAAGAAAAAAAGAAGAAGGAAGGAAAGAAGGCTGATTTATTTTCAGTCTGTCAAACTAAAATAATCAAAAGGGTCCGAATCTAGTTTAAAGAGAGTTTATTCAAGTGCAAAGTTTGAGGACAGCTGTCTAGGAAGCACAGATTCCAAAAAATGGAAGTCTGTGTGTTACCCCCCAAATACCAGCATTCATTAAACTACCAAGTAACAAAAGATTCTCCAAGATAACATAGGTTATGATCAATAGGATTTTTATTACTTGGTAGGAGGAGAACACTGGGAGAATTCTTCAAAACAGTGTCTTCCCTTGGAAAAGATAAAAAGAGGGTGTTACGGGGCAAAGGAAAGGGAAGAGGGGACATCATCGCAAGCAGAGGAGAGGTTCCAGTTGCGCAGACACAGTGAGTCATCATGTCAACACATAAATTACATGTTATGGTGAGGAAGCTATACCTTCTCCTGAGGTGAAGACTTTAGCATGCTCATGAGGAAAGCTCAGGTTTTTCTGTAAATTGCCTTGAGTCTTTCGGGAGCTGGTTTAAACCAACAAGGTGACCATGGTTTAAACCATTCCATCCAGGATTTGGGGAAGAATAGGCTGAAGGGCAGTAGGCTGTAAAACAGGCTGATTGCTCTAATGGACTAAATTCCTATAATTCCTCCCTGTCTGTTTACAGGTGCTCCAAAGAGTAGAAATTTGGGATCATTTATATAGATAAAGTTTAGGGAAGCCAAAGAGAATTTCAAAATTTATCTATATGAGGATTAACACATAGTTTCAATGATTTGATTTGTTGAGGTGGTCTTTTTCTTTCAGGAAAGGTGTATTTAAAATTTCATACTAAAGATGCAACAACCTTGGGGTCTTTTGTGCCATCCTGTCTTAGGTAGGTACAGGTCAATAAGGAAGGCAGTTAATCTATAACAAAGATCAGAGTTTAGAATGGGAATAGGTCTGGTCTCTAATCTTTTCTAGTCATTTACAGAATAAGAACAATGAAGGACAAAGTTAATCTGTAGCCTAAGAAGCAGAAATTCCAAACATGCTAGTGACTCAATCTCCTGGGCTTAACTTCCCTCTTGGCATAATAAATTTAGAGGGTTCTGAAATTTTATTTGGCAATGGTAACTTTATGAGAAGTCATTAATTTAAATAAAAATTTATTGTATCGTTTTAATTTAATTTTTCTGTATATTGTATAAGAAATCTTTGCTTATCTAAATTTTGCAAAAAATTTCTCCTCTATTTTATTTTTTCCTTCTATATGTTTATAGTTTCAGCGCTTATATTTAGGTCTATGATAGATTGTTAATCAAGATTTGTGTGTATGGTGTAAGAAAAAGATCAAGCTTTATTTTTCCCATAGGAATATCTAGTTCTTCCAACCACATTTATTAAGTTTCATGTGATTCAGTATGATTCTTTTAGGTCTAGTTAATCAGTTTATTTGTGTATGTGTAGGTCTAGAGTAACATCTACCCTAAAAATTATTTAGCCCTACCACTAAAGTCTTACTAAAGTCTTTCCTTTTTACTTTTCTACTAAATGCCGTAAGTAATCAAATAATTGTGTCACTATGGCTGTTAGGATCTTAAATATTTCCCAGTCCGATGCCTCACAATTCCTTCTTCCCCCTATGCTTAGCATTATGAAATTTACCCATATATTTCTGTATTAGGATTCAGCAGAGAACAACAACCCATTATGCTGATTTCTGGACCATTTTTACTATTTATGTCCAGACTTTTCACAAGCTTGGAAATTTCTAGCGCCCTCAGATTTCCTGATCCTTGATATCTGTCTCAACTCAGTCAGAAAAACTACTATCATCTTCTTAGGATTTATTTTTTACCCTGCTCCTTTATCTGCATCTGGATTGGGCCTGGAAGCAGAAAGTGTCACTGATTGTTTCCCTTTTAACATGGCAGCTAATTATTAGAAGTAGATGGGAAAAATTAAGGCAGAATAAAAGATTATTCTAACTGTGGACCAGTAAAAAGTGATTCAATTTCTAAACAAATTCAGCTTATTATAACATAAAAATCTGAAATAAAAATTTTTGAACATGAGAATGGTATATTTCTCTAACATAACAAATAAATTAGGAGGTAGGCAGTCCAAAACTGATATGACAGTTCTAGAGTATCATAAGTATGCAGAGTCAGTTGGTTCACTTTAAGCAGGCTGGTCCATATTACACTGTTGCTTACACCTAATTCACTGAAATTGACTTACACTGCCAAGCTAGCTGAAAAAAAGCCTAGAAAAATGTAAACTTTTATTGAGAACAAGAATGAGCTCTGCTTGAATCTGGATTCTGGTATTAAAGGGGATCAGGAGAATAGATGTTGGAATAGAAGACCAGAATGTTTTATATCAATGGCCATTTCATTTACAGAGAGAGTAGGTTTGAAAGGAAGATTATGAACTGAATGTAGTTATGTTGAGTGTTTGTGTGCTGTCAAGACATTTATGTGGTAATTTCAAGTGTGAAACTAAATGTGGACATGAAGCAGGTTGTATGTTAGAATTATGTATTAGGAACATACATGTGGAAATCTAATTAGTTATTTTGCAGGAAGAGATTGTAAGAAAAAAGACAAACCAATTTTCCTCCACTCTCACACTGAAACTACCTTTGCAAAAAGTATAACAGTGAGAAAAGTATGGCAGTAGAGGAGGTCCGGTCCAGCCAATCCTCATCTTGCCTCTAGCCTTCAACCTGCCCTTAATTATTCCTGGGCGTGGGCCAAGCTAACTTTGAGAGACATTTAGTTTGTAGTTTAAATGATAATAACCCTTCTCCAAAACACAGCCACCCTTGTAAAGCTAATAAGAAACCATCAGGCTAGGAGGATGAGAGAGGCCTGCATTCTGCTAAGATGTAGACATAAATAATTGCCAGCCTTTATTCTGGAGGTCACAAGATGTACAATTTTCCAATTAGTCCTGCAGATAACATCACTATTGTAAAACCTAAGATTGGCCTTTTGACATATATATTAAGGTTTTTTGTATGCATGTCTGATCTGGACCCAATGTCTCTACCTGGACCCACTGGTTACTCCTGCGGCCTCACCTAGAAGCAGCTCAGTGCACTTGAGGCCCATCTGCCACACCCCTGTAATTGCACCCCCAACCAATCAGCGACAAGCATCCATTGCCTAGCCACCCCCAACATCCCCCCAACTGTCCTTGAAAAATCCTAGCATCTGAATTTTCCAAAAGGCTAATTTGAAGAATAATAAAACTCTGGGTTTCCATTTAACAGACTCTGTATGCATAAAACTCTTTCTCTATTGCAAAATTTTAACCACCCAGGGGGTTTACTTTGCCCACTTCCTAGACAGAGTTGATTTACGAAGGTGGGGAATTGCAATAGAGACAGTAATTCCATGTAGAGCTGACTGTGTGGGAAACCGGAGTGTAAGTATTACTCAAATCAAAGTATTCAGGGAGCAGAGCTTTGAAGGATAGCTTAGTGGGTGGGGGTAAGCCAGTAAGCCAGGAATGCTGATTGGTTGGGTTGAAGATGAAATTGTAGGAAATTGAAGCTGTCTTCTTGTGCTGAGTCAGTGCCTGGGTGGGGACCACAAGATCAGATGAGCCAGTTTGTAAATCTGGGTGGTGCCAGCTGATCTGTCAAGTGCAGGGTCTGAAAAATGTCCCAAGCACTGATCTCAGGAGCAGTTTAGGGAGGGTGCGAATCTTGTAGCGTCCAGCTGCATGACTCTGAAACCATAATTTCCAGTCTTATGGCTAATTTGTTAGTCCTACAAAAGCAGTCTAGTCCCCAGACAAGAAGGTTTGTTAGGGAAAGGTTGCTAGTGTCTTTGTTTTAAACTATAAACTAAGCCTCTCCCACAGCTAGGTCAGCCCATGATCAGGAATGAACAAGGATAGTTTGGAAGGTAGAAGCAAGATGGAAGTGGTTAGGTCAGATCTCTTTCACTGTCTCAGTTATAATTTTGCAATGGTGCTCTCAGTTTCTCTGCCTTGATACATTAAACTGCTCTACATGGGCAGTGGGCAAGAAGCACTCATTGGGCGGTGATAGCACCACAACAGTCAACACAGAAGACTTATTGTGACCAGATGTGTGGGGAGTATTTCTCCCCCACCAAGCAAGCCATCAGTTCTGCAGAGGACACCTGCTAGGTGTCCTCTAATGCAGTCCAATTCTGACACTATCTTCCTAGAGATGGCATCGGATTCCACAGGTTGAGGGCTCAGACTCAGTCCCACAAGACTGTCTCTTCTTCCTTAAATGCCCTCAAGCTCTTGGTTATTTTATCTGTGCTTCTTACTGAAAGGCTACAAATGGAGGATCCCAAGACCCCTCTTTGGGTTGGGTTTATTTGCTAGTGCAGCTCACAGAACTCAGGAAAAACTTACTTATGTTTAGTGGTTTATTACAAAAGATATGGCAAAAGATACAAATGAAGAAATGCATAGGTCAAGGGGTGGGGTAGGGACACAGAACTTCCATGTTTCCTTTCTGGAAACACCACCCTCCAGGAACCTCTACAAGTTCAGCCATCCGGAAGCTCTACAAACCATGTCCTTCTTGGTTTTAATGGAGGTTTTATTACAAAGTCACGACTGGTTAAATTATTGGCTATTGGTGATCATCTAAACTTTCATCCTGTCTTTTTTCATCAGCGGTTGGGAGATAGGCACTTGGTTTTATAAGGAAAGCAGAGCATAAAAGTTCAGAAAATTTGCAGCCTGCCTGACAATGCAATAGAAAAGAAAATCCCATTTTCTGAGGAGAAATACAAGCAGGCTGCAGAAATATCCATAAGTAGTAAGGAGCTCAATATTAACCCCCAAGACAATGGGAAAAATGTCCATGTCCCCAGGGCATGTCAGAGTTCTTCATGGAAACCCTTCCTGTCACAGACCTGGAAACCTAGTAGGAAAGAATAGTTTTGTGGGCCGATCCCAGGGTCCCCATCCTGTGTGCAGTCTAGGGACTTGGTGCCCTGCATCCCAGCCAACTTGGTGTCCTGCATCCCAGCCACTCCAGCCATGCTTAAAAAGGGCCATGGTACAGCTCAGGTCATGGCTTCAGAGGTTACAAGCTCCATGTCTTGGCGGCTTCCACGTCGTGTTGAGCCTGCGGGTACATAGAAGTCAAGAATTAAGGTTTGAGAACCTCTGCCTTTTTTTCAGAGGATGTAAGGAAATGCCTGCATGTCCAGGCAGAAGTTCACTGCAGGGGCAGATCTTTCATGAAGAACTTTCAGTAGGGCAGTGCAGAAGGGACGTGTGGGGTCAGTTCCCACATAGAGACTGTACTGGGGCAATGCCTAGTGAAGCTGTGAGAAGAGGGCCACCATCCTCCAGAACCGAGAATGGTAGATCCACCGACAGCTTGCACTGTGTGTCTGGAAAAGCCACAGACCCTCAATGCCAGTCAGTGAAAGCAGCTGGGAGGGAGGCTGTAACCTGCAAAGCCACAGGGGTGGAACTCCCCAAGACCACGGGAACCCACCTCTTGCATCAGCGTGACCTGGATGCAAGACATGGAGTAAAAGGATATCATTTTGGAGCTTTAAGATTTGACTACCCTGTTGGATTTCAGACTTACATGTGGCCTGTAGCCATTTTGTTTTGATCAATTTTCACCATTTGGAATGACTGTATTTCTCCAGTGCCTGTACCCCCATTGTATCTAGGAAGTAACTAACTGGCTTTTGATTTTATAGTCTCATAGGTGGAAGAGACTTGTCTTGTCTTGAATGAGACTTTGGACTGTGGACTGTGGACTTTTGAGTTAATGCTGAGATGAGTTAAGACTTTGGAGGACTGTTGAGAAGGCATGATTGGTTTTGAAATGTGAGGACATGAGATTTGGGAGGGGCCAGGGGTGGAATGATATGGTTTGACTGTGTTCCTACCCAAAGCATATCTTGAATTGTAACTCCTTCAGTGTCTGTGTGTCATGGGAAGAACTTGGTGTGAGGTGATTTAATTATAGTGACAGGTTCTTCCTTCACTGTTCTCGTGATAGTGAATGATTCTCACAAGATCTGATGGTTTTATAAACAGGAGTTTCCCTGCACAAGTTCTCTCTGCCTGCCGCCACCCATGTAAGACATGTCTCACTCCTCTTTGCCTTCTGCCATGATTGTGAGGCCTCCCCAGCCCTGTAAAACTATAGGTTCACTAAACCTCTTTTTCTTCCCAGTTTCAAGTATGTCTTTATCAGCAGCATGAAAATGGACTAATACACTAGTGAACAGAAGCAGTAATCAAACCATTAAAATACAGAGGGTGCCCAAAATTTATGCTCTAAAACAGCTGCCTGGAAAAGCTTCAGAATTTAAATGCAACATAGTAGATGATGATACAACCATCAGTTTTGCTTTCACATTAGGGAAAATGCCCCAGGATAACAGTCAAATATGTTGTCTATTTTAGGAAGGGATGAGATGACACTTACAGGCAGAGATATTTTTAAACGTTTAATGCCAGAAAATGAAAATGATTTTCCACAATCAAAACTCTATCACAGTTGGAACATTTTAATTAGAAAGTTATATTAGACAATTGAAATACCCTAAAAGCAAGCAAGTTAAGATTACATTCAAAGAAAAGGCTTGAGGCAGGTTGGCATTTTTATTCTCCTGATTTAAGCTAGAAAAATTTCAGCCCAGATTTCTGACCTTAACATAAACCTCAATATAGAATACAATTCAAATGCTGTCATTTCTTGAAGATTTTCAATTATTTTTAGGTGAGGAGAGGTTAAAGGTTTTCTTCTTGGTACTCTGTCCCCAAATAGCTCATACTCTTCTTCCCTTGAAAAGTAGGAAAGGAAATGTAACTTTTTAAAAGTAGAAGAGAGGAAGAAATAAATGGTTAAAGAGGAAACATATAAGAGTGAGAAAGGAAGGGAAGAAGGTGAGAGAGAAGGCATGTGGAGATAATAGACACAGGATGAAATTATAAGTAGTAGGAAGAGAGAAAGGTAAGTTCCCTTGACCCCTTCATGGGACTTGTGACAGGGGTATGGCTCTTTTACTCGGCCACTGAGCTCAAACACCTTGCAGGAGGGCGAGCATGTAGGCCAGTGGGTACTGTGGCCTGGTGAGCACTTTTGGTTTCCAGCCCCATGGCAGTGTCTAGGAGTGTGTTACAATTAATGCTTTGTTTAGCTTTGCTGTCTGTGGATGGCTAAGTGTTAAGCAGCTGTCTGACATCTAGGAAGAATCAGGTCACATGAACAGTTTGAAAGGTGATGAATGCAGAGGATTTTATTAAGTGGCAGAAGTGACTCTCAGCAGAAGGGAGCTGGAAAGGGGATGGTGTGGGAAGAAGGTAACCTTTCCACAAAGCCTGGCTGTTTCTGACCAGGTTCCTCCCCAAATTTGTGCCATCTGAAGTTAAGCTATATCTATTCATAGTCTCCAGTGCTCAGTTGCTTCTTTTCCTCTCAACTTTCAGCTACTTGTGCCTCTGCCAGCTGAGGTCTGGGGTTTATATGGACACAGGATGGGGGGCAAAGTAAACAAAAATGGTAACATTTGGGCAGGAAAACAGGGATAACTGTTCTCATTTAGGGCCATAGTTCCCAGGCTTGAGGGTGAGGCCTTTGTCAGGGAACCACCTTCTATCCAGTATTTCCCTGCCTCTTGTTGGTATCAAAATTTGGGTTAATACTGCATTGTTAATTTTCTTTGCTTGATAGTTGCATTGTTTTCCAGTGGGTTGTTATGTCTTTGGCCTACTGGACTCTTATTATCTTCTTAATTTACAACAATTGTTTGTTAGTAAATGCTTTGTGAAGCAAAAAATATGCTTTCATATTGAGTTGGAGGTGTGACAAAAAACCTTATTTATCACTCATCACTGAAACATATGTGACTAAGGTAGTCAGGACTGGACACTTCTAAGTTGCCTATAATTATTAAAAAATCAAATGGAAGGGCTATAGCAATATATTAATGTTCTTCATTTTACCAGCGGCCTTTGAGGTTTGCCTGGTGGGCTAGTTTGATTCATAAATAAGTTAACTTTCCTGATTACTTAAACACAAGGAGACCTAAAATACCTATCCCAGATAACATGTTTTGGGTCCACCTGATATATTTACTTTTTTAAAGGTAATGGAAGAGCTGCTTTCTTCCATAGGGAGTGCTGGGCCCTCTCCTACTTTTTTGACTATTTGAGAGATCCCAAGGAAAGAAGAAAAAACCCACATAGAAAAATTAACTAAGAGATGCCCTCACCTCCAAAGACCTGCAAAGGCAGCTTAGAGAAATCCACTACAGGAAGCATTCATTTCAATGCTTTCATCTAGCACATAGTCCAGGGGATCTGATTAACACTGTCCCCAATCTTGAAGAAATAGGAGAAGAGAGAGCTTTGAGCTCCTCTGGAGTTCACACATTTTGTAATTGGTCCTAGTTAATAGTTTATTATTTTTTTCTTTTTTTAAGCTATGGTTGTTATCAACTTGACATTAATAGACAGATAAGTTCTATCTACATAAATTAAAACAAATGAAATCTTGACCTCTCGATTTATAGCCACAACAAAGATGTTCACTGAGAATACATGAACTATCATTCCGAATTGGTAACTATGTGTATCTAACTGTAATGTAAATTGAGAAGAAATATGAGTGTATTCTGCATTTATTTATTTACTCAACATGTTTTTACTGAATACAAGGATATTTAGACATAGTAAATATATTAGGGAGATATATAGATATAGATATGTAAACAGATACATAGATTATAATGGTTATCTATCAAATATGTGTAGAATTTATAACCTCCCTAGAAACTTTAAGTCAAGCAACAGCAGGGTCATAAAATCCAAATGGCAGTCTTGTGAATCCTCTAGCCTGGACTAACAAATAAAACTTCTTTTGCTTTGTACCTCAATCAAAGCAGGCAATGTGTGAGCTGAGTTCCCCTGGTTGTGGGTTGAAGCAGAAACCCAAATGTCATATATATTTTCTCCAAAGTCTAGAGATCTGCTAATTAAAATTCATTTGATTTTTAGAGGTAAAAGGGAAAATAACTCGCTCTTGCTCTTGGAGTAAATATTCTGACATTCTTTAGATCACTATAACTGACACATTAATTACATAGACCTTTTATTTTCTCAAAACTTAATTTATGCTCTATCCAAATATGTATATTATAAAGCAATCTGAGATATTTTCACTTCCTATACTATACACAAATATGAAATAATCACTGTAATAAATTTAAAAAATGTCCCATAGACACTTCAGTCTGAATGTAGTCCATTACAGCAGAATCGAAGTTTTTTGAGAGCTAGGACCCAAAATATGCTATTCTTCTTGTCACATAAATATGCTATTCTTCTTGTCACATAAAAGCAAACATTTATTTTCAGGTGTAAGAAATAATTATCCAGATAACTATCCTACATGAAATTGCTCCAGAAAAAAGATCATATATGAAACAATGTATATGATCACAGACATCAAGATATTGAACTCAAGAAATTCCTCTTTTTTCCCCCCAAAAAAATCTGAGTTCCATGAATCCAATCAGAGATCTAGGAATTAAGGTTAGAATCAATGTTCAATAGTATACAAATTATTTGAAATTTTACCCTGTGAGTTTACTGTTACCTTTTTAACAACGTTTAATTAATATTTTCATTGAGAAATCATAATTGTATACATTTATGGGGTATAAATGTGAGGTTTTGTTATATGTATGCAATGGGAAGTGATGAAATCAGGCTAGTTAACATATTTATCACCTTGCCTTAATATTGTTTCTATAGTAAGACATTTGAAATTTACTCAATTATTTTTAAATATATAAACTTTATATTAACCACAGTTACTCCTGGCAAAATGTATTCATAATGTCTATTTGACACTTTGCACCTTTTGTTCAACAACTCCCCATTACTTCTGTCCCTCTTCTACCACCTCAGCCTCTGGTAACCACCTTTCTACTCTCTACTGTGAGTTCAACTCTTTTAGATTTCACATACAAATGAGATCAGGCAATATTTGTCTTTCTGTGACTGGCTTATTTCACTGAGCATAATGTCCTCCTGGTTCATCCATGTTGTTGCAAATGAGAGGATTTCTTTCTGTTTTCAAAATAATAGTGTTCCATTGCATGCATGCATGCCTCTTGATTTATAGCCACAACAAAGATGTTCACTGAGAATACATGAACTCTCATTCTGAATTGATAACTATGTATATCTAACTGTAATGTAGATTGAGAAGAAATATGAGTGTATTCTCCATTTGTTTATTTATTTAACAGGTTTTTATTGAATGCTTTCTCTGTGGAAAACATTGTCTACATACAAGGGGTATATAGACATAGTAAATATATTAAGGGGATATATAGATATAGATATGTAGATAGATTATAGTGATCATGGTAATATAGTGTAAGAGATATATATATACACATACATATATCACAGTTTCTCTATACTCGTTCACCTGATGATGAAAACTTAGGTTGATTCTCTATCTTTGATATTGTAAACAATGCTGTAATAAACATAGAAGTGTAGATATCCCTTTGACACAATGATTTCAATAGCTTATGATATGTACCCAGAAGAGGTGTTACTGAATCATGGTAGTTCTATTTTTTAGTTTTTTGAGGATCTTTCCACTGTTTTCCATAATGTCTACACTAACTTACATTTCCATCAACAATCTGCTACCGATAAACAATGGGAAGAGGACAGTCTCTTTAACATGTGATGTGGAAAAAGCTGGTTATCTACATGCAGAAGTATGAAATTGAATCTCACACCATCTACAAAAATCAACTCAAAATGATTTAAAGACTTACATATAGACCTGAAACTGTAAAACAACTTGGTAAAAAAAATAGGATAAAAGCTCCATGACATTGGTCTGGGCAATGATTTTCTGGCTATGACTCCAAAAGTGACAGACAACAAAGCAAAAATAGATGACAGCAAACTAAAAAGCTTTTGCACATCAAAGGAAACAAAGTGAAGAAAGGACCCACAAAACAGAAGAAAATATTTGCAAGCCATACATCAAATAAGGAGTTAATATCAAAAATATGTAAATAACTCAAACAGCTCAATAGCAAGAAATCAAACAATGCAATTAAAAAATGGGCAAAGGGCCTCAACAGACATTTCTCAAAAGAAGACATACAAATAGTCAACAGAAACATGAATAAATGCTCAGTATCACCAATCATTTGCAAAATGAATCCACAATTAGATATTATGTCACACCTGTTAGAATGGCTGTAATTTTAAAAAAGCCCATGAGGATACAGAGAAAATTAAACTATGGTATTCTTTTCTTCTTAAATGTTGTGATATCTGTTAATAGAAGGCCAGGAGTGAGATTCACAGAGGCTACTTGTCAAATAACTATAAATTTATCCTTAAATAATGCTCAACCTCCATGTTATTACAGGGGATCAGGGTGTGTGAACTGACTTGGAAACTGGATTTGGATGAGGAATTCTATTATATTTTCTGCAATCATGATCCTGTTCCATTGTACCTAAATGTTTTCCTCCTTACATGAATCTAATGGAAACTTACTAGGCTGCCTCTTGGTTTTTTGTTCTAGAAATACTATGGTGAGTTATTTACAACCAGGAGAATCAAAGTGTCTGCTTTTACTTACATTTTTTTTTAACTAAAAAATTTATATGTGTAACTCCATATTCAAAACTACCTTCACTGTTTGAATATGTTTATATTCTTTCAGGGGCATATTTCCACCACTGCCATATCTATGGCATTTACCGTTACTACATCTGGAAGAAATTATCACTTTCCCATTAGAAATATCCAGATAATAAAGAATTCCTCATGGAATTCTTTAATGTTTAGAAACATTAAATATTCTACTCTGATTGCAGGTACTTAGGGTATGTTCTGTTTTGACCATTTTATGTCAGAAATTGTGATAGTTCTATGTTGTCTTGGTGAAAGTCTCATAAAATCCTAATTTTTTTATAAAACTCACATCTAGCAGAAAGCCAAGTTATAGGGAAACCCTATAGAAGTGACATTACTTCTTTTGTTCTATGCTGAGTTAGCATGGGTTCCCTAGTAACAGAATTTATAATTAAGCATGTGGGAGTTACTGGCTTCATTGCCCTGAACTCCCTTGATCCACCTGCAATAATCTTTACTCCCTTTCCTTCATACTTCTGAAATTTTGTATTTTTTATCTTATTCTTCCTTATACCACTGTTAAAGTAGTTAGCATCTTATTTGTATTAGTGTTGCCCAAAATTTGTCTGGTAATCTTGGTTGTGAAAATACAATAAATCCTCTTCAAAGATATAAGTTGGAGACATAAAGGTATGCAATGGTAGAGAAAGGTGCTTTAGACATTTAATTAATAGTCTAAATTCAGGTTTCAGCTTTACTTTCTGTTATTGTTGTCTCATATGCATAATTTAATCACTGTGATTCTCAGTTTTCTCATTCATAAATATGAATAGCAATATCTCTTTTACTGGAAATTTTTAAGGAATAAAAATGAAACCCTATTTATGAATGTGCTTTGTAAATTATAAATCAGTGTAAAAATAATAATATTTTGTTTAGCACAGACTGATTTTTTTTGAGGGGGTGTTTCAGAGTTTATTTGGAAAGTTTATTTTCTGCAAAATAACTATTTAATAATAACTTACCTTTGCTACTAACACAACAAACAAACTTACTTGGCAGAGAAATTTCCAAAATATCTCAGATAAAAACACAATTTAATGTATGTTATTGACCTAATGTTTATACTGTTTGACTTTTGAATTTTTAACACTCTTTTATTTTCAAATAAAGTATAAAAAGAATCCTATTGTTATTGAGAGAGAAAAATGTAGAAATAAAAGAAAAATAGCAAACCTTAATTTACTTGTTAATTTATATGCAATAAATAATCAAACTTTTGCAATAATCAGTCATTCCAAAGCATGCACATGTCTTGCTTTGCTGCTACTTTCTTCTCAATGTTAGTTCATTGTCAAATTTACATTGGTAATGTGTTAACTATTTACCCCAAACTGGATAATGTATTTGTTCAAACTAGATACTTTGTCTGAAAAAAGAATATGTTTGTAGGTTACTAAAATGAATTTTGAATATTAATCATCTATGTGATAAAACCACATACAATTCAATTCTTTTTCTATATTTAGTAAATGTCATTTTTCTTTGATGGTAACCTCAAAAAGAAATAACAAGCATCAATTGCGTTCAAAAACAGCATTGATTTTCACAGCCCAGGCACACATTAATCTTTGATAAAGTTTAAGTATGTGTTTAAAAACCCAAATGCACATGCCCTAATGTATACTTTTAAGTATTCAGATATATGTAAAGAGTCACAGGTGCTGTAAACATTGTTTTACCTCTTTAATAACATTCTCAACTTCTCCCATTGGTTTAAAATAAAGGAATTACCTTGGAACCATCAGGGGTCAGAATTCTGGTGCAAAGTTTGTCACTCATGATTGTAAGCCAATCTCCTTTTTAAGCCCTTTGTTCATAAACCAGGCCTAAGCCAATTATTGCTTTTTATTGCTCCTGGAAACAAGGACTGACATGTGACTCAATTCATATCAATGAAACCTTAACAAAAATTGAGTAATATATTTTATCTTGAATAATTAGATCCAATAACGCTAATCACATTACTTTTCAGAATTCTAAATGCTTTGCTGTTTCTTTTTTTTTTTTTTTCAGTTGATTCTCCTTATTGTTTAAAGCTACTTAATGTAGGATTTTTCTAACTTCAAACCAAATGTTTCCAAAGTGATGTAATTTGCAAGTACATTGAAATGCTATAAGAAAGCAGAAATACTTTTAAGGGTTGATTAAAACAAATATAGACTCATGAATAACTGTAAGAAATGATTTCAACTGGGACCAATTTGACATTTAAATGCAATGAATGTACCTAGCACATTAAAACTTTGTATAACTAAAAGGGGCATTGAAGAGGATAGGAAAGAGTCTTGAATTGCCGATGCCACCCTGACCCCATACCCCATCAGTGGCCATGTGGCACAGAGGCAGAATCTGAGCACTTGGGAGAAGGTGAGTATATACTTGTGAGACGGTGCATTGCCCTCAGTGCTGCCTTGCCATAGCAGAAAGCAAAACTAGGCTGAACTCAGAGGACATTTGCCCATTGAGGGAGTATTTCAACCAGCCCTAGCCAGAGGGGTGTCACCCATTTCAGCAGCAGAAACTTGAATTCACTGTCACTGAAGGAAAAAGTGCTCTGGGGCTCCCAAATAAACTTGAAAGGCAGTGTAGGCTACTAAGACTGCAGTTCCTTGGTGAGTCCTAGAGCTGAACTGTGCTTAAAGTCAGTGGACTGGGGGAGGACATGTGACCTACTGAGATGTCAGCCATGGTGGCTAAGGCAATATTTGTGCCTCCCATCTCCCAGCCTCAGGCTTCACAGATGGAGGACCCAACCGAGACTCCTTCCTTCTACTTGAGAAGAGGAGATAAAATAATAAAGAAGATATTGTCTTTCATCTTGGATACCAGCTCAGCCGCAGTAGGATAGGGCACCAGTCAGTTGTGAGGCCCCCTTTCCAGGACCTAGCTGCCAGACAACATTTCTAAACACGCTGTGGGCCAGAAGGAACCCCACTGTTTTGAAGGAAAGGACCAAGTCCTGGAAGGACTCATTACCTTCTGACTAAACAGGACTTGGGACCTGAATAACCAGGAGCAATATTCAGGTAGTATACCGTAAGCCTTAGGTGAGACTCTGAGATTTACTGGTTTCAGGTGAGTCTCAGAACATTCTCAGTTGTGGTGGCTATTAGGAGAGATTATTTCTGCTTGAGAAAAGAAAAGGGGTCTTTGTCTTGCACCTGGGTACCAGCTCAGCCACAGAGCTCTAAATAGACTCTTAGAGTCCCTGATTCCAGACATTTGCTCTTGCATGGTATTTGTGAATCTGCCCTGGGCCAGAGCATAGCCAACTGCACAGAAGGGTGAGTCCCAGGCCAGGCAGCATTCACTACAAGCTGACTGAAGAGCCCTTGGACCTTAAGGAAACATAGGTGGTCACCCAGCAGTACTCTCTGTGGGTCTGTGGGGATGATGGCCATGAAACAAAACACCTCTGCCTGTGGAAAGGGGAGAGAAGAGTGGGAAGGACTGCATCTCATGGTTTGAGTGCCAGCTCAGCTGCAGAGCAATAGAATACCAAATAGATTTTCAAGATTTCTGACTCCAGTCCATGGCTCCAGGATGGTACCTCTAGACCTGCTTAGGGACTGGGTGAACTCACATCCCTGAAGGGAAGGACACAAGCCTGGTTGCCTTTATCACTTGCTGATTGTAGAGCCCCAGAACCTTGAGGAAACATAGGGAGTAGCCAGGTAGTGTTTATAGCAGGCCTTAGGCAAGACTCAGTGCACTTCTGGTTTCAGGTCTGACCCACTGTATTCCCAGTGGTGGTGGCCACAGGGGTGTTTGTGTCACCCTACCCCCAGCTCCAGGTTGCTCAGCACAGAGAAACACTATTTATTTAGGAGAAGGTCAGGGGAGAGAATTCGTCCAGATCTTATCCAAGACCGCCAAGACATTATCTCTGCAAGTTTGTAAGAATCAGAGTGTTACTGGGCTTGGGGTTCCCCCCAGTCCAGACAGAGCTGCAGTGATCTAAAATTTTGATCACTTCACCCAAGTCTTTTCAAATATGTAGAAAGACTTTCCAAGAAGAATGGGGAAAAACAAGCCCAGAGTGTGAAGACTATGGTAAATGCCTACCTCGTTAATGCTCAGACATAGAAGAACATTCATAAGCATCAAGATTACCCCAAGAAACTATTACCTCACCAAATGAACTAAATAAGTCACCACAGATCAATTCTGGAGACATAGAGATATGTGACCTTTCAGATAGATAATTCAAAACAGCTGTTTTGAGAAAAACTCAAATAAATTAAAGATAATAGAGAGAAGGAATTCAGAATTCTATCTGATAAATGTAATGAAGAGATTAAAATAATTATTAAAAAGCATGAATTCTGGAGTTGAGAAATTGGAATTGACATACTGAAGAATATATCAGTTTTTTAGTAGAATTGATCAAGCAGAAAGAAGGATTTGCAAGCTTGAAGACAGGCTCTTTGAAAACACACAGTCAAGGGAGGCAAAAGAAAAAAAATAAAAAGAATTAAGTACATATACAAGATATAGAAAATAGCCTCAAAAGGGCAAATCTAAGAGTTACGGGCCTTACAGATGAGAAAAAGGAAGATACAAGGGTAGGAAATTTATTCAAAGGGATAGTAACAGAGAACTTCCCAAACCCAAGTAAAGTTATCAATATCCAAATACAAGACAGTTACAGAACACCAAGCAGATTTAACCCAAAGAAGCCTAATATGTCTGACAGCAGATTTTTCAGTGGAAACCTTACAGACGAGGAGAGAGAGTCAGGATATGTTTAAAGTACCGAAACAAAACAAAACAAAACAAAAAAACCTTTCATCCTAGAATAGTATATCTGCTGAAAATATCTTTCAAGAATGAAGAGAAAATAAAGTATTATTTCCAGACAAACAAAAGCTGAGGGATTTCATCAACCCCAGAGCTATCCTACAAGAAAGGTTAAAGGGAGCAGTATGGTCATTTTAGTGATATTGATTCTTTCTATCCATGAGGATGGAATGTTTTTTCCATTTGTTTTCTTCCTCTCTTATTTATTTAAGCAGTGGTTTGTAGTTCTCCTTGAAGAGGTCCTTTGCATCCCTTGTTAGCTGTATTCCTAGGTATTTTGTTTTCTTTGTAGCAATTGTCAATGGGAGTTCATGATTTGACTCTCTGCTTGACTATCGTTAGTGTAAAAGAATGCCTGTGATTTTTGCAAATTGATTTTGTATCCTGAGACTTTGCTGCAGTTGTCTCTCAGTTCAAGAAGTTTTGGGGCTGACATGATGGGGTTTTCTAAATATAAAATCATGACGTCTGCAAATGGAGACAACTTGACTTCCTCTCTTCTTATTTGAATACACTTTATTTCTTTCTCTTGCCTGATTGTCCTGGCCAGAACTTCCAATACTATGTTGAATAGGAGTGGTAAGAGAGAGCATCCTTGTCTTGTACTGATTTTCAAAGGGAATACTTCTAGCCTTTGCCTATTCAATGTGATATTGGCAGTGGGTCTCTCATAAATAGCTCTTATTATTTTGAGATATGTTCCATCAATACCTAGTTATATATTGAGAGTTTTTAGCATGAAGGGATTTTGAATTTTATCAAAGACCTTTCCTGCATCTATTGAGATAGTCATGTGGTTTCTCTTTCTGGTTCTGCTTGTGTGATGAATTACATTATTGGTTGGCATATGTCGAAACAGCTTGCATCTCCAGGGATGAATAAAACTTGATTGTTGTGGATACATTTTTTGATGTGCTGCTGGATTTGGTTTGACAGTATTTTATTGAGGATTTTTGCATCAATGTTCATCAGGGATATTGATCTGAAGATTTCTTTTTTTGTTATGTTTCTTCCCGGATTTTGTATCAGGATGATGCTGGCTACATAAAGTGAGTTAGAGAGGAGTCCTTCCTTTACAATTGTTTGGAACAGTTTCACAAGGAATAGTACCAGCTCTTCTTTGTATTTCTGGTAGAATCCAGCTGTAAATCCTTTTGGTCCTGGGCTAGTCCCATCAAACTTTCATTGACATTCTTCATAGAATTAGAAACAACCAGTTTAAATTTCATATGGAACCAAAGACGACCCCATATAGCCAAGACAGTCCTAGGTAAAGGAACAAGACTGGAGGCATCACGCTACCTGACTTCAAACTATACCACAAGACTACACTAACCAAAACAACATGGGACTGGCACCAAAACAGACATATAGACCAATGTAGCAGAACAGAGACCTCAGAAATAACACCACACATCTACAACAATCTGATCTTTGACAAACCCGTCAAAAACAAGCAATGGGAAAAGAATCTCCTATTCAGTAAATGGTGCTAGAAAAACTGGCTAGCTATATGCAGGAAACTGAAACTGGACTCCTTCCTTACACCTTATACAAAAATTAATTTAAGATGGATTAAAAACTTAAATGCAAAACCCAAAACTATAAATACCTTAGAAGGAAACCTAGGCAATACTCTTCAGGATATAGGCATGGGCAGACTTCTTGACTAAAATACCAAAAGCAATTGCAATCGAAGCCAAAACTGACAAATGGGATCTAATTAAACTAAAGAGCTTCTGCACAGCAAAAGAAACTATCATCAGAGTGAGAATGGTAGAAAATTTCTGCAATCTACCCATCTGACAAAGGTCTAATATCTACAACTTACAAGGAACTTAAACATATTTACAATAAAAAAAAATCAAAAAGTGGGGAAAGGGCATGAACAGACACTTCTCAAAAGAAGACATTTGCATGGCCAACAAACATATGAGAAAAAGCTCAACATCACTGATCATCAGAGAAATGCAAATCAAAACCACAATAAAATACCATCTCATGCCAATCAGAATGGCGATTATTAAAAAGTCGGGAAACAATAGATGCTGGAGTGGCTGTGGAGAAATAGGAATACTTTTACATTGTGGGGGAATGTAAATTAGTTCAACCATTGTGGAAGGCAGTGTGGCGATCCCTCAGGTATCTAGAACCAGAAATACCATTTGACCCAACAATCCCATTACTGGGTACATACACAAAGTAATAGAAACCATTCTATTATAAAGACCCATGCACATGTATGTTCATTACAGCACTGTTTCCAATGCCAAAGACATGCAGCCAACCCAGATGCCCATCAATAGTATAATGGATAAAGAAAATGTGGTACATATATACTATGGAATACTATGCAGCTGTAAAAAGGAATGAGACCATGTCCTTTGCAGGGACATGGATGAAGACGGACGTCATCATCCTCAGCAAACTAACACAAGAACAGAAAACCAAACGCTGAATGTTCTCACTCGTAAGTGGTGATTGAACATTGAGAACACATGAACACAGAGAGGGGAACAACACACAACAGGGCGTTGGGGGTCGGGGGTTAAGGGGAAGAACTTAGAGGATGGGTCAGCAAACCACCATGGCACACCTATACCTATGTAACAAACCTGCACGTTCTGCCCATGTATCTTGTTTTTTTTTCCTTAAAATAAATACAGAAAAAAAAAAGAAATGCTAAAATGGGTACTTCAATAAGAAAGAAAAGGATGTAAATGAGCAATAAATCATCTATAGGTACAAAACTAACTATTCATGGTAGTCACACAGAAAAACACAGATTATTTTAATACTGTAACTGTGATTTGTAAATCCCTCAGCTTTTGTTTGTCTGGGAAAATATTTATTTCCTCTTCATCCTTGAAGGATATTTTCACCAGATATACTATTCTAAGGTAAAAGGTATATACATATTTTTTACTTCAGTACTTGAAATATGCCATGCCACTCTCACCTAGTCTGTTGAAAAACTAAACAATGAGCTAATCAGAAATAGTAACCACAACAACTTTTCAAGACAGTACAATAAAATATAAATAGAAACAACCAAAAGTTTAAAAGCTGGGGGACAAAGTTAAGGTGTAGAGTTTTGAGTTTTCTTTTTGTGAGTTTGCTTGTCTGTTCATGCAAACAGTGTTAAGTTGTTATCAGCTTCAGTTTAAACTATTGAGTTATAATATAATTATGGTAACCTCAAATCAAAAAAATCATATAATAAAACATGCACACACAAAAGCAGAAAAATAAATCTTTCCACAAGAGAAAATCACCTTCAATAAAAGACAGGAAGAAAGCACAGAAGGAACAGCAAACAACAATAAAACCAGAAAACAAATGCCAAAACAGCAGGAGTAAGTGCTTACTCATTAATAATAACATGGAATGTAAATGAACTAAAATTGCCAATCAAAAGACACAGAGTGACTGAAAGAATAAAAAAAAAAAAAAAAAAACCCAAGCAATGATCTGTTGCCTATAAGTAAAACACTTCAACTAGAAATATATACATAGTCTGAAAACAAAGGAATGGAAAAATATATTTGATGCCAATGGAAATCAAAAAGCAACAGAGCTAGATGTAACAAAAAGCATCCTAGTAAAGGAAACTTGGGACACAATGGTTTTGATACTGAATTCTATCAAACATTTAAAGAAGAACTAATACCACTCCTACTCAAACTATTTTGAAAAGTAGAGAAGGAAAGAATGTTTACAAACTCATTCTACGAGGTCAGTATTACTCTGATATGTAAACCAGACAAAGACACATAGAAAAAAGAAAATGATAGACAAATATTAGTGATAAATATTGTTACAAAAATCCTCAGCAAAGTTCTAGCAAACTGAATTCAACAACACATTAAAAAGATAATTCATCAAGACCAAGTAGAATTTATCCCAGGGATGCAAGGATGGTTCAACATAAGCAAATCAATTAATGCAACACATCATATTTACAAAATAAAGGATAAAGACTATAGGATCATTTTAATTGATGCTAAAAAAGCATTTGATAAAGTTCAACATCCGTTAATAATAATAACTCAAAAAACTTGGGATCAAAGGAACATACGTCAACAAAATAAAAGTCATACATTACAGACTCATAGCCAGTATCATACTGAATGGGGAAAAACTGAAAGCCTTTCCTCTAATATCTGGAACTCCTGAAGGATATTCACTGTCACTGCTGTTACACAACATAGTACTGGAAGTCTTAGCTGGAGCAATCAGAAAAGAGAAAGAAGTAAAGGGCACCCAAATAGGAAGAGAAGAAGAAGCCGAATTTTTCTTGTTTGTAGATATAATCCTATATTTGAAAAAAGCTAAAAGCTCCACCAAAAAACTATTAGAAATGATAAACAAATTCAATAAAGTTGCAGGATACAAAATCAACATAGAAAAATCAGTAGCATTTCTATATGCCAACATTGTACAATCTAAAACAAAAAAATCAAAAAAGCAATTGCATTTATAATAGCTACAAATAAAATAAAATTCCTAGGAATTAACCAAAATGGTGAAAGATGTCTACAATTCAAACTATAAAACATTGATGCAAGAAATTTAAAGACATATCACAATAAATGGAATGATATTTCATTTTCATGAATTGGAAGAATTAACATTGTTAAAGTGTTTATACTACCCAAAGCAATCTACAGATTTAGTGCATTCCATATCAAAATTCAAATGGCATTCTTCATAGAAATGTTTTAAAAATCTAAAATTTACATGGAACCACAAAAGACCCAGAATACCCAAAGATATCCTGAGCTAAAGGAAGAAAACTGGAGAAATCACATTACCTGACTTTAAATTATACTACAGAGTTATAGTAACCAAACTCGCATAGTACTGATGTAAAATCAGATGCATAGATCAGTGGAATAGAATAGAGCATGCAGAGATAAATCCATGCATCTGCAGTGAACTCATTTTTGACAAAGGTACAAAGAACATGCATTGGGAAAACAACATTTTAATAGATGATGTTGGAAAAGCTGAATATCTATAAGCAAAAAAAAAAAAAAAAAAAAAAAAGAAAAGAAAAGAAACTATATGCCTATCTCTCACCATATACAAAAATAAAATCAAAATGGATTAAAGTCTTAAATCTAGGACCTATGAAACTACTACTATAACAAAACATTGGAAAAACTGTCCAGAACATTGAACTGGTCACAAATTTATTAAGTAATATCTCACAAGAACAGGCAACCAAAGCAAAAACGGACAAATTGGATCACAAGTTAAAAAGCTTTTGCACAGCAAAAGAAAACAATAAAAGTGAAGAGACAACCCACAGAATGGGGGAAAATATTTGCAAACTATTCATCTTATAAGGGATTAATAATCAGAATATATAAGAATCTCAAACAGTGCTATAAAAATCTAATAATCCAATTTTTAAAATGAGCAAAAGATCTAGGTAGACATTTCTCAAAAAAAGACATACAAATGGTAAACAGGTATATAAAAAGATCCTCAACATTATAGATTATCAAAGAAATACAAATCAAAACTACAATGAGATATCATCTCACCCCAGTTAAAATGGCTTGTATCCAAAATACAGGCAAAATACAGATGCTAGTGAGTATATAGAGAAAAAGGAATCTTCATATGCTGTTAATGGGAATGTAAATTAGCACAACCACTTTAGAAAAGAGTTTGGAGATTCCTCAGAAAACAAAAATTAAAGCTACATTACAATTCAGCAATTCCACTCTTAGGTATATAGCCAAAGTAAATGAAATCAGTATATGGAATATATTTCTGCACTCCCATGTTTATTGCATCACTATTCACAATAGCCAATATTTGGAAATAACCTAAGTGTCAATGAACAGATGAATGTATAAAGAAAATGTGGTACATATAGATAATGGAGTACTCTTCAGCCATAAAAAGCAATGAGATTTTGCATTTGCAATGATATGGATGGAACAGAGGTCATTATGTCAAGTTTAATTAACCAGGCAGAGAAAGACAAACTTCACATATTCTCACTTATTTGTGGGAGCTAAAAACTAAAACAACTAAAGTCATGGACATAGAGAGTAGAAAGGTTACCAGAGGCTAGGAAGGATAGTGGAATGTGAGGGGAAGTGGGGAAGGTTAATGGGTAAAAAAAAATTAGAAAGAATTAATAAGACCTAGTATTTGCCAGCATGGTAGGGTAACTGTAATCAGAAATAATTCAATTGTATATTTTAAAATAACTGAAAGTGTATAATTAGATTGTTTGTGACACAAAAGATAAATGCTTGAGGTGATGAATACCTCATTTACCCTGCTGTGATTATTACGTATTGCATACATGTATCAAAATATTTCATGTAACTCATAAATATATACACTTATTATGTACCCACAAAAATTAAAATTAAAAGAAAGTGTGTAATGATGAACATTTTGTAATGAGAGTGAGATATATGTAGTTAGGAGATTATCACTATTGTCTGGGCAATAATTAGTGCCTTTGTTAAGTAGGACAATAGCACAGAGCCCTGGAAGCTATTCATAATTCACACAAATTGCAGTCATTGCTTACTACAGCCTTGAACTTCTGGGCTCCAGTGATCTCCCAGCTGAGCTTCCTGAGTAGCTGGAAATACAGGTGCATGCCAGCATGCCTGGCTGTGTTTGAAAATAATTTTTATTTGTAGCCACAGAGTCTCACTTTGTTGCCCAGGCTGGTGTCAAACTCCTAACTTTAAGCAATCCTCCCACATCAGACTCCCAAAGTGCTGGGATTACAGGCATAAACCAGCACACCCAGCCCACACAAACTCTTTCTGGAAGTAAAAAAACAAGGTATTAGAAAAGATAAGAATGTGCTCCATAATCATGCAGATAAATGGCAGGTGTGGTTCAATATGACATTAAAAGGCAATACCCAAGTTACTAATGTAGTATCTTTCCTTTCTTAACTTTGGACCTCACCATGTCAACAGTTCATGGACTCTTCTCTCTTGTTTTCTGATATATATAGGCATTTTACTTTTTGCTGCAACAGCAATAAATTATTTGAAAGTGCAATTATCTAGTACTCCTAAATATTGGTAGTATGAGGTTTTCATGTTATAACATCCTGGAATGATATATTGCTACAACACCCTCTCCAATTACTCTCCAAATCATTGCAATTTGTGGAGGTTTCACAACTCCAGTGAAATTGCTTTGATCAAGGTCAGTGATGAATTCTCCTTTAATCAAGCCTAACGCATGTTTTAAAGTTCTTGTGTTTGACTCAGTAGTGGCATTTGACAGGACTGGCAGTACCCTCACTGTTAGACATTTGTTCCTGCCATTTGCAGAGGTTTCCTTTCCAGGTATCACTGTTTCGCTGATCACCCTTCTTCATCTTTTCTAGCATCTTTCTTCTCTGAATGACTCAGATACTTAGAACATTTTTTCCTCCGTTATAACTTAAGAATGATCTTATTCACTTAAATACTGTCCATACACTTTCACATGTAGTGCTCCAGTCATGATATTTTCACTGAGCTGTTGATATTTCCACTTGGATAGCTCATAGATTTCTAAACTTAGCCCATCCAAAACTGAATGCTTTATTTTATTTTTTTCCCCTTAAGAGCCAATTTTTCTCCCTATCTCAAGAACTGGAATAATTATTTCTCTAGTTATGAGAGCCAGAAACCTCGGAAATCTCTTAAGTGTTGCCTTTCCTTTATTCCAAATATCCAATTGATGGTTCTTGGCTAAAAAACATATATCAAAGGTATCTGTTATTAGCTACCACCATTCTAATCACCTAGACCACCCAGTTAACCTAGCAGCTCTTCTTACTTACACATTTACTCTTTTCCCATTCATTCTACATATAGGGCTTACTCTGAAAATTTGGAGAAAAAAAAATCATCTCTTCACTTCTTTCCCTCAATGGTTTCCAAAGCATTCATAATAAAACACAAACTTTTTCAATGACCAAGATGGTACTTCACTGTATGCACCCCACTTAACTATCCAGCTATACTATGCCTTATTTCTGTGTTCAAGGCTCAAGATCATATGTCATTCCTAGCATACTCAAGCCTCTTTCTCGCTTTTTGTATTTTTCATTTTATGTTTCTATACCTGGAAAAATACGTATCTGCCTACTTATTTGATTTTTCTCTTTCTTATTGCTTCAACTCATGCATCACCTTTCTGATCAATCCAACACTGAAGAGAACTGCTTTTACTCTTCACCATAGTACCCTGCTATTTCCATGATTAGCATAACTTACGACTTGTAGTTATGGCATTATATATCTGTTTATTTGACTAATGCCTATTTATTCCGCTGCCATACCACAAAGAGTAACAAAACCAGACATTTATTAAAGATGGCAAGGCAGATTTTATTCTGACTGCTTCAGTACAGGAGAGAGACTTCCATATAAACTCACATATAAAGCTCAACTCCACAAAAACAAAGGCCAGAAAGCTTTGCAAACATTAAGGTTTGTAAAAGTTAAGATATTGAAAGACACTAAGGGAGGAAGGAGATTGATCAGTCTGATTAGGCCATCTGTGTTTCCTAATTGTCCCTTACTGATGGTTGGCCTCTAGAGTCTCACAGAGACTAGAAGACAGGAGGGGCCTATCCTTCTTGATGATTACATTTCAAAGGGGTGACTTCCAGGTCCTTGAGAAAGACGTTTCTGGATTGCAAAAGATTTACATCTCAAAGGGGAAAAGAAAAGCTTTATAATTGCAAGTTTTTTAAAGTAAATGTTCTAAGAAAAGGGAGGTCAGTGGCCTGCAGTCAAGTTTTGGCTGGAACGAACAAATTATTTTGGCAACATTGAGCTTTCTCAGACAGACATTTTAAGAGAAGAGCTGGGGTTATTTTAGGGACACAACCTACATATCTATGCTAGAGATTGGTCTCTTAGTGTTTGTGTGTGTGTGTGTGTGTGTGGTGGGAGAGTAAGGATGAGGGAGTTGGACAGAAATTTTTTGTGCTCAGAATTTGCAGCTCTCAAATGTAAGCTTCATGATAAGGGAAAAATTGTTTCTCATTTCCCTTGGTAATCCCAAGGACTGATTCTTATATTATTGTGTGAATAAAAGATAAAACTCACTAAGCCCAGAAGGCCCAGGAGCCTTAAAAAATGCTAGAGCAAATTGGCAAGCGTAGGTGGAATATATAATTGTTTAGTTTGAAGAAAGCTTACTTATAAAATAAAGATTATCAACATGGATGTAGCTAGAGGCCATTATCCTAAATGAATTAACACAGAAACAGAAGACCAAATATTTCATGTTCTCACTTATAAGTGGGAGCTAAACATTGGGTACATATGGACATAAAGATGGGAACAATAAACACTGGGGACTGTAGAGTGGGGAGGGAGGAAGGGGGCAAGGACTGAAAACCTACCTACTGAGTACTAATCTTATTCTAAACCTCAGCATTATGGAATATATCTTTGTAGCAAACCTGCACATGTGTCCCTAATTCTAAAATAAAAGTTGAAAAAAATGAAATAAATAAAATGGGCATAATACTCAAAAAAGTTTTCAAAATAAAATTGTTCTGAAACATTTAACCAATTGCCCAATGCATTCCTATTTTACATTTTCTTCTTTAAAATTAAATTAGAACAGTTGAAAATATAATAGCTTCACCCATAAAGTTTATTATCCTTTCTTTCCAGTTAACCTATTCCTAACATGAGATGAACTTTAATAAGTTGAGTAACTCAATTCAAGAGTAACATAGTATCTCTCTGTAAGTTGGATCTATCAGTTGGATCTACATTAAATATCTAAGAACAAAATGTATAGCCTGGCAGTCTTAAATTTTGGCATTGTTTTCAGTTTTAATAAAATATCTTAAGGTACACTTATTAATTTTATATTATTTTGTACTTTTTATACCTATACTTTAACTGATTCAATTAATGTTATTTCTAAAAAAAAAAAATATGCTTAGCATCAACTATGATAGTTTATCCTACAATTTGTAGAAATCATCAGAAGTATTCCAAAAATCAAGAAGACAATTTTACTTATTTCTCAATGTGCTGTAATTAAAATGATTTCACAAATAATAGTTCAATTCAATTTTATTCTACTTGACAGACATTTACTGGGTAACTCTTAAGAGATAGTGGCATCTGCTCCAGTATTTTTCTTTCTTCTGCTGCTCCAGGATCAACATCAATGCACTTGAATCCTTTTCACCTTGGACTCCTCACTCCAAAAGAGATTTATTTTTGTTAAACCAAGAACCCTCAAAGAACACACAAGGGCTTTTTTTCTTATAAAATCCCTGATGAATGACAAATGCTGACAAGCATTTATCAGCATGATGTTACATTGTCTGTTGAAATCTACTAGCTTAAATCTGATGCTCTTGGTTGTCCATCAGTTGTCCTTTTTACTTCACTTTTCCTAGTATGTCACAGATTCTCCACAGATAAAAGATTATAGAAGGTACCTTGAGAAGTCTTTAGAACTTCTTTTATCCACAGAGACTTACAAATATTTCAAGTTATTTAAATTTATCATGGGTTTTTAAGCACTCAAGAGAAAGATGTCTTAACATTTCAGTTCAATATTTAACATATTTATTAAGGGTAAATATTTCAGGCTGCAATTGAATTTTCTTATTTTATTTTTCTAATGTCTGGGAAAGGGAAGAGGAGATTACTCTCTTTTTATTCACATACAAAGATACACAATAAGAATCAAAGAGCAATGTAAAATTGAGGATGGCAATAAACTTTTTTTCATTATGATATGACAAATCTATTAGTATTTGACGTGATTCAGTCAAAACAAAGCAGCAACAACAACAAAATGAAAGTAAAATGTATCTCCAAAGTATATCTTTGATTTTTCATTCATCTACAAATATTTAGCTTTTATGAATTTACTTGATTCCAAGAAACTACCATTTATGTAATTTCTCAAATTCCAAACTAAATGATGCTGATCTATCAGTCATCACACATTATTTTTATTTTTCTTTTTTTTTATCGTATTCTTGGAGCAGAAGGACAATGAATGGATTCTTTAAGATCAGAATTTACTAAGAGTGAAGCAATAGTCAGCCCTTGAGACATTACTTTTCACACTATAAAAACAAATGTATTTGAATTAGACATACGACCACATGTTCACATACACACCAGGTGGTGGGGGCTGGGGGTAGAGGGAATAGTTAGAAAAATAGGTAAACAAAAAGAGAGGAAAAACCAGGTAAAAAATAGCACCTTTCCTCTAGAAGTATCTGATTAAAATTTTTGGAGAAATATGATTGATGAAAAAATTAAAAATTAATAGTTATGCATAACTTATCAAATCAAAGTTAAATTTTCCCCTGCTCAAGTAAATACATCTATTTATATAAAGCCAGTACCAAAATCACTAAATGTTGGTTAAAAGAGTTAATTCTGGAGGTATTTCATGTAGATAATATATTGAATACTAAAGTGTTTGAGTATTTATACTGGTGTGAAAGCCAAGGCCAAAACCTTTCGACTCATGTTTTTCCCAGGATGACAACTGATGGCCAATCTCAGAATTATGTAAGCTTCTCTCTTTTTTGAAAAGAGTCTTTTTTCTCTACCACAGGAAAAAAAGTAAATGTTAATTATAAACATCAGAACATTACAGAAAGTTAAACTCACCCATAATCCACATTACAGATAATTTATAAATTTTGTGTTGTTTTCTTGAGATGTATAGTAAAGAATTTAACCTTGCCCAAAGAAAGTTCTAACCTTTGCCCTAGGCTTCTGGGAAGTAGTATCTAAGCCCTTGTAATTTCATGCTCTATGGGAATGTCTTTGCCTGGGAACCTTGGGACAATCAGTGAGGTAACAGTCTGATTTATGGTGGGATATTTGGATCTTGTGGCACCAGTTAGCTCTCCTGAGGTGCTGGAAATTGAGAGTAGCCAGGTGGTCAGTAAGTTGGGCCAATGAGATGGAGCCCTAATAAGTATACACAGGATAATCTGGATACACAGACTCACGTGAGCTTCCCTGGTTGTTATCTTTCCATGGGTATTGTCATACATTGCTGCTTGAAAGCAACACAGTCATGACTTTTCAGAGAAAGAATAATGAAAGTATGGCATTGGTATTTTTCTTGGGTTCTGCCCTATATGCTTTTTGCCTTGACTAATTTTAATGTAACAGCTTTCAGTGAGTTCTGTGAATTCGGAGGGTGAATTATTGAGCCTAAGAGGTTTTGTAAACCTCTTGAAGTTGTGGTTGATGACAGAAGTGAGAGTCGCATTGTGTATTTCTAATTATATAATTGGCAAACTCTTGCAGATGTCTATTTAGAAAATAGAGGAAAAAAACAAAAAACTATTAAAAATTTTATTAAATCTCAAAAAAGATTATGTATAACATAGTAAAAATTGATTTACTATTAAATAATATTGAATTATCTACCTTTCCCAACCTCATTTCACTTCTACTTTGATTTTATGTTTAGAATTTCAGTTCACTACATTGTTGTCATAATTAAGCAATATAAGGTCTCTTGCATAAATCAAAGTTTCAAAAAAAGATATCATACTGTATTTATTCTCTTTAGAACTGTGCTTTGTACTCAAAATTCTGCTTCTGAGAATTATCCAGTTTCCTGTTTTCCCTAAAACCAATATGGCATCTTCTCCTTCCCTTGTTATTAACTAGGCAATAACCAAGAAACAAGTCCTAAATGTCTCATTTTTTTAATTCTTTGGATTTAACAATATAAACATCATTCTTACTTCATCAAAAGTTGCTGCTTTTTATAAGCATGATTATAACATTTATGTAAACTGAGGTATAATGAGGATATCAGAAAAATTTTAAAGCATCTTAATAGTAAAAGTATAAAAGGTATCCTTACTCCTCATAAAGCTATGAAAATCTTTATTGCACACAAAACAAGTTTTCGTATCAATTATGACAGATAAAATTTAGTAGATTTTTTCCTAGTTAAATAAATGAGTTTTATTGCAGGAAACTAGTTTGCAGTGGACTAAATCATGCATTTGAAGCAATATCATCTTGGGCTACAAATGTGCAATAAAGTAAATTTCTTAATTTCAGAATTATACCAAGAAACCTTGTTAAGTAATAGAAATAAAATTCATACCACTAAGAAGCTCTGCCCATATATTTAAAATTTCATCAAGACCATTGATTGCTAGAGTTGTCCCTTTTGTAATAGTCAGCTTTAATTACTACTGGAGCTTGAAGAGAAAAAAAGAAGCAATAAAGTTTGACTATTTTGTTAATTTATATAGAGTTATTTATTCTAGTGAAGATTTTCTTCTCTAGTGCCCAAACCATTGTCTCATTAATTATCTTGAAAAAATTAACCCTCAAGATTTTAAGTAGCAGATTAGTGATTTAATCTCTACTTTGAGACTTTTGCTTCATCATTTTGCCCTGTTCTATCTCTTATCTTTACTGAGGTGTATCCAGAGCTTTCATTCACACTACTAGTAGCCAACTTCAGTACATTCTTAAATGCAAGGTGATTTCATGTTCAGTATAATTAAGTTTCAATATTTCTGGGGAGTATGATACAGAATCTCTGTTTCACTTTAAGCTTTGGCTGTTTTATGGAAATAATATTTTTTAATTGGGAAATGTTTTCTAATAGCAAATTTAGTCTTGAAGATAAAACACATTATGAGACAAATAGTATAGCTTGTTATTAGTGAAGCTACTGCAAAAAAGGGACTCAAATAACAATGTTATTACTAAGAGAGTAGAATATGAGTCAGTTTATTTGCTCAAGCCTCAAGCTAACCACTCTATTGATATACCCAGTTGTAATTATCACATTAAAAAAACACGACTTAGGCTGAATATTCTTAAGAATGTGTTTGCTTAATGCTTTCTGCCAATCTGTTGAGTAAGATTAAATTGGACTCTATTTTGAATTAGAAGAAAAGGGAGATTTTTTAAATTGCTTAGTCTCAAGAATAGTTTATTTCCAGTATAAAAAAACAGTCTTCCATATGTGATACATCTTTAGATTTTGTGAAAATAAAAGAATAATACTGAGAATACAAAAACAAATCTGGGTTAAAAATAAAGCATAATTATTGGCTCAATTTATCTGATTGTAAGTCAAAATTTAATATGTTAATTTTGATTATATACATTCAATAGGATATTTAGTTGGTATTCATGAAGAACTTTGTCAAACTGCTGCTTATTCTTGAATTTGATGGTAATAGAATTATTTTAATACTAACTTAAAAATCTGAAATCATAAAGAATTCAAAATTATATTCTGGAATATTAAGACTATCTTTTGCTTTCTCCCTTTTATCTCACTTCTCTTGGAAAAAAGCAAACATACAAACATGGGCTAGATTTGGTGACTCGTGGAATTAACTGATCTCTGCTCCATCTACTTTGTATAAGGCAAAATGTCACTTTTGACTTCTGGGAAAAGGAAATTTAGCTTTTTCTAACAATCTAAGGAAGATCTTATCTTTTTTACTTTAATATTTACTAGTGTGGTGGCTGTGCAATATGTCAGTCTGACTGAGTTGAACTACATTTCACTGAATTCCCTTCCATGTATGTTTCTAAGTACAGTGAACTACAGAAGATTTTTGTGTGAGATTTTTAAAGGGAGAAGCAAGACAGCAACCATTTTTTTGGCTCACAACTTGTGGCTTATCTGCTTGGTCACTTCATTTTGTATGGGGCATTGGTCAAGGCTGTAACTGCTTCATATTCTATATTCTACTCAATTTCCCTTCAGCCTTCCTGACTCCTGCACAAGGTTTGCCTTTTGCCGCCTAATGAACGATGCCAGAATTTCTGTTTTGTTTTCAAACTCACATGTTTCAGTATCGGAGATGGTGAGTAATGACACAGATTTCAATCTATCCTCGTAGGTTCTAACTCATACTTGCAGGTTCTAGATTGTCCTTGTGCTATTTTACATTCATCTACTCTTAACAACTGCCTGCCCACTGGGTGCCAAGCTTCAACATAAGACTCAGGACAGCAGCATTATGGAGACTGCTTATCTTGTTCCCCGGCAAGTGCTGGAAGGCAAACCCCTATGAGGAATTTCTGTGTGTGCCTGTTGACATACACACTTGGGTTTGGTTTACACAATTTAATTCTGATAAAAGTACCTTGCATTTTGTCACATCTTTTCTCTGAAGTTTTAATTTTTTTTTTGCATACGAGTTAAACTATATACTAAAAATAATTGATACACATACATGTATGTGTATAAATATAGATGTAATTGATACACATAGATATAATTGATAAAAACCACCACCACCATCAAAATAATCATCAAAGCAAAAACTAATATTAATTATACTCTCACAATGTGCCAATCATTCTACTGGGACCAACTTTTACAATACTTATAACCACCAAATTGGAGGAGGTAGTGTTATTTCCACTTTGAACTTCAAAACCCTGAATAGTATTTTACAGTTTGAAATTTTGTCTACTACAATACAATATCTCTCACTCTAATACTAACCTCAGTGGGTAGCATCACAGGAGCATTAAAGAGAGTAATCATTTTTTACCTTTAAATAATACTTGTGTAAAATTAGGAATTATTTTTTGTAATGCAATGACTAAAAAATATTAGAACATATATTATATATATTATCATATATAATATGGATAGATTTATATCAAAATATAATAACAAATCATAATTACATATATCACATAAAATATCAACATATATCACTGAAAAAAGCATAATTAAATCTATTATCTACATTGTAACTACAACTGATTGTGAAGTAGGAGACCCAGTAAATTTTTCATGATAAGTAGTCAAAAATATTAAAGATACAACCACAGATTTACTTATTTTTTAAAGAAATGTATAAAGGAAGACAATGTTTAATATTTCAAGAGTTGGAAAATATAGTAGGTGAAGAAATATGGCTAAACCACATTGTCTGAAACGTAGAAGTTTTCCAACTGTAAGATACTTCAGAGTAAGTTTTAATTTTATGCTATAATCCCATTTCTCCTCTTCAATGTGTTAATGCTTGACTCTCATAAAAATAATTTATATAAGCTTTCAATGCTCTTCAGTTTTCAGTTTCAATTTTCTTCTGCAAAATGAAGGTACTAAGAACATATTACATAAGATTATTTCAATAATAAATAAAATATAACGTGTAAAAGTGTTTACTAATTTAATCTTATTTCTTTTAATTGCAAAATAGATTGGGTATGAAGTTATTTGGAATGTGCAAGATGTGATGCAAATATAAATAGGTATTTTTGCTGTTTTTCTGAGTGCTAGTTTTCTGGTATTACCAACCGCTTGATTAAAAGTAGTGAGAGGTCATTCAAGCGTCAGATTAATGGGAATAAAATAAGAAATTATTCTGTGATGATGCTAACCTGATAAGACTAATAAAAGGCAGTATTGTACTTCCATTGATTGTAGTCTAGAAAGAAATTACCTTTAAAAAAAGCAAGAAAGATTAAATTTAAGAAATAATGCCTAGGTCTAAAGGTGTTTCTTTTCTAGACAATGTATTATAACATATTTACTTATAGAAATAATACTAAATAAAGGTAGATTTCTGCAGAAGCCTTCGAATGATATGATTCATATTGAGAGCTTAATTATTTTGGAAAATTCCATGATCATATGAATATGTATATGTGTGTGAATGTGTATATGTGTGTATACTCCATTTTTTTTCCTATGACTGTCAGCTGGGAATTAACTCCCAGAAGCTGATGTCTGATCCTTGCATGAAGCCTTGTAGGTAAAAGGCGTGTTTTATGGCAAGAGTGATGCTAACTTGAAGTAAAACTGCTATACTAACCCACGTTTGATTCCTGTATGCCAAGGTGTTTCTATAGCATAGATAACCCCTCATAAAGAAACAGTGCTAGTAGCGTAGATAACCCCTCATAAAGATTCTTATCTAACCTCTCCAGTGGTCAGGATTTTGCAAGAAAGTCTGAGACCAGCTTCACGTGTTTTATCAGCTCCACATGTTTTACCCCAAAAACTTGCTAAAAGACATTCCCTGGAGGGTGGATGCTGGGATCCACCCTCTTATGGCCACCTGAGACATGGCTTCTGCCTGAAACTTCCTATCATTTTTTTCTGCTGAGGAGCTGGATTTGTCAGTCTCTTTCTTTAGCATCTCAGCCCCCTTGGCCTTTGGCAGTAGGTCTGCCTATACTTGCTCACCGCAGAACAGTCCCCCTCCAAATTGAAGACAAAAAGGGCCTCTGAAATTCTTCTGGTGCTTAAAATTTCTCTAACGTCTCTTTCTGCCACTAACTAAAGAAAAATTTTGGCTTTTTATGTGCTCCTGTGAAGAGGTTGTGACAACCCAGATAATCTCTTTTTTTTGACATAGAGCGTAACAAGATGATAGAAGAAATATTTCTCAGTATTCATGGATTTTTCATCTGCAGTCAAAGGGGACAGCAAGGCTTATGAGCATTGTTAGAATTCTGCATTTTTCAGAAAGAATTTTAGTTTTAGGCCGATATTTCCATGAGAAGAAGTCATTACGTAAGCTTTATGAAGCCCTGGCTTGAAAGGAAATGACCAGTTTGCCAGTCTTAAGATTTATTCAAAAGATCATCAGACTTAATTTTCATTGACAAACGTGTTCTTTTAAACAAGATATGATTATATTTCAAAAAATCTACATAGTACTTTATTTCTGCCAATCTTACTACGCTCTTCTAAGAAACACATGACCTGTTATTTTCATAAATTATCAGTATAAAGCTGTTTTTCAGTACTTGAAAATGGTTTGGGACAACCTATAACTATTGTAATAAATGGTGGAATTTAATAGGTTGTAAGTATAAATAATGATAATTTAAAAATCCTAGCAAAGCATAACTTGAAAGATTCTCTCCCATTATTCAAGTATTCTAGCTTCTCTGCTTCCTTTTTTTCCTCTCTTTCTCCTTGTCTTTCCCTCCATGACATAAGTAGGGGAAAAAGCTCCCTGCTTATCAGAAAATGCTGCTTCTCCAGGACTGTTCAAACTTAATGCTGGACTTTGCTGTTTACCTGTAACATTTAATGTATGTTAAATATGCAGTAATTGTAAGAGTGTACTAGTGATACCAGGTTATTCTGATATGGAATGAAGAAAACACCAAACATGCTTCTCCTTAACAATATTAACACATACAAGCATTATATTAATGGGTTATCAGAGCATTGCATACCCATTCTGCTCAAATCTTTTTCAACTCTCTCCTTCACTTAGCATGCAATTCTTTATCCCCTGCTTTTTTTTCCCCTTTTTTTTTTTTGTACTCGATTCTTTCATTCAAATATCATAATTGTTATGTATACAATTAACAACATACGTTTTGAAGAACTGGAATTAACAACAGCAGACAATAAATGCATAACACCTATTTTTATAAAACTTAACTGTTTATGGTCCAGGAAAATTGTTTTCCTCATACACAAATGTTCTAATATGCCAGGGTATATCCAAAGACTAGCATTGATACTCTTTTCCAAAGAGAATAATGATATATGAGCAACATATAGTTTAAAAAAACCCATGGATTACAATTGTGATGGCAACTATATGGAGAGACTGGTGGAAGTGGCTAAATGATTTTTCCATAATCCTCCTTGTTTATGTTCTATGTTGAAATGAGGGCATACTACTGGGAGATGGTGCAGACATTCTAAGTGTTATGTGGAATATAGGACACTAAAATTGTATTTTGAAGTTTGAGGTCTGGATCAACACTTTCTGGATATATTTCTTTGGTGAAATAAGGCAATCATGCTAAATTTTATTTTCTTCAATTATTGTAACACTATGCCCTTCTCTTCTTGTATTATTTTACACACTTCAAATAAACTGTGATTGTTTCTTTATTGCATTATTTACCAACTATGCCATCAACTCCACGAAGTCAGAGATTAAATCTATTTTGTTTGTCAATGAATGTCCAGGACCTAGCATGTAACCAGGCAAAGATGTGTTCAATAAATATATGTTGGCTGACAAACTGTTTAAATTGTAAAAATACTTACTTCAGAACAACATAAGAAATATCAAACAATACAATTCTGTGACAGCATTTGGTAAAATCTATATATGATTTAATTTTATGACTGATAAAGATAAGGTATTATAAGTAATAAATTGTTGATGATAACCTGAAGTCTCATAAAAAGTAAAATGTGTGAAGACAAGGATTCTCAACAACTTAATGTTTTTGTTTACTTAGTTTTTTTTCAGATCATATTTTAATGTCTAGGGAGATGCAAAATCTAGTTGATAATCTATCCGTGAAGAGCTTATAACTGAAGGAATTGAAGAATACCTTCATGTTTTCTCTCTGCATTCCCCACTGAGTTAGTAAATTCCAAACTGAAAGAGTTTGTCTTGGTGTTTTACTCTAAAGTGTCTATTTCCCAAAGACCTTTGTAAAATATGTTTAGAAGGCTGGCATGAGCTCAAATTTTAGTATCTTGACAATTTTACTTTATCTATACTATTTCAAAATTGTTCAGCAGATGTTGATGAGAGGTCAGAATTGTTAACCTCAACTAGCTACTTCAAGCAAAGACAATTTATCCTTTTAGGTTGCTTTTCTTAGAATTTTCTGCAATCTTAGATTCAATTTCTATTATATCATCTATAGGACCTCCTGATGGTAATTACTATCCAGCTGCAAATTAAAGAACAGTTTTGATCAAAGTAATTATAATTTGGAACACAGCCCTATGATAAAACAGTTCAAAGGATAATTTCTTACTAAGTATGTGGCAGAGGTTTACAAAGATGATTAAGAAATTGTCAGAACCTGTTTTCTAGCCATGAATAAAACCTTTGCAATTATAATTATTGATATCATGTACCCTAATAAAATTAACTAATACACTTTTTTAAATTGTCTCCTAAAACACTGAAATATAACAGAAATAAAATAAAATTTCTGTTAAGAGAATATAACAATTTTGCATATCTAGGTATTTACAACAGACAGTTAAATTATATATGTATGACATTGTTTATCTAAGTTGTACAACTATAAAAAATCATGTGATATCTGAGAGTCTATTCCAATTTTGTGTTCTTACTATTCTTTAATCCCATTCCATGTGGCTAAAGCAATTGTAAAGGTGAGCTAGTTCATTACTAAAAGTATTTACACTGGGCACACTGGTTCACACCTGTAATTCCAGCGCTTTGGGTGGCTGAGGCAGGTGGATCACTGGAGATCAGGAGTTCGAGACCAGCCTGTCCAACATGGTGAGACGCCCCCAATCCCCATCTCTACTAAATACACAAAAATTAGCCAGTTGAGGTGGTGGATGCCTATAATCCCCGCTGCTCTCAAAGCTGAGGAAGGAGAATCGCTTGAACCCAGGAGATGGAAGTTGAAGTGAGCCAAGATCGTGACACTGCTCTCCAGCCTGGGTAACAGAGCAAGGCCTTGTCTCAAAAAAACAAAACAAAACAAAACAAAATAAAGTACTTAAATTGATCATAAATCAATGGCATTCCTGCTATCTAACATCTCTGTTTCTCAGCCCTTTGCTACCCTCTCTCACTGATCAAAATCATTGTATACAATCAGCTTTATGTTCTGCTGAACAAGGAGATGCTTATTTGTGTTTCAGGTAAAGTTCTGTCGGATTGATATTTAAATGCAGTGCAGTGAATGGAAAACTTGTTAGTTGTGGTCATGCTTGTGACTGATTCGCCATTGTGTCATAAATCCATAATTCTAATTTTGTTCTGCTCAAATGAGTCAGTTAACAAATACATTTCAAAAGAATACAGACTAGATGGGCAGAATAAAATTATAAAGTACTAGTTCTAATTAAGTTGATTATTCCTTAGCATATGTTATTTAGATGTTAGCATTTGTTAACATTTCATTATTTTTGAAGTATTCAACTTAATCCCCATAACTTTATGAGGCAATTCAATTACTTTTTGAATCAAAATCATTAATGTTCTCCCATTATTGTATATTTAAGAAGAAGAAAAGTAGCATTAGTACAGAGTATTTGTGTATAGCCAAGCCCATAGCCCCATACCATTTACTTAGGGTATTTCCAAATAATAATAATATTGCCACCACTAATGATAGTTTATTACTTTTTATCATAAACATTATGAATTAAAACTTTGCACATTTTCTTCTTATATAATGACCATATGTAACGGAAGGAAATTAAGTAATGAATATATATATATATATATATATATATATATATATAAAATGGCTGATCAACAGGGAAAAGGATTCTAATAAAGAAATCTATTAAACTGCAGGAAATTATCTCTCTAGGGAAGTTACACTGGTCTTACTGCTTAAGTCATGGAAAACTAGACCAGAAACAAAGAAGCACTAGAAACTGTACCAGAGGGAACAATCCTATTTTACCAAGAAAAGAAAGGGAGCAACATAATGATTGCTCTTCTGCCCTTCTGCTAGAAATACTTTCAATCTGCACCTCAGAGATACATACAATCTGCACCTTTCTATACATTTGTGGGTTTTGGTACAAGAGATGTATGGGTCTTTATCTCTTTAAAAATTCTGACAGTTTAGACTTACAAAAATGTATGTAGCAATGCAATGATAATTATAAAATACATTAATACATGATTTATTCTTTCCTATAATACATGTTCTTTAAATGAACCAAAAACATTAAAATGTGTTATTAAGAATATAGATAACATGCTATATTATTTAGTTGTTGTAACTTAGACTAATAATGAAAATAAAAATAATTTAATATCTCATTTACTACAAAAAGGAGTCTAACAGCCTAATAGGGGATATATATATATATATTCCCATAGCTAGAATTTGGAGATAGGTTAGGAAAAACAAAACAAAGCTATGGTATTGAAGCATTAAAATCAGGGCACACTTAATTTAGAATTAAGGCATAGTAAACATAGAATTTTTGTTTCTGGTCCTTCAGAGCTTAATATCCTGGGAATTTTAGAAGGAAAATTAATAATCTGTTTGGTGAATTGACCTGTACAGAACAAGTAAGAAACAAACAAACAAAAAAGCTGTGCGTTGTGGACAGAACTTTAAAGTACAGAAAGAGCCAATAATCTTATTCTTAATCTAATATGCTGGGATATTGTTCATCTCCAATTCCTGTTTTCGAACATTTATTCTGACCAGACACTGCACTTTGTCCTCGAGGTCATGGGGCACTATGGTACTGCCCAATGAGTTCACCTTGCCCGCTGCCTAGACAGAGTAGATTTATCAAGACAGGGGAATTGCAATAGAGAAAGAGTAATTCAGGCAGAGCCGGCTGTGCAGGAGACTGGAGTTTTTTTTTGTTATTCAAATCAGTCTCCCTGAGCATTTGGGAATCAGAGTTTTCATAGATAATTTGGCCACTAGGGACTTGAGAAGTGAGGAGTGCTGATTGGTCAGGCTGGAGATGGAATTGTAGGGGGTTGAAGTTTGTTTTCCTTAATATCTTCTGTTCCTGGGTGCAATATCAGAACTGATTGGGCCAGATTACCAGTCTGGGCAGTGTTAGCTGATCCATAGAGTACAGGATCTGCAACATATCTCAAGCACTCATCTTAGGTTTCGCAATCGTCATGTTACCCCCAGGAGCAAATTGGGGAGGTTCAGACTCTTGGGGCCAGAGGCTGCATGACCCCTAAATTGTAATTCCTCCCTCCCTTCCTTCCTTCCTTCCTTCCTTCCTTCCTTCCTTCCTTCCTTCCTTCCTTCCTTCCTTCCTTCCTTTTTCTTTCTTTCTTTCTTTCTCTCTTTCTCTCCTTCTCTCCTTCTCTCTTTCTCTCTTTCTCTCTTTCTTTCTTGGAGTCTCACTGGGCTGCCCAGGCTGGAGTGCAGTGACGCAATCTCGGCTTACTGCAGTCTCCACCTCCCAGGTTCCAGCGATTCTCCTGCCTCAGCCTCCCGGGTAGCTGGGACTACAGGCACATGCCACTATGTCCAGCTAATTTTTGTATTTTTAGTAGAGATAGGGTTTCACAATGTTAGCCATGATGGTCTCGAACTTCTGACCTCAAGTGATCTAACCACCATGGCCTCCCAAAGTGCTGGGATTACAAGCGTGAGTCACAGCACCCGGCCCTAAATTGTAATTTCTAATCTTGTACCTAGTTTGTTAGTCCTGCAAGGGCAGAATGGACCCCAGGAAAGAAAGGGGTCTTTTCGGGAAATGGTTTTTATCAGTTTTGTTTCAGAGGCAAACCATGAACTGAATTCCTTCCCAAAGTTAGTTCAGCATGTGCCCAGGAATGAACAAGGACATCTTAAAATTTAGAAGCAAGATGAAGTTGTTTAGCTCTGATTTCTTTCACTGTCATAATTTCCTCAGTTATAACTTTGCAAAGGCCAGTTTCAGTACCTTAAAATCAACACTGTCTCTTTTCATGGTCTTGAAGTCTAGTGAGAAAGAACATAAATTTAAAAATTTACTGACTGTACCATTATAGCCTCCTATACATGGTCTGAGAAAGAGTAATAGAAACCCATAACAGCGTTAAACAAAGTTGCTTGAGGCAAACTTCTGAAGGGTCAAGATGAATGGTAAGGGGCTGGGCGCGGTGGCTCATGCCTATTATCCCAGAACTTTGGGAGGCCGAGGTGGGCTGATCACGAGGTCAGGACTTTAAGATCAGCCTGGCCAACATGGTGAAACCCTGTCTTTACTAAAAATATGAAAAATTAGCCAGGTGTGATGGTGCCCACCTGTAGTCCCAGCTGCTAGGGAGGCTGAGGCAGGAGAATTGCTTGAACCCAGGAGGTAGGGGTTGCAGTGAGCAGAGATTGTGCCATTGCACTCCAGCCTGGGTGACAGAGCAAGATTCTGTCAAAAATAAAAAAAGATGGATGGTCAGCTAGGAGCAGATCATGTTCCAACAGAGGAAGTGAAATTTGCAAAGATCCTGTGGAAGGTGAGAAGGTATATACTCCATAAACTGAAAGAAAATAATATGGCTAGAGTGTAGAGAACAAGGGCAAGAGACTAGCAAAGTTGGCTATACCTAGAGCATAATGTAGGGGTAGAAACTGAGTGGTTAAAGGATCAAATTTGCATTTAGAAAATACCTCTCTGGATTCCATGGGGAAAAAGATGGAGATCATGTTAGTTAGTAGGTTAGGCTAGCACTCCAAATCCAGAAAGAAATAAAATTTGCCTTCCCTAAGACATTAGCAATACATATTCCGGAGAATGGAAGTGTTTAGGACACTTAATAATAGGAAAAATAGATGGGAAGTTTTGATAAATTTGACCTGCATGCTGAGGTAGTTCAAACAGAGAATCCTTAGTTTCTAGTTCAAACAAATGGATAGATGGTGCTATTCACTAAGGAAACACTGGAAAAGGAACAGTTTTGAGAAGGGAAAATATGTATTTGATCATAAACATGAGTTTTGGATATTCTGAAGTATCCAAATATAAGAAGCAATTATTAGATTTACCATATAATATTGTTATAGTGTAGGTAAAAGTGTTTAAATATTGATGATTTTATATGGATCAACCTAATAAATAAAAGATTTAGAATGAAAAGAAAATATTTACACTGGAGAGAAGGGGATGACAATTACTAACATGTGTACAGCATCAAAGCTGGGATATGTATAACACTGACTATGAAATAAGTATACTGCAAAGCAAAGAAATAAAGCATTTAGGCTGAGGAGAAAATGTAATAATTGCTGCTTGAGGAAAACCAAGAAAGAATGTCCAGTCATGGACCAGCTGTTGCTACACATCCAAGCTAGTTATTTTTTTTTACGTTTTATCACTTATTTCCAATGGTGATAGCTGCTTTGCTAAAGGTTCAGAGTGAACAACAGATACAATGAAGAGAAGATGGTGAGTTGTTGCTATTCAGTGGGTTTCAGTTATGCAAGATAAACAAGTTCTGAAGATCTGCTGTGCAACATTTTATAATGTACATTGTGCATAGTTAATATACACTCATACATTTAAAATTATTAAAAGAGTAGATCTCATGTTAAATGTTGTTATCACAATAAAAAGCGAAATGAGAGAGAAAGGAAGAAAGAGAAAACAAAAAGCAGTATGTGGATGTATGGGTATTGATGTCTTTGCCATTTTGCCGAGAAGCATCCTAGAACAGAGCTGAATGTGAGCATACTATGTTGCCACAGAGAGATGCTGACTGACACTGCCCTGCACTCCCCGGCCCCACTATGTTCTCCCTTTATTTGGGGGGCAGGATGAGAACACACATGTACAAACAGATTGCTTGGGCATTGCTGAGTTTGAGCTTAAGTGCCTACTCTTTACTGCTATTTCAGGGAAATTCAACCATTCAGGACCTGGAGACCTTGGGATCTATTGGAAGCGTGAACAAACTCAGGTTCGGTTGCTTGTTGCTCAAAAACCAACCTTAAGAGACAAGAGTTAATGGGAGGAATAGGAGGCTTATCCAGACAGCCAGCAAACTAAGAAGATGGTGGGCTAGTATCCTCAAGTACCATCTTTAGTCAGAACAAATTTCAGGCTCTTTTTATATTAATGACAGGTAGAAGAGGAGAGGGTTGGGACCAAGAGAGGACAGATGACTACAGACATGTAGATGCCAGCAGGGGTTCAAAGAGGTTGGGAATGTATTTGTCCTTGGTCAGGTCACAACGCTCCTATAAATCTTTAACAAAACAAAGTTGTTTACTCTAAAATTTTCCTAGCCTACACACAGGAATGGATAAACATCCTTTCCCCTTAAACAATAATGGAGTTAGTTATGTAAGCTGTTTTGCTCTTTCGCTGTCTTAAAAGTTGCAACTACTCCTGAGTAAAGGAAGCTGTAATGGTTAATTTTATGTGTCCATTTGACTATGCCAAGGGATGCTCAGAAAGGTGGTAAAACATTCTTTCTGGTAGGTCTGCCAGAGTGTTTTCAGAAGAAATTAGGATTTGAATCAGTAGACTTAGTATAGAAAGAAGATCCACTGGCCAGGTGCAGTGGCTCATGCCTGTAATCCAAACACTTTGGGAGGCAGAGGCAGGTGGATCACAAGGGGAAGAGATCAAGACCATTCCAGCCAACATGATGTAACCCAGTCTCTACTAAAAACACAAAAATTAGCTGGGTGTGTTGGCATGCACCTGTAGTCCCAGCTACTTGGGAGGCTGAGGCAGGAGAATCACTTGAACCTGGGAAGCAGAAGTTGCGCTGAGTCAAGATCACACCACTGCACTCCAGCCTGGCAACAGAGCAAGACTCCATCTCAAAAATAAATAAATAAATAAATAAAAGAAGAAGATCTACCCCCCTCAGTGAGGATGGGTGGGTGTCATACAATCTCTTGAGGGCCTAAATAGAATGAAGGAGGAAGGACAAATTTATTTCTTCTTGATATCTATCTTCTCCTGCCCTCAGACATCAAAGTTTCTGATTCTTGGACCTTTGGACTCTAGGACTTATTATACTAACAACTCCTCCTGCCATGGGTCTTCAATCTCAGACTGAATTATACCATCAATTTTCTTGATTCTGGTTAGTAGACAGCCAATGGTGGGACTTCTTGGCCTCCAAAATCACATGAGCTAATTCCTATACTAAATCTCCTTTTATAGATCTCTGTGTATCCTATTCATTCTGGTTTCTGTAGAACACTGACTAATATGACTAATACAGAAGCCAGTGGTCCCCTAGTGTTTGGACATTACTCTTCCCTCTGGGATATAGAGGATTCAAGCAAGGCCTCTCAAAATAAATTACTTGGGTTTAAGTCCCAGTTCCCAACTAATAGCCTGTGTAATTTGGAACATGTTGCTTAATCTTACTGTTTCCTCATCTGAGAAATGGGAACCAATGATAATACCTATATAGAGTTATGGGGGTTTAAGTGAATTAACATGGGAAAAACATTAAAATACTGCATATAACATAGAATTATTATTACTTCAGTGCTAGCAATTACCATCCTCTTTGGTATACAACCTTTGTATGTAAGTACTTTATAAATTAGAGAGGATAAACTTGTTAGATGCTGGCAGTGTAGTGATGAGATTCTTCTATTCTCACAGAATCATTCTTTCATCAATGACTTGAGGGGGTATGTTAGTATTGCTGGCATTGTGTCTAATTTTTAATGAAATTCTTATTTTGTTGTTAGGACTAGTCACTGAATCTAGGATGAGATATGCCCTCAACTTATGCTTGAAAGTTGTAAATATGTATTTATTAGTTACTTCAATGGAAGATGTCAAACATTAGAACAAATCGTAATGTAAAAAATAGTAACATTTAACAGTGTAAGTTGGGCATTTTAATTTTTAGTTTAAGGACTTCACTATAGTCCTACAATATATTAATTTCAGTTCATGATTTACTGTTTCAAGAATAAGTAATCAATTATATGATACAATATGACATTTTGTATTGATAATATGCTAAATATGATTCTATTTTTATCAAAAACTAAAATCATTAATATAAACCAATTTGTTACTGTAACATCCAGTATTATATTTGACTGCATATGGCCCATAGTACTGCTTTGTGACTACACATAATTTGGAAAATTATTGATGACACTATTTATAAAATAGCGTAAAAATGATAAACAAAAGGATATTATGTTTCAGTAGCCAAATTCAGAGTGTAGATTTGTTTTGAATTATGTTTAAAACACCAAATGGAACTCGCTATTCAGACTCATTGGAAAATCTGGCTAAAATTTAAGTTTAGGAGAGGCAAAAAAATGTTCTATGTTTTGAGAGCAGGTGTAGAGGTTAAAATAATTCCAAGCTTAAAACAGATCAAGAACTTTTCAAAAGCTGAGTTAGAGCTTTGGTTTCAGCCTGGAAAGCTCTAAAATCTGCTGTGAGGTATGAAGTTAAGGCTAAGAGGAGCCGTGGAAAGGAAATTCGATCCAGAGCTAACACAGCATATTGCTGACTTTCAGAACATTTAGAGAATTCAGAGCCCACCAGAGGCTAGGAGGTTCTATATTTACATGAATAGTGTTACCCACCATTTCCCACTAAATACATAAATACATAAGTTATGATTTTAGGTTCAAATGACAGAAGGAAGAGGAGAGCCAGTATCGTACACCTCTTATTAATCAAGGTTAGGCAAAGAATATAAAAAGACACTTCTATGATTATTGTTTCTATATTATCATTTTATTTCATTTTTTATTGTTTTATATTTTTTCATCTAACTTAATTAAAGTCTAGAACAAATTCTTGAAATTCCCAGTGTTCCTATAATGACAGATGATTACCTGAAGGCAATCTCTAAACTGTGGCAACATTACCTATATAGCACTGGGACCTGGCTTTTTGGATTATGCTTCAGTTAGTGGTGTGTGCTAGTGATAGTAGGTAATACCATGCATCCCGGAATACTTGTAAAAGATTGGAAATTGTGACTATTGTTCCATGGGACTATGAATAAGGAATGATTACCGCTATAGTTAAATGATTAAAGCACTTGGATGTGAGAACCCATAAAAAATATTGAACACAAGTTAGATATAGGCCAGCACTAGTTAATGTATTAAGATTTACAGAGTAGAAGAAGAATTTGTCTATGCTTGGTCCATTCATTCAATAATATTTAATAAGCATCTACTAGGGAGAAGACACTATGTAATTGGATGTACAGTTAGATAAGTCAGATAAAAATTTTGTCTTTTAGGTGCTCCAATAAGATATAGACAAGCAAAGTTTAAACACAATCAAAGTTATAATGCAAGATGAAAAAGTGATACAGGTCATGTACATAGAATAGATTAAAATGCTAAGGTAGTTTAGAGGAAGGAGGCATTACTTTAAGCGGAGAAAGAATACAGCTTATGAAGCACATGGAATTTGTGGTGAGAACTCATGAATACATAGGATTTAACTATGAAGGGAAGGAATAATAGGGATTCTGGTGTAAAGATGGGCCAAATTCTGAACATGGAGAAGGCTAAGATAAGGATGGTGAACATGGAGCAGTTCAATTTGGCATCACGGGAAGCACTATGGTATTTTTCTGTAAGAAATAAGTTTGGGAAGGTTGTTTTCAATATATAACATAACAGTTAAGCACAAGATCTTGAAAGTAAGATAAACCTTGCTTAATGCCCAGAACTCACACATACTGCTGTGCAAAGTTGAAGTCAAGTGGCTTCTAAGATACACATTTCTTATTGTAAATGAAGAGTGGTAATATAATTGTGACAAAATCGATAAACTAAAACATACATGATAAATGTCAAGCATATGGTAAACATTTAATACATACTAGAGCTAAATATTTTAATACAGGTTGAGCATCCCTAATTTGAAAACCAAAATGGAAAATCTCCAAAATCCAAAAACTTTTGAGTGCTAACATGATACCATCACTGAAAAATTCCACATCTGATACCTTTGATTTTTTATTGTTTAATATACACGAACTGTTTCATGTCCACAATTATAAAAAATATCACGTAAAAATACCTTCAGGCTATGTGTATAAGGTGTATATGAAACATAGATGAGTTTGTATTTAGACCTGGGTCCCATCCCAACATTTCATCGTGTATATGCAAATATTCCAGAACAAAAAGAACCTGAAATAACACTTCTGGTACCAAGCATTTCAGATAAGAGTCTCAACTTGTACAGCAAACAAAGAAAAGGCTGAACAGATAATGGTAATATCAAAGCTGTGCTTCTGAATGAATAGGCCAACTTTTAAATAAATCATTTAGATGATGAAATATGAGACACTGAGGGAAAAAAAACTGGAGCTAGAGAAATAAGCAATAAGGTTATTGCTTGTTTCTAGGCAAGGGTCTGAGCTACAATAGTGGTATATGAAATAAATTATAAGGGATAATGTGAGATGTCCAGCAGCTACGTCATAGATAGGGCTTAAAAAATTGATATTAGATTCCTGATAACCTGGTTGGCCAGACACAGAAGCATTTTGTGTGTAGTAATTGCTGAGTCATTTTTCATGAAAGAAAACTCTAAAGTGGTTGTTTATTTAAAAATATATTTAGTCATTTTAGCTTGAATACTGTTTAGATTTATTGATTAAATATTTACCTTTTTTGGAACCATTTAAAAAGCAAGTTAGAACTTTTTAATACATAAAGAAATATGAGATTGGGTGATCAGAATACAATAAAAATGAGCACTTAGAAATCTTCCCCAAATTTAGCCTGCAAAAAGCTCTAAGCCACAGTTCTCTTTAGGCTAAACAATGAAGATTCTTAGTTTATTCAAATCACAGAGGTTTTGTGTGTGTGTGTGTGTGTGTGTGTGTGAAAGGTAGTATTTGGAAGACAGCACATTTATAGTCAGAAATGGAGTAACTGTAAAGCTAAGGAAGTTTAGGCTTCAGGGCCGCTCACTTACACTAGACTCGTCTAAGATCCTGTTATTAGTTTTGTGTTTGTTATTTTGAATTATTTATGATTGGTTCCTAAGATTGTATAATATTTAGGAACTCACAAGACTTCAGTTAATCTCTGGTGATAATCCATAAGTTCTTAGCCTTTATTCACTGTAGAAGATTCAGACAGCTCAAATGTTTTTTGAAGTTGTAAGCAACATTTTGTGTCCATGAGCAATGTCTGTAGAAGAGGTTTGCAGAATTCACCAGGTTTTCCAAAAGGCCTTATAGCAACAGTAAATTTAAGAACTTCCGAAAAATATCTGGAAGTAGTCATGAGGACAAAGTGCTCATCAGGAGGAATGGAGCCAAGACATTACAGCAAGGTACATTTAAAAGTTCCCAGGTAGGTCTAATATGCACCTGGGCTGGATGTAGCTACTACTTGCCATTCTTGAACTGTGTTGGAATGGTTAAAAAGGTAAGAGCCAAGATTTTTGGGTTATCCAAACTTTTATTGGTATAATGATTTTCATAATAGAGAAATTGAAGCTCAGAGGGATTAAATATCTTACTTTAATTTCTTTATTATAAAAATCAGTATACTAATAAAGTTGAACAGTATTATCTAGGATAGGCAAAATAATAAGTGAAGTGGGATAACTGAGAGTGAAAATGGTAGTGTCAGTAGGTGATGGTGGGGTGAATTATTGTTAGATTCAGAAAATCAAATAATGTGAATGCAGGTGAATTTGAGGAAGAGAAGAATATTATTTAGAGAGAAGAATACCTGAAGTAGAGATTACGGTGGATGTGTAGTTATTGGTGATGACAAGATCTAAGGCATAACCGTAATAGTAGATGGCTGAATTTACATCCAGGAGAAGATTTTTGAAGATGTGAAGAAATAGGAAGAAATGGATTGGGGAACTATTCCAAGTGGTTATTAAAATTGTTAAGAAATTGTCAAAGACGGAAGAAGGGTGATCCCAAGATTTGTACAAGGAGAGATACTTCCATTTATTATTTCCATATCAAGAATATTATTTAGCAAATTCCCATTTTTAGAAGTTTAATGATAACCCATAAATAAAGTTTTACCTCAAGTTGTTATAAAAAGAAACATCAAAAGTTTAACATTATCATCATGCAAAGAAATATAAATCAATGCTTTATATTGGTTCCTTATTTCACTTTCTCCTTCTTAAACATGAAGTAGATAAATAAGAGGTCATCTTAACCTTACCATTAATCAAACAGGCTAAGTTTTTAGGAACATTATTGAATAAGAGAGAAATCACCTGTCAGTTGGTACAGGGTTGGATTCCATGTAATACTTTTCCAAACACAGCTGAAACTAAAATTCAACCTAGTACTTGAATTGTCTCTATCTGCTTAGGTGGCTAAAAAAAAAATCTTGTTCAGTCAGGATTTGTAGGTTGTAGAAAAAATAACCCTTATTTGTCTTTCCATTTCTTAGGCCTTTTAATAATGTTTTGTTGGTTGGCATTTCACAAAAGAAACTAAAGCAATTAAAGTGGAATTCTCCCAGGTTTCCAATGCTTCTTGTTGGCACAGCTGGTTTCTGAGATTTTTCTGACAGAGCCTATTTCAAAAATGTTTGAGCATTTACTGACTGCTGACCCCCTTCCTCTTCTCCAACTAACTGACTGCTTAAGCTGCTAACATAAGGCCGCTTCCAGAGCTTTTCATTTCTTAAGCTCACTTAAAGGGAGAATTTGCTTACTTCAAGGGAAAATTCGCCAATTATTTCTTTCCACTAGCAGTTCCCTTTATATCTCCATGATCACCCCTGCTCTGAGCCAAGTAAATATTTTTTAAAATAATAATATCTGTTTATTTTTACACTATTTAAATTCTCAAGGAGCCACATATCAAATCTTTTCTGCTATGTTACTTAGGACATTTTAGTTCTTTAACCGTCCAACTCTGCCTGGCATGCTTACTCACCTCAGCCAAGAAACTGCCCCAGTGGAAAAACAATTGTGTATTGAACTCTGTCCCATTTGACAGGTAAAAAATGAGATCTTTAAAAGGGAATGACCAATGTTTCTTTCTTTGCTGAACATTGTGCAAACAAATAAAGCTTTACATGTTCTGAGTCAAGTTTCCCATTTTTCCGGTGACTATGAGAATGCAGAATTTTCCTCTTACAAAAATTGCACATTTTCTCAAAATATAGTTAAGTAGACTATTTTGGCCAATAACTCATTTCCAATTATGTATTTGCTTATAAATTTTGCTATGTGACAAAATCTCATTTTCATAAAGGGAGCCACTGAATTTTAGGTAAAAATGACTTTTCATTTATATGAAATACTTAGCATTCTAAAACTAAAGCATTTACAATACCTTGGGTTATTTGATCTCAAAAATACTAAACAGGCCAAATGCTATTATATTTCTACTTTGTATGCATGAGAAAATTAAGATTTCAAGGTTTGACTCTCAAGAATATATACAGGGTTGAAATAAAGTAATTCTTGACTTTTAGTCATTTGCTTATTGTACTTCATAATACATCATGTTAAAAACTCTATAGTCATTTAAAAAGTCATACTTATATTCATGTATATGATGCTTTCATATTCCTGAAATTCATATATGCTAATTGGTTAAAAACATCAAACTTTAAATGTGCAGGTGTTTCTCTTTATTTAAATGAATTCTGAAATAAAATCTGGCAAAGTTAAAAATCTTTTGAAAATGTGACTCACCTATTCTTAATAAGTAACTGTCATGCAAATTGAAAAGAGCATCATACATAGCTTACTAATGCCATGCTACCAAGTGTAGTGGATTTTTTTTTAATCTTCTATTTTGTAAACAAAACAAAATAATTGTGTACATATTACATTACAGTTTGTATTTCTTCTGGCATAAAAGAGGATTACATTTTACATTTTATCCACTCCTTGTTTCTAAGAGAAGGAATTACTTCTAAAGTACTCTTCTAACCTCTCTCCAAGTTCTTTACTCACTGCGCCTCTCTAGACACTTAAATAAAATGCAAAACTGGCTCTTGTACATTTTGTCTCATTTCAAATATTTATTAATCCTCTCAGAAACATGTACTTTTGAAATGTCAGGTGTTGTTCCAGGAATTGAGGATGGAGAATTCAATAAAACAAAGTAGGAACGATCTACTTTCTAGAGTATTAAGAAAGATCTCCCTGTCACTGATATTTTAATAGATATTTAAATAAATTGAGAGAATAAGAGATTGCATGCAACAATCTGAGAGAAGAGTGCTTATGCAGAAGAAAGTAAGTATAAAGACCCTGAGGTGGGAGCAAATGTGGGTATTTAAGACCCAGTGTGGAAGTTAGCATGCATATGGCAGCTTGATCAGAGACGAATATTGTTAGAAAAGGAAAGTTCCAAAGGGTATACAGGAATGGGAGCATATACATTTGATAAGGACTTTGAATTTTATTCTAAACGCGTTTAGGAAATATTTAGGGGGCCTGGTGCAATGGCTCATGCCTGTAACCCCAACACTTTGGGAGTTCATTTGAGCTCAGGAGTTTAAAACCAGCCTGGGCAACATGGAGAAACCCCATCTCTACAAAAAAATGGAAAAAATTAGCCGAGTGTGGTGGCACATGCCTGTAGTCCCAGCTACTCAGGAGGCTGAGGCAAGAGGATCACTGGAGGCTGGGAGGTGGAGTTTGCAGTGAACTGAGATTATGCCATTGTACTACAGCCTGGGCAACAAAGCAAAACTCTGTCTCAAAAATAAAAAATAAAATAAAAAGAAAAAAAAGAATTGAGGGGAACAGAGATGTAAAATAAATGAATTTATAGTACTACTCAATGTGAGTACAAAATAGAGAGCTCTCTGCATACAGATGGATCAAGAGTAAAATATCAAAGGGTCCACTTAGAGGCGTGGTAGTGTTCCAGAAGACAGACAGTGGTATGTTTGACTAGGATAGCACAGGGATATTGGTTTAATACAAGTTTATTTATTTTTTTTCACTTGACAGGAAGTACAGTGGTTCAGTGGCTCAGTGATGCCAGGGTGGTGTGAGGAATAGTGAGACGTGATTAGTTTTAGATTTTAAGTGTAAATGGTATCATCAACATTGAAAAATGAACTGAATGTGAAATGTGAAAAGGAGCCAAGAATGCCCCTTAGGTTTTAGGCCTGAATGGTTTTGCCCTTCACTGGAATGGTTAGAATGGATAAGGAGCTAGTTTGCTTGGGGCACAACAGTAGAAATCAAGAGTTGGATTTTGGGCATGCTGTGTTTGTGATACATATTAGACATCCATGCAGACATGTGAAGGTGGCAGTTAGCATCATGAATCTGAAGCTTCAGTGGAAAACTCAGCATTAACTCGTGGGTAGTGTTTAAAGTCCTGAGACCAAGGAAGAATAGAACACTTCCAAGGACTGAGCTCTAGAATACTACATTTAGGGGTCAAACAGAGAGTAAAGAGAGAATATAAAGTTAGAAAACGAACAAGTTTGGCAGGCAGAAAAACATGATTTTCTGGAATCCAAGTAAATGAATTTGTTCAAGAAATAAAAGGATATCAATTGTTTTGAATGCTGCTGAGATTTCAATGAATCAAAACTGACAGTCATTGGATCTCACAATATTGGGAGAATTGTGGCTTAAAGAGTGATTTATTTGGAGTAGTGGCCATTTGGAAATCTTCCAGTAGAAAGTTTAAAAAAAAAAAAAAAAAAAAAGATGATGTGAAGGTGTGAGGGATAAAGAATTTCATGCAATAACAAGTTCCCTGAAGAAACAGGTAATAAAATATGTTTCTCTTGAGAGCCCTAGTTTCCTTAGACAGTAGCAGAGAATTTTTATTAATTTTTAGATGAAGAAGGCAGAGTACAGGGTAGCAAGGTCTTAGATTTAGAATGGGATCATTATGAAATTTTCTAATTGCTTATCTCACTCAACTAAGCAAGTTCATTAGGCCAAACAGGAGAGGATAATATATCAAATAAAATAGATGTTCTAAAAATGTACATACTTAAATATAAATTCCATGCAAAATTCCTTCTAAATAGATATTAAATTCCTAAAATCAAGTTACTATTTGATGTGGTCTCAGCCTGTCTTTCAATCTTCAACTGTAACTCATTCATTTCTCCACTGCCTACTCCAATTCAGTGTCACCAAATCAAATCTAGCAGCACTAAAAAGAAAGGCCCAACACACACAAGTGAATTATGTTTATGAATGTTTTAAACTTCAGAAATGTATTAACATAATTTACTATATTAATAGGTCAAGGACAAAAATATAATATAATATTTAGGTATTAATGTAGTCTTTGGCCAAATGCAACTTTCATTGTAGGTTGAAACTTTATTAGATATAGTTGGAAAGTCCCATATATAATATAATATGATATAATAATTACTCCATGATGAAATAATTTAAAAATTATTAAAATCAAGGAAAAATACAGAGGTATAATTTCATTACTATTCCTCATTATTAAAATTGATCTGGGAATTATAGCATATGTAATTAGATTATGCAAACAATTACAAACAAGCAGCAATAGTAACAGATCTGTAGTAAAAGAATAAAGACAACCATTACCCTGTAAATGAATAATCTTGTAGAATAACTACTATCTCATTAAAACCTTACAACCATATGAGGTAGGTACTGTTTTTTTTTTTTTTTTTTCAGAATTTAATAGCTAATTGTAGCTTAAGAAGGTTATACTGCTAAACATGACACAAATGATGATTAGCTGAAGGTGATTTGATTTAAATTTAGGTAGATTCAATCCAATTTAGGGTACTCAAGTTGCGAACTTGTGAGGAAGATTAGATTTTATAACCCTAAAATTGAAAGCTATGATCTTGTTTAGAAGAAAATGTGTGAGTCAAATTTTCCTAAGGCACACCAGTTTATGGGCACATTCAACTCATCCTTGTATTAATAATTAAAATTGTACTGGCTGTTTGACCCATTGTATTATGCAGTCACAGCCCCTAAAAGGGAGGCCCATTATCAATGCTTTTACAGTCTTCTTGGCATCGCTTATCGTTCATCTTTCATACTTTCCTTCTGAATCGCAAATACAGCTTTTTTCTTATACAGTAATAAAATGAGGGAAAAAAAGAGGGTAAGTTTTTGAGATAGATGAAAATAGAGTAGATTTTAACAATAAGATGGAACTTTATTAAATAAATGTAAATAAATAAAACGTACATGGAAATTTTGGCACATAGAAAAATAAACATTCAAATAGCAATGCATTTCACCAAAGCTCAACATAAGCTAGAAGTAAAAATTTAAAAGCCACTGTCAATTTTTTATATTTTCTTCTCCAAAAGTAATAGTCTATGAATATTAGAGAGATTATTGAGTTTTAAATGAGTCATAAATGTCCCTTAATTTTATACTAATTTAGTATAGTTTGAAGTCAGGTAGCGTGATGCCTCCAGCTTTGTTCTTTTGGCTTAAGATTGTCTGGGCAATGCGGGCTCTTTTTTGGTGCCATATGAACTTTAAAGCAGATTTTTTTCCAATTCTGTGAAGAAAGTCATCGGTAGCTTGATGGGGATGGCATTGAACCTATAAATTACCTTGGGCAGTATGGCCATTTGCACAATATTGATTCTTCCTATCCATGAGCATGAAATGTTCTTCCATTTGTTTGTGTCCTCTTTCATTTCCTTGAGCAGTGGTTTGTAGCTCTCCTTGAAGATGTACTTCACATGCCTTCTAAGTTGGATTCCTAGGTATTTTATTCTCTTTGAAGCAATAGTGAATGGGAGTTCACTCAAGATTTGGCTCTCTATTATTGGTGTATAAGAATGCTTGTGAGTTTTGCACATTGATTTTGTATCCTGAGACTTTGCTGAATTTGCTTATCAGCTTAAGGAGATTTTCGGCTGAGATGATGGGGTTTTCTAAATATACAATCATGTCATCTACGAACAGGGACAATTTGACTTCTTCTTTTCCTAATTGAATACCCTTTCTTTCTTTCTCTTGCCTGATTGTCCTGGCCAGAACTTCCAACACTATGATAATTTAATTCAACTTTTTAACTATTTTGATCTGACTTTAGAAATGCTATCTTAGGATCAAACTTATAATAACCTGTCTTCTCTCTGATTGTCAACTACCTGCATAAATAAGACATATTTGGGAAACATTACCAACTAGTGGTTAAGACTCTGGATTTGGAGACAGAGTGTCTGGGTTTAATTTCTGCCATTTGTGCAGAAAACTTGTGCAAGCTACTAGCTGTCTTGTGCTTCATTTTCCTAATGTTAAACAAGAATAATGAAATTTTCTACCTTATAGGATGGCCCGAAGATTAAACATGATGATGTATATAAAGCAATTAAATCAATCTATAGGTTGCAACAACATTTTTATGTGTTTAATGCCATCTCCCCTAGTACTGACTCCTTTGATCTATATTATTGGGAAAAGCAAATCTATCAATTTTAATTATTCTAACAGATATGGTAAGTTAATACACACAGAATCTTTTTATTTTCTCACACCTTGTATTCAGTTCACTAGCCAGTTCTATTGGTACCATTTATACATAAAATATACCTAAAACTAACCACTTCTTAGAATCCCCAGTGCTGTCACAGTAGTAAAAGCCACCATCGCATCTCCCCTGGTACATCATCTGAGAAGAGCCCACAGCCTCTGAAGTGGATCCCTTGTGTGTGTCTTGCTCCCTCTCCATGCGGGGGACTCTCATAAAGTGGTACTCAGAAAATAAATATGTAGAGACCACCCTGAGTATCTTTGTTCTTCTTTTTAAAAATAAATTTATCTATAAAAATACAAAATTTCTAAAAAGAAAATAATACCACTTGTAATTCCACTACCTTACTCAATTAATTGGTAAATTCCAAATTTATACTCCAGAGATTCAAAAATGGTGGCTAATAGTCACATGTAGAAAACAATACATGCACTACAAATCTGACATTCCTCTGTAATACCATTTTAGCATTAAGTTGAAATAATTGATGAAGCCGAGCAGGATACATATGATTGATTCAAGAACATCCTGCTTGATTAGAGGGTCAAGCTTTTCTTTAATGCATCTTTCTATAAGGAAAGTCACAAGTTTATACACAGGAAATGCCTTGTCTTGATTCCTGAATGAAAAGAAACATATTCCTGAGTTTTGAAAGGATATTTAAATTACAATCTGCTCTCTAAAGAGATGTATAAATAAAAATGTAATCAATAAAAATGACAATTTATTCCAAAATCAATTTAGATCCTTCTATAAAAGGTGATTTTATGTATGCTATATCTTAAATGAAATATAAACTTTAGCACCATTTTAAATCAATTTTTATAAATACCCAGAAAATAAATAAATTTATTTGGCATTACTTTAGATTATTGTATAGGATATTAGTTGAGAAACAAAACAAAACATACTACTCTAATACAACCCTTCTTCAATAGTTTAAGATAGGGTTAAATGAACTTTAAATGAACTACAATGCACAAGATGACAAATGATAATCCTTATTAACTCCTTTCTGTAACATTTTAGTTATAATATTATATCTAATTTATACAACTTTTTTTTTCTTAATCAGAAAAGTTGTGCTTATGAGACTGCCCCAGTTAAGTACTGTGTGGAGAAAAACCCAGTGTCTCTACAATTCTGTATGTATGGAACATACAATTTTAAAACTCTCTTTCTCCTTTCGTAGTATTCCATGGCATCCTCTATATAGCAAATAACCAATGCTGTATGGCTTTTAAAAAGTGATTCAATTTTTTTTCAAGTCATTTCTGCCAGAGTGCCTTTAAACAGAAGATCCACTTTCAGCTTCCACTGATTGACCTACGGACTACAATAACCTCAGTTATTGTGGCAGGAAATAAGCTTTTTCAGTCTTATAGGTGCCTCTTTATCATGTGTGACATAATGGAAACAAACATATTCATATTAAACGTATATAGTTGCAACATCAGCTCCATGACTTTGTGTCTTAGGACAAGTTAACATCTCTGATATTCAGTTCTCTCTTTTGCAAAGCTGGAGATTATCAGATGTGACATGAAAATTTCTCTGTGGACCAGGGGTGATATCATGAAGACACTTTATGTCTTTCCTGAAAATAATGAATTCCCAACCACAACAAAGGTTTTATTTTATAGGAGAGGTTTTATTATCATAGAATTTCTGATATGACACAATAGATATGATACTTGCACCCTTTTATTTTTAGTAAGACACAACAGAGTCTCATTTTTTTTCTTAAACAACCTATAATTCTAGTACCCAATTACATGGATGCAATGTCTAAAGTCTCAGCCTCTTAGGGCACGGTCCATATTTTATTCCTTTTTATTGCTATCATTGATTACTGTTGAAATAAAATTGAATGAAGTTAGGTCACATGCAGTAGCAATTGCTCACTCTTACAGATGTCCTCCATAGAAAATGCCTTGAGAGATTAGTTGATGAATTTCTTCAATGACAGGACAGAGCAGCGGAAAAGCAAGGAATTTGAGAAGAAGTAATTCCTAATAAGTAGGGTACACTTGATTTAAATCTTCATTTTTTAAATTTAATATTTCCATGAGTGGAAAAATTTATTTTCCTCTGTGTCTACTTTATGTAAAAGGATGCTGGCAATATTTATCTTGTTAGGTGACTGTTTTGGCTCAGATAATATATGGAAAGTTGCATGGAATGAAGCCTGGCACATAGTAAACAAAGAATATGTGCTTGTTAAATGACTTCTTAACTATTCACAAAAGTAGCTAAGAATTGTTAGTGTAAATGTTGTCCAAAGGACCATGAAGGATGACTAGATAGTATAAAAGAGAGTTTCATTGGCAATATCAGTTTGCAAACTGGAGAGAGTCTCCTGCCTGAACCAAAAGTGTTCACTCTGAAGAACAAAGATAAGGCAAGAGGTTCTATGAAAAGCAGAAACGTAATGTATTTCTATTTGAGAGATTTCACTGGTGCTAGTAGGGTTTTGAGCTAAAGACTAGTTTTGCCAACCTGTGTCACCAAGCTCTGATTGAGAACTGCATCCAGTTGTGTCAGTGGTCATTAGGTAAAATTCCTTTCAGGTTACCACAGTTTCAGCTGCCAAGCTTGCAGATTGGAGCAATGTTTTGTGCCTTAGTGCTTTCCTCTCCTGGCTTTTCAACTCTGTTTTAGTTGAGTATGACAAGAATAACACAATTCATATGATCAACTTTCATAATAGGTACAGAATTAGTGTTAGCTTTCTCCATTCTTTCCTTGTGGTTGGTATATTCTGGTGGTAAGACATCTGTGGCAGTAATTTATAGAGTTTTAAACCATTTTTACCAGTCTTATTTTTTTAATACTGTTATCAGGTCATAATGAAAGAAAACTTCTTGGTAAATGTCATACTGTGCATTCACATGAAATTTCCTAGAAACATAAACCGTGTTTTCATTGTAATTGTAAAACCTCAATCAGCCTCAACAAACAGGAAAGTTGATTGTGGGAAAATATTGGGATTATTGATCTACCATTAAAAAGTTGACTTCCTTTTCTTTACTCATGACCATATGATGTTTAATATTTGGCAAATATTTTATTAAGCCTTTACTATGTTAGATGAAGCATACCAGGCTCAGTAGATACACAGTTTGAATAAGACCAGCATGCTTCCTAACTTCATGGGATTTATTTCAATTATAGAACCTCTATATACTTTTAAAAATATAAATTATTATTTTCTCACTGAATTCTTCTGAATTCTTCTTTTCTTTATGGTTGGTACTGTAAAGTCAATAAAAACTGTTGATTAGAAGATATGATTTTTACCACAAGGAATAAATTCTGGCTAACTCTATTTATAATAAACCAGCAACTCTCCAAATATCAAATGAAAAATTATTTTTACTTAAAAGTGATATATCCATTACATTAGACATATGCTGCAGTAATAAGTTACATCAGAATTGCACTTTTTACACATCCTTGCTCAAGTTGCACATCGCTTGAGTATTCATGGAGAAGGAACTATTTTCTGTCCTATGATGTCCTCACAGGAGGATTCAAGATAATGAAGACTCCACTATCTATTTTTAAAAAGCATTAATTTTACAAGAGATGGGAGAAGGAGATGAAAGGAAAATTACCAGCTTTTATTTATTTTTTCTCCACAAAATGGTGTATACCACTTTTGTTTGACTTTGGCTGACAAGTTTCATGACCTTACCTAATTTAATTGCATGGGGAACAGAGAATGTATTTTTACAGTGTGTTCAAAAAAAAGAACCAGAAATATTGGAAGAGAGTCTTGATGAATACCACTGATTATATAATACGTACTGTTCACAGACTAAAAATTCTTTTCTGCACAGAAGTAAATAGAAAAGGCCAAATATTGCAAACATTTACAGCTATAATCTTAATAATAATCTTTAATATTCTTACTTGATAAAATATGTGACTATTGATTGCATCAATTTCTAATGTGCAAAGCTTTGAAAACATTTATTATTTATATTTTTGTAAAAATGTTTTTGATAGATACCTTAATAGCCTAGTTAGTTATTTCCCAGTTAACAATAGGCATCAAGTTTAGAGCTGTTTGGTATTATCTTAATGCCTCAGGCCTTATCAATTTGGTTCATTTTTAAGTGAAAACCATCTCACCACCTTTCTGGGAAAATTATATTTTTTTCTGGAAAAATAGAAAATCTATATTTTTTACCAAGACTTAAATCACCTACCATAAATTACGTTGAACAGTATTAGGTGTCTGATGAAGACTTACACAAGTATTATGACAAAAACTTATAAAAATTTTACTCTCGGGCTTAAGTACTATTATTTTCCTATAACTATCTGAGAAGCCCTTTGTGAATTATAATAACTGGGATTCATAAATATTTTTAAAAAGTCACTATATAACTTGCGTAGTGATATCTAAAAATAACTGTTAACAAAATGCAAGTGCTTTAAACAGACACGAACTACAAATTTTTGTTATTGTGATCTCCCCAAAAGGTTACTAATTATTTGAAAGTCATTGGGATATTGTAATTATTTCTCTCAATATAATTCTGAATGATATTTCATAATAAGCCTTGGAAATTAACTTACAAAACATTCTAATAAATGCTCAGAATTATATTTATAAGAATAATGAGTACAGTGCTGTATTTTATGGCACATATTGGGAAAAACACAAAGGCCCATTAACAGGAAAACATATATTCACCTAATGGGGTATTTTGCAATTCCTTAAAAAAAAAAATTCTTAATCTTTTATATACAGAAATGGAAGGGTATACCAAATAGTAAGCTTGAAAAATCACTGCCAATATTGTATCAGTTTGAAAAAACAATGTTAGGGAGAAGCAAAATTTATTATCATTGTCATACTCTATTGTTAGTTTATACATATGCAAAGAAAACAAGTGGGAAAATATGTATTGTAATTTTTTGTCCTTGTTGTTCTTGGGACTGGAATTGCAGAACCACTTTCTATTTTACCTACTTCTGATTTGATTTCCTTTAATAACAAATTTTTTATCAGAAAAAGCAACAAAAATGTGAAACAAAAGAAAGTGCCTAGATTTTATATATATATATATATGTAATTTTTACAGAAATACCTGAAAAATGTATAGTTTAATTTTTTTATTTAAATGATATAAAAATTTTCAATTTGATTTATCTTGAAAGAATTGTGGTATATTTACAAAATTGTATTTGATAATATAACTGCTGTCTTTTGTATAATATAAATTTTGTTAGTTTTTTTCATTTCAAGTCAGAATTTTCCACTTGCTTTAATAAACTTGCATTTCTGTATTATGGAGTAGAAATAATAGTGTCATGTTCGTGAAGCAGAAAGTTAAATGTAACTGTTAGATGAGCAATAAACTCATTTTCCACAGTACTAATAATAATACTTTTTACTTGTATATATTTTACTATTTTAAAATTGTCTACACAAACATTACTTTGTCTAAATCTTGCAACAGTCTTGACAAAATAGAGAAAAATTAAATAAATTCTCAAGGTCTAAGGCACTCGTAAATCATTTCAGAAAATAAGAACAGAAGTTTACGGATTTATTCTCCAGGTATTTTTTTTAAACAAAGACTTTACTATATCTGAAGCCATTTCTATAATTGATTTCAGTTTGTGATTTTATGGTTTTATGATATACTTATCTATATTCGTGTGCTTTGAAAGTATAAGTGGTTTTAAAAATAACTGCTAGTGGGAATTCTTACATACTATTTACTTTTAAAATACTGCAATCTTCCTGTCATGTGCCCAACATAATGTGAATATGAAAGAGCTGCTGACGGTATTATATAGAATTTATTCTTTTATCAAACTCTGTGTTAGAAGCACTCCCAAAATACCAGACATTGACCTAAATGCAAGTCATATGGAACTATAAAAGGATATCCTCGGCAACCATGAAATGTTTCATTGTAAAGCTGATGTTTCCTCTAGAGGAAAGATCATACTCATCATCCTTAAATTTAGAGACACTGCAATCTGAGAAAGTTGTAAATACACTTATTCGTTGAGTATCTAGAGGAAGTAATTCCATCATCTTGCTGAAATGCAAACATTCTTCTTGAATATGTACCCACACAACGGGTTCATTTTGCCTGCTGTCCAGATTGAGCCTATTTATCAAGACAGAAGAATTGCAATAAAGAAAGAATTGAATTTATGCAGAGCTGGCTGAACTGGAGACTAGCGATTATTAATCAAATCAGACTCCCTGGAAATTCGGAGACTGGGTTTTTTTTAAGAATAATTTGGGGAGTACGGGTCCACGGAGTAAAGAGCGCTGTGGTCAGGTTGGAGATGAAATCATAGGGAGTCTATGCTGGCTCACTGAGCTGAGTCAGTTTCTAGGTGGGGACCATGAGACCAAATGAGTCAGTTTATCCATTGGGTGACCCAGCTGATTCATCAAGTGCAAAGTCTGAAAAAATATCTCCAGCACGAATCTTAGATTTACATTACTGATGTTATCCCTTATAACATCATGCAGCTGAATACCACAAGATTCTAAACCTCCCCCAAACTCCCCAAACATTGACCTATTTGATGCATTGTAAAGCTCTCGTGTTAAATATGAGATAGATTCACAGAATACATGTTACATTAGTTCACTGCTGATCTGTAATATATGAGAAATGAATTTATATTTGATTTTTTGTATTCTGTCCTTTATTTCTCCTTTCTCTCTCCCATTCTCCCTCTGTATCTCTTTCTCTGTCTCCCCTACAGAGAAAAAAAAGGAAAAATCTATCAATATTTTAGAAACACTTTATTGTTAAAAAATTATTCTATGGGAAATCATGGAAATACATAAATATAGGAAGTTACATTTTTCAGGATACAAACACTAAACAGATTTGTTCAACTGAATTTGTATCAGAAGGTTAAAAAAAAGCTTGAAACTGAACTTTTATAAGCTACAGAGAAAACACTTCTTGTGGTTTTTATCTACAGTTTTTTTAAGAGCTGCTCTGAACACATAAGTTCAAGGGTATATGTGAATGAAAAGAAAGGTAATGAAAGGAAAATTAATTGAACATTTATAGACCTCAATAAGGATTTTATTTCCAGAAGGGTCAATTGGCTAAGTTAATTTGCTCAGCCCTAGTAATAATGTGTTAGTGATTTAGCATTCGGTGTCTTTAACTTACTGAAAAAATGTGTCAAGCCCAAATAAAATATATTCGGTTCAAATAGTCTACTTTCTTACTATCTTTCTAAAACACCTTTTTATGATCTATTAAGGTAATTTTTGAATTTTTTAAAAAAATACGCGGTACAAAATGTAATCGTTAAATATGTATCTTCAGATTTTATAAAATATGAAACTAATGTAAATCATATTAGGACCTTAAACACGTGACAATGGTTCTCTGTGGTGTTTAAATATTCTGTTGGTACCTTAGGTACCTTTGACTGAGAGCTAAAAATCAAAACTGACCAGAAGAAATAAAGTGAAACTGCCTATTCTGTATTCATTGTCTAAACTCTATCGTGCATATTTTGTAAATTTCCAATCAGTTCTTTTCAAAAGAAAAAATTGTTTTGGTCTCTGAATAATTGAGAACTCTTTCTATAAAGCTAACTTGTTACAAATAGATTAAATTAGTATATCATTAAGAATCATTCTGATAATATTTATTTTCATACATTTTTAGACTTCAGCTACATATTTTGTGATACGAAAGTTCTATCATGTCATTATGGGGTGGTGTCGGTAATTACTTATTTGTTAGTAATGTTGGTAATAAAATATGATAATGAACTTAGCATTAGTGAATAACAAATTACTTGGGAAACATACTAGCTTACTCAGAATAAATGTAGTAAGTTAATATCACATGGAAATCAAAAAAGATGTTACACTGTGTATCCTAATGAGAATTGTGGAACTTTGAAAATTGTTTTTTTATTTCTTACAATTATTGTTGAATATACTACAACATATTATCATTATTTGTCATACAGGGAATGCAGGAACAAGTAAATCATGGTTTGCCCTAGGGGACTTAGCAACTCTTCAAAGTTTCTGACAATTCAGTTATAACAGTGACTACTACATTAACTCATACATATTTTTTTTATTTGACAAATCATTGCTGATACAATTTTCCTCTTCATTGTGTTTTGGGGCAACCTATTTACCTTTTAGACTTTTTTTTTTTTTTTTAATTCTAGTTTTGTTGGTTTTAACCTGGTAAAGAAAATTTCTGGATGGGTATTTTAGTAAGAAAACTTTTGGCTGCAAGTTAAGAAGAAGACAAGTTAAAGTAGCTTTAATGATATGTAACTTTTATTTCTCACCCAAAACGTTATCCACAGATTGGTCCCTGAATAGGTTCATATGCTGAATCAATGGCATCAGAGAAGACCACATTTTTCCACCTTTTCACTTTGTCCTTGCCATTAGGTTTTCTTAAGTCTTACATTACCAATTGGCCACAAAACATGTACCAGTTCATACAAATAGGACAATTTTTTAAAAAGTGAAACTATATGTCCCTTGAGAGTAAGAGAACTTTTTCTCAATAAGCTGTCAACTGACTTAGCATCTTAACAAAATTAAAATATTCACCAATATAAAAAACAGTCATTGGTTGTCATGTATGACAGTGTTTCATTCTATTTTGTGACTGAATAGTATTCCATTGTGTGTGTGTGTGTGTGTGTATACATACAACATATATATATAAATAAATATATATATATATTTATCCATTCAACTGTAGATGGGCATAGGCATTGTGGTAACATGTATGAACATGGAGGACATCATGTTAAATGAAATAAGCCAGGCACAGAAAGAAAACATCACATTATCTTATGCATATGTGGAATCTACAAAAGATAATTTCAGAAAAGTAGAGAGTAGAATAGTTGTTACCAGAGGCTGAAGAGGGGTATCAGAAGATGCTGGTCAATGGGTACACAGTTACAGTTAGACATGAATATGAAGTTTGGGTGTTTATGACACAGTTGCGTGACTATAGCAAATAACAATACAGTATATATTTCAAGATAGCTAGAAAAGAACCTTTTGAATGTTATCATGACAAAGAAATGATAAATAAAGTGGCTATGGTAATTTCCTTGGTTTAATCATTAAGCAATGCATACATGCATGCATTGAAATCTCAAATTGTACCTCATAAACATGGATAATTATATATCAATTATAAGTAAAAATTAATTAATAATGAAAAATATTTTTAAATCACTGGAAAAGAAATAAAGTAAATTATAATTGGCTTAATACACTATCTTCTAGTCTCTCAAGTGACACTGCTGTAAAGCAGAATGTGCTACAAAAAAAAAAAAAAAAACAAACAAACAAAAACAAAGGTTTTTAGAAGAGCAGCAAAGGTAAGGGATATTGGAGAGGAAAACAAAAGGATATAATGGACTTAATGTACAAAAGAAATCAGAAAATACCCATTTTTACAATATAAACAAAATTTATAGATAGTGGAATTTGTGGATTATAATTATATAATTTCATGAATTTGGACAGAAAGTTCCTTCATGTAACAAATATAACATATATCTTAACCAACACAGAATATTTCCATCACCTTAGAATATTCCCTTATGCCTCTTTCCAGTCCATTTCCATGTAATATGAAAAATCAGTGTTCTGATTTCTATTATCATATGTTGTTTGGCATGTTCTTAAACTTTATAAAAAGAGGATCATACATTTTGTGTTATTTTATATATGGCTTCTTTTTCTCCTTAACGTCTTTTTGTTGACTGCATAAATGTTCTTTCTTTCTTTGCTTATTTTCCATTTGTATGAGTATTTCACAATTTGTGTATATGTTGTCCTATTGATTGACTTTTGGGTTCCTTCAAGTTGTGGGTGTTATGTTTAAAATTACCAGGAATGTTCTTATTGGGACATATATTATTGCTCCTGAATAAACATCTAGGAGTAGAAATTTGGCGTCAGAGGATAGATATATGTGAACTTTTACAAATAAACTGTTAAATATTTTTCCAAAGTGGTTTTTATCTCTGTAGATACTCATCAGCAATGGAGTTCCAATTGCTCTACAACTTGGTTCACATTTGCTCCAGTCTTTTAAATTGTAATCATTCTAGTGAGTGTAATGTGGAAGGAATCTCATTGTTGCTTTAATTTGCAATTTCTTGAGAATAATGAAGTTAACTATACACACGTCTTTCTTTTTTTTCTTTTCTTTTTCCCAAAATGACTGTTCCAACATTTTGCCCATTTATTTTTGACTAGGTAGTTTGTATTTTTATTGTTAACTGGTAGAGTTTCTGATATGCACTGGGTAAGATCCATTTTAACAGATTTATATTATGAATATACTCTTCTAGTCTGTGCCTGGCCTTTTAATATTCATAACAGTATCTTTTGTAAAGCAGAAATTTTAAATTTTTGAAATAGTTTAATTTATTAAATGTTATCTTAATGTGTTTTTGTTGTTGTTCTTCCAGTAAAATCTTTGTACAATTTGATGTTAAAATACATAATCTTATGTTTTCCTTTTGTATAAAAAAGATTTATAGCAATTTTTTTTACGTTTAGATCTGCTCTTCATATTGAATTAATTTTTGCATGTCATGTGAAGTTTTTTTATTATTTATTTACATTTATACAATTGTTTCAGCATCACTTTTTTATAAAGTATTTTATTTTATTTTTAATTGACAATAATTATACATACTTATAGGACATTATATGATGCTTCCATACATGTTTACCTTTTGTAGTAATTAAACCAAGGTAATTAAAATATCCATCACCTCACATACTTAAAATTTTTATGCTGAGGACATACAAAATCTAGTCTTTGAGCAATTTAAAAATATACAATGCACTATAAACTTGATGACATTACGCTAAGTGAAACAACACAGGCAGGCAGAGAAAAACAAATACTTTGTGATCTTATTATATCTGGAATGTAAAGAAATGGAACTCCTGAGAGTAGTAAGAGTGATGGCTATCAGAGGCTGAGGCTGGGTGGTGAGGGTGGATAAAGAAGAGATGTGCATCAGAGGGTACACAGTTGCAGCTAGACAGGAGGAATAAGCTTTAGTAATCTATTGCACAGAATCCAGCTTTACTTTGTGAAGGCTTTCATTTTTTTGACACCATTGTCAAAATAATTATGTGTATATGTGTGCGTGCATCTGCTATGTGTGCATGTCTGTTTTTCTAGGCTTCTTTTCAGCTTCATTGATTTATTCGTTTATTTATCCTCAAGTAAATACTGCATTACAGCTTTATAGGAATGGTAGAAGTAATATGGTTTGTGCTTTCCAAATTTTTTTCTAGGTTTTTTGGGTTTGTATAGATATCTTTTAGGGAAAAACATCAATTTTTGCAAAAGGAGACAATAAGCATGTTTTTGGTATGGCTTTTAATTTATAGGTTAATTTAGAAAAAGTTATATCTTTACAACATTGATTATAAAATCCATAAATATTCCATATAAATTTACTGAGATGTGCTTTAATTTATCTCAGTTTTGTTTATGCATTTAAATGTAAAGGGTTTTCCTCTTATCTTTCTAAAAGTATATCACTCAAAATTTTACAGTTTTTGATATTATTTTAGATGGTGTGTATAAAAGGTATTTTTCTAATCTTTCTAATATAAACAGTCTTGATAGAAGTTAATTTTGTTCTTCTTTTCAAATAAAACTTTCTTCTTTGTAAATTTTATTTCAACTTCTTATTCTAGCTAATGGATGTTTTTCTTCCTTCCACTTATTTGTTTTAATTTACTTTGTGTTTTAACTTTCAAACAGTTGAAATTTAAATAATTTAAAATCTTTTAAAATATGAAATGTAGTGATATATCTTTCTCTCTATGTATTGAATTACCCAAAGCTCCGAAAATCTTGATATGTACTATATTTTTATTGATATTTACTTTCACATATTTTCATATTTCCTTGTGATTTCTTGACACATGGATTATTTCAGTTTATTATGAAATTTTCATTTATCTGGAGATTTTCTAGATTATTACTAACTTCTTATTTAGTTCTATTGTCTTCAGATAATATAGTTAATAATATGTCTGTAATTTGAACTATATTAAAATGTATTTTGTTTCCTACTGTGTGATATATCTTAAGTGTGTGCACTTGACAAAGATGTGTGTTGTATAATTGTTAGATTTTTGTCAACAAACCCAAATCATTTTATAATATTTTTCAAATATTCTATATTCTTAATGATCATTTTTGGGTAAGAAGATAACTACTGAAAGAGTAGTGTAAAAAATCTGACCACGATTGTGGATTTGTTCATTTACCTCATCAGGTTTATCTGCATTTGTTTCAAGTGGATTTAAAGCTATCTTATTGCATACATACAAACTGAATTCTTGGCTGATTGCAGTGATTCGTGACTGTAATATGAATATTTTGGGAGGACAAGGTGGGGGATAACTTGAGCCTAAGACCTGGAGAGCAGCCTGTGCAACAAAGTAGAACACTGTTTCTATAAAACATAGAAATAAAAATAATGTTTAGCTGGGTGTGGTGGCATGTGCCTATCGTCCAGTTACTCAGGAGGCTGAGGTGAGAAGTTTACTTGAGCCCAGGAGGTCGAGGCTGCAATGAACCATGCAGCCTGGGAGAGAGTGTGAGATCCTGTCTCAAAAGTAAGTAAGTAAATTAATTAATTAATTAAATAAGTAACAAAAATAAAATGAATTTTTTATGACTATTTATTCATTTAGAGATGAAGCCTCCTGCCTCAGCCTCCCTAGTAGCTGGCATTACAGGCACCTGCCACCACGCCCAGCTAATTTTTGTATTTTTAGTACACCATGTTGGCCAGGCTGATCTCAAACTCCTAACCTTGTGAATCATCCACCTCAGCCTCCCAAAGTGCTGGGATTACAAGCGTGAGCCACCGCACCCAATGTACTTCATTATTTTAATAGAATGTCTCTCTTATTTATGGTGATAATTCTTGTATTAAAGTCTACTTTATCAGACATTACTGTAGACCTGCACATTTTTTATTGCTTGGCTTATTTTCCTGACATAACTTTTTCAAACTCTATCTTTTATCTATCTGCATTTATGTATTTATGACTATTTGAGTTTTTATTTCTTTTTTGTGGGTATATAGTAGGTGTATATATTTGTGGGGTTCATGAGATATTTCGGTAGAGGCATGAAATGCATAATAATCACATCATGGAAAACTGAGCATCTATCCCCTTGAGTATTTGGCCTTTGTGTTACAAACAATCCAATTATACATTTTTAGTTATTTTGAATTACAAAAGTAAAATATGTTTACTATAGTCCCCCTGCTGTGCTATCAAATACTAGATCTTATTCATGCTGCCTAATATTTTGTACCCATTAACCATTTTCACCTCCCTTCAGCAGCCCGCTACTGCCCTTCTCAGTCTCTAGGAACTATCCTTCTATTTTCTATCTCAATGAGTTCAATTGTTTTGATTTTTAGATTCCACAAATGAGAACATGCAATCTTTGCTTTCTGTGCCTGGCTTATTTCAGTCAACATAATAACTTCTAGTTCCATCCATGTTTTTGCAAATTACAGAATCTCATTCTTTTTATGCCTGAATAGTACTCTATTGAGTATACCACATACTCTTTATCCTTTTTATCATTGCATCAGGGGATCCATAAAACCATCCTCAGGCTACATAATTAGTTAAAAGGACTCACAAAACTCAGAAAAGTTGTTATACAAATTATTACAGTTTATTACAGTGAAAGGATATAGATTAAAATGAGCAAACAAAATAGTACATAGGGTGAAGTCTGGAAGAACCCACGTGTAAGCTTCTAGTTATTCCTTCTCAGAGAAATCTCACAGGGATAAGTTTAATTCTCCCAGCAATACTTTGTGACATTTGCAAAGTATTGCCAGTTAGGAAAGCTCACCCTAATCCTACCATCAAGGGTATTTATTAGTGCCTGTATTGCAGACGTGCAGAATCTGCAAGACTGACTTAACTACTTCTTTTCTAGCCTCCCATAGGTCCAACTAATACAGCATGGCACAGGACCTCAGGCATACAGAAACAGTTGCTCACCATTAGTCACACTGTTAGAATAAACTATCTGGTCAAGCTAACAAATGTGACCCAATATCTCAGGCATCCAGAAATACATTCATCAGGTGTTATATTCCAATGGCTCAGAGGTTCTCTTTCAGAAGCTGGTCAAGATCCAGTCCTTTCTTTGAAATATGCAGAATTCGAGTAACCAATCCTGCTCAGTTAACTCTTTACTGCATATTCACAAAGTTCTCAGTATTAGTCAATGTTCTCCAGGAAAACAGAACTAATAAGACATATGTATATATGAAAGGGAGTTTATTAAGGAGAATTGACTCACATAATCACAAGGTGAATTCCCACGATGGGCCATCTGCAATCTGAGGAGGTAGGTAGGAAGCCAGTAATGGTTTAGTGTGAGTCAAAAAACCTCAAAAGTAGAGAAGCTGACAGTGCAGCCTTCAGTCTGTGGCCAAAGGCCCAAGAGCCCCTGGCAAACCACTGGTATAAGTCCTAGTCTAAAGGCTGAAGAACCTGGAGTCCGATATCCAAGGGGAGGAAGCATCCAGCATGGAAGAAAGTTGAAAGCCAGAAGGTTCAGCAAGCCATTTTATCCCATCTTCTTCTGCCTGCTTCCTTCTAGCTGTGCTGGCAGCTGATTGGCTGGTGCTCACCCACATTGAATGTGAGTCTTCCTCTCCCAGCCCACTACCTCAAATGTTAATCTCCTCTGGCAACTCCCTCACAGACACACCCAGAAACAATACTTTATCAGCTTGTGATAATCCAATCTAATCAAGTTGATTCAATTCAATCAAGTTGATACCTAATATCATCCATCACATTACCATATGATATTGTTAATTATTATTGACAATACTTCAAAATTAACTGCTATTCTGAGTTGCTAAGACCTAGGTTCTCTAATGTTCATCAAACGTTGGCCTGTTTTTGATAGTAACACTAATTTTTAACAATTGACCTGATACACTGAAGCATAATGCAAAGATATGGCACCAACTTAAACGTCCATCAACAGTACAAGGGATTAAAAAGAAAATGTGGTATATATACAGAATGGAATACTACACATCCATAAAAAAAGAGTGAGATTGTGTTCTTTGCAGCCATATGGATAGAGCTGGAGGCCTTTATCCTAAGTGAAGTAACACAGGAACATAAAACCAAATACTGCAAGTTCTCACTTATAATCTGGAGCTAACTATTGAGTATACGTGGACGAAAGAAAGGAATGCCAGCCACTGGGGCCTACTTGAGAGTGGAAGGTGGCAGGAGGGTGATGATTAAAAATCAACCTATGAGGTACTATGATTATTATTATTATTTTGGTGACAAAATAATCTATTCACCTAACCCCCGTGACACACGATTTACCAATATAACAAACTTGCGTATGTATCTATGAATCTAAAATAGAAGTTAAAAAATAAATCTGAGCGGACAATAAACTTATCAAGAAATATTAATTAAGAACTAAGTAAAATGGAGGATAGCAGAACTCTGAGAAAAAGGGTCCAAAGGTAATTCAGGCAAATTCAGTAAAAAGATTGGTTCATTCACTGTTTCTTGATTGCTTTACTCTCTGGGTAAATTTGGTTTATTGTAGACAGTGGGCTACTGTCTGAGTGATAGAGTATGCGTGAGAGCAAATCTATTCTATTCCAACTTATTATAAACCTTTTCAAGTTTTTTTTTTTTTATTTTGTTGCATTCAAGTTATGTATGTTATGCTACAATGACAAAAACCTCTGAAATTCTAGTAGCATAAGATATCAGTGTTTAAAATTTGCTTCTACTGCATACCTGTTGTGGATTATCAAAGGGCTTGTGTTCATCAGATTTACTCAAGTGCACTGGCTGATGGGGTCTCCACCTAGACATATGCTGTCATGATAACAAAGTTAGATGAGAAAGAAAATATAGTGAACTATATGCAGGTCCTTAAAGTTTCTATCTGGAATCAATGGTCATGTCCCTGTGATGTTATTGTTTTGATCAAATTGTATAACTCTATCCTAAGAATGAGGATGTAAAATTTTCCCACATTTGTGACTAGTAATGTCATCTGCTAAAATCTTCTCTGCTGATTACTAAATATGCAAGTTTATTCCTCTTCAACATGGAAATTACATTCAATAGAATATTCTCAATTTAGCTTATCTTTCTTTAAAAAATCGTATCATATGGAGCCAGAGCACACAAGAGACACTTTCAACGTGCTACCTCGAGAATTTCCTGCCTAAATCTATGGTCTTTTAAATATATGTTTTCTAAATTTCAATTTTCCATAGGCAATATTTATGCTGATATTTCTGTCATCACATAACGTGGGTCACCTTTTGTCCCACCTCTGACAATTTTCTTCGTCATTGTTCTAGTCTTTGCTCTTGATCAGTCTTAAAGCCAGGTACAGATTTTTGTGTTACTTATCTATTTCTGTATAACAAATCCCCTTAATACTTAGTGGTTTAAAATAACAACTGGACATCTTTACATAGTAATCTCAGGATGGCATGGGGGCAAGAGCAAAAGCAACTGTTTTTATTGGAAAGTAAAATAACTCCATATTCATGAAATTATATTTGTAAAAGCAAGTCAAAAGGCCAGACAATATTCTAGTGAAAGATAAATGAACTCCACTTCTTGGTAGGGGATACTGCAAAGTATTTGTTGAAAACAAGGAATTAGTCTCGCAATTCACTTCCTGTCCTTAGAAGATTGGATACAAAAGGAATATTTTAAGTATCAAACATTCAAAGCTTTTTGCCTAAGTTGGTGAATCTTTTTGGATAACTCTCAAATCTTAATTGACTTCATATTTGTTTATTTGTAGACAGATCCTTTTGTTAATAGACAAGCTAAAATTATTATCAAGAATTTGTTTCAAGACATGTTTTCCTCTCCAGTCTCTCTACAAAGATTCTCAACTACCTTTAGAAAAGACTCACCTTTTAGCTTTTCTTCCTAAGTGCTTTCGGTCAACTGATGCAATTTACTGAGTGCAATTTGAATTCATTCAGTGGTTTTAAACAGTGAATATTACAATAATCCTTGACAAGAACTTGAATTTTAATCTTGCCATTTAATTATCTTCTTAGTCTTTTTTTTATGTTTTATGTTGATGTTGAGAAACAAATGAAGCTTCAATTCTGAAAGTCTCCAAATTTCGGAAATATCTTTATTCTCTTTAATTCCTGCTTGCAAACCACTTAATATTTTTCTGGGCTTATAACATTTTTATAGTAGCTTTTGCAATGCTACCAATAATAACCAACTCATGCTACTAACATTCAGTTTCTCCATTTCTTTTCCCAATCAAGAAACTCATTAGGTAACAACAATCTAGCTTATTATTTGTAACAGTTTCATCATGTTTCACCATATATTACATGGATTGACATTGCTCAGCTTCCAAAAACAGCTGTCTTGCTTTCTTTCACTTAAACAAGAAGCCAGTGGCACATATTTGAGCATTTTTGTCATGGCACACCTTATTTCTAATTCAAGTGTCTATGCTGTCAGCATAGGCTGGGTTATGCTGCAGCAAGAAGCACCTGGAAAATCTCAATGAGTATATGAGTGAAGTTTTTTTACTCATGTTACATTTCAGTCAAGAGTCAATAAAGTGCTCTGCTCTTCTGGCATGGTCACCAGTTTGAGCTGCTGTGGTGAATCCATGTCCGGTCCACTCAGAAGATCTGTATCTTTTCTATTCAGAAGAGAAAGATCCAGCCTCTCCAGAATTTATCAAATCTTGTCTATTCATATGGATGTAACTCATAATTAATCCTCTTTGAAAAAGAGCTTACCCTCTTGCAGCCTACAGAATTTAGGGTAAAAAGACAGATGAAATAAAGTCAGCCTGTGCTATCAGTTTATAATTGATTATCTACTATTCATTAAAAAGTGCTGAAAGCCATTTTTTTCTTAATGAAATCATTTGACAGTAAAACCTAACATAAACTGACATGAAGCTACTTATAGTCTTTATTCATCCCACTTAGCATGAATATTCACGGATTCTCCAATGCAGACATACTAATGTGTTCTATTAAAAGATGATAAGGAGACCCCACTGGAGGAGTTACATAGTGTTTGATATCTACAGCACTTTGCTTTTTTAAAATTTAAAAATTCTATAGTCTCCAAAAGTTATTGTCTCAAAGTTTTTGAATATTGTACAAGAGATCTCTATGTTTATACCTTATAAATATGTGCCAAATAGAAATAATGAACATTCTCAGAATTCACCCTAAATTAGGATATTAGGTTTTAAACAGACAAATAAAGCAAGAAACAACTCAGTGTTCATCAGCTCACATAATAGCAATTCATTACAGAATGATTATTAATATCTATGATAAATTTTTACTGAGGTGTTGCTTGAGTTTTCAGTTTTGTTTCGTTTTATAGAAATGTGGTCTCACTTTGTTGCCTAGGTTGGAATGCAGTGGTGCAATCATAGCTCACTGTAAGCCTTAAATTCCTGATCTCAAGCAGTTCTCCTGCCTCAGCCTCTTGAGTAGCTGAGACTAGAGGTATCCACCACAATGCCCAGGTTTTTTTTTTTTTTTTTTTTTAATTTCTTGTAGATACAGGGTCTTACTATGCTATGTTGTGCAGGCTGGTCTTGACCTCCTGGCGTGAAGGGATCCTCCTTCCTCGATCTCCTTGAATGCTGGGATTATTACTGTGCCCAGACAAATTCTCAGTTTTGTCACATATTTTGGTCAATTTAATTTATATATTTACTTATTGACTTCTAAACATATTAAAATTCTGTGATTCTGAGCTATGCTATGTAAACAAAGCTAGTTTCTTAAAAGAGTCTCAGTTTAATAAGAAATAAACATAAAATAGGTTGTTTTTCTACAATATATTTCACAAAACCAGCTATAATGAAGCTCCATTTTCTAAAAAGGTTCCTTAATCTTGACTGGTTAACAAAATGGCTACACTGCATTCCTGCCACAGGAAGAATGGGTGGAGAAAGACATACTCCTACCTTAAAGGGAAACTTCTGAAAGTTTCCTCATGGGACTTCTCTTAATATCTTATTTGCATTTACTTAGTCACAATTATGCCTGGTTACAGGGCAGATTGAAATATACAATCTTCTAGCTGGCAATGTGCTCAGCTAGAAATCGGGCTCAATGATTCAAAAGAATAGAGGGAATTAATATTGGGAAGCAACTAGGAGTATCTCACAAACCAACAGTGGGTGAAATTAATGGAGAATTCACTACTGTCAAAGAAAAATTGAAATTAACACTAAACATTTAAAAATCCTAAATGAACAAAACTAATGAGGTCTTAACATAACCTTGTAGCCTTAACCTTGCTTAAACTGCCAAGTGAAACTTAACTTAGGCCATTTCTGGTAAGTATGTATGCTAAACAAACAGAACTTAAACTCAGCCAGCAGCCAACTATCATATGATTAGGTGACTAGGAACGTTCCAACAAGACACACCAAAAAATGCAATTTTGTAACTGCAATCAATTAAATAATCTCTTTATTTTGCTTCTAGTATATTTATAGGCATTCATCCTATAAACAATTACCTCAGATGTTTTGTCTTGGGGACACTAACCTCTTTTGGTTTGGTGTTTCCAAATTCATGAATCGTGTCTTTATGCATTTTGTAGACATGATTTGGAGTTTAACTGCTAAAGTACTTAGTAAATGAAGAAGATATTCTATTTATAAAAGACTATAGATAAATTGTTTTTATAATTCTAACAGAAATGCAGTATCCAATATAGGAAATTATGGTGCCAATCTACTCTGCATTTATAAGTCTGTGCCTGACAAAGTGTACTCAATTTTTGACAACACATTCAAAATGGGAATTTGAAAGATAGACTTTATTTATTGAAGAAATGGAACCCCAAATCACGTCTACAAAATGGATAACTGGAATGAGGCTGTTTTAGTGGAGAAATGAAATGTTCATGGGACTGCTACCATCAAACTGAAAAACTATTATCTTAGTACATTCTATAACAAAATACTACACCAGGCAGCTTATAAACAACAAAAATGTATTTCTTATAGTTCTAGAGACTGGAAAGTCCAAGATCAAGGTGACAGCAGATTCAGTGTCTTGTGTGGGCCCACTTTCTGGTTCATAGTTGGGGTCTGCTAGCTGTGGCCTCACATAGTAGAGGGAACAAATGAGCTCCCTTGGGCCTCCTTTCTAAGGACACTGACCTCATTCATAGGGCTTTGCCCTCAAGACCTATCACCTCTCAACAGGTCCCACTTCCCAATGGTATTACTTTGGAAGTTAGGATTTTTAATATGTAAATTTTGAGGGAGGATGCAAACATTCTGACCATAGAAACTATCATATGGATTTATATTTGTGTGACTCTGGAATATCCATAAAAAGAATTTTGATAGAGGTATATTCTAACTGTGGATAAAGGTATTTATGGCATACTCTGTTACCAGAAGGCAAAGAATAAGTGGTAGGGGTGATAAATTGTTCCGTCAACTGAGTTTTTAAGCAGAGGATGCATAATAATCATGTATCTTGAATGTGAGCACACAGCAGTTGGTTAGAGAATTACACAATATCCAATGTTAAAATTACGTGATTCATATTTTTAAAAGACACTTAAGCACTGGGTCAGAGTTTCTGAAATTGCAATATCTAGTGATTACCATCTTGGATTGCATTTGAAGGAGGCTAACAGCTGTTACTCTAATAAAGGGTTATACAGTCAAATTACTTTAGAAGACCCTGGGAGTTAACGTCTTAGACCTTGAAGATGCTAATGAGCACTGTGACCCCCCAAAAGGGGTTAGAGTATGCAGGCTTTTCTAACTATATTTGACTACAGAAAAAAAAATTACATGCATATTTTAACATCTCCCATAAATAGCACTTAATAGAAGGCAGTTTTAAAAATAGTCCCCTCATAAATTCATTTTAATCTCCAATGGTCATAAATGTGTAGCTTAATTCCAATTGGCAGCAACTATCTCACTTCCAACTCAACCTTATGAATTCTCAATTGGGTCTTTTTGTAAGAGTGATAAAGATTGGAAACATGAAAATGAACACTTTTTAATACTCTCCTTTATATAAATATCCTGAAAGGTGTCTTTTTGGGTTTATTTCAGAAATATGACTTTTGGGAGGGACATTATAATATTCATACAAAAGAATTCATTTCATTTAAGTTCATTGAGATTATATGTATGTGTACTATAAGCATATATAATATATACTAAGTATGTACATATGTAATAATATACTAGAATACTATATACTGTAATAATAAAATATTATATATACTATAATTATATAGTAATATATTATTACATTGTATAATATTAAAGCTAATTTCCTGCCCCTCTCCCACATTCATTGATTATGAATTTTACATTTGTTAGGTATCAACTGTTGACTTACCAAAGAATTACCAATATCACCTGATGAACAAGAAAAGTTGCAATTTTGCCCAACCACAGTAAGGAAGGCAAGTGTACTTCATGATGCCTAGGAAGGGAGTATTTATATGGTTTTTGTCACCTAATATAAGGTAGAGGGGGTTTTCTCATCTAATTTTAGGAGGGTAGTTGAGGAAATGCTGATTAGACTTGGACAAAGTTGGTGATATAGTAGTTAAGATTGGTGGACATAGGCAAGGTGTGTAAAGCAGGTGATAGAAAAGTACACACATATTTGATGAATCTAATTGAGTGATCTATTGCTCAGAGAAGGAACCCAGATGAAAGCATGCTGAATAGTCTATTTTGGGACAAGTAGATTAAAAGTTTCTGAAAGAAACAATAAAGTTATCTAAAACCTCATTTCCTAGGCAAAAATTTCCTGGGCTAATTAAGTCATGTTAATTTAGAGAGTAAAGCTGTGGCTATAGATGATTTCAATTCTCACAGGTAAAACTTAGAATTCTACTAGTTCTTGGCCTTAGAAAATTATATGTTGAGAAGAGGAGATAAGCTAATTTAGCATTCCTCTCTTTTTAAAAAATTATATAACAAACTTTCATCTAATATTGTAATTTACTTAATATTATAAAACAACTACATTATTTTTTACACTTTAATGAATTAAAGATGGATTCTATGAAATACATCATGCTCCATAAATAGTACTTGAACAATTCAATTTTAACAAGTGCTGAAATTTAGTTTACTTATCTGAATTTTGCAAATAATGAGTTGGGTAAGAAGCTCCAAAAAGCATTTTTAAAAGCTGATTTTTAATAATAGTGTTAAATGATAAAAATATTGTGCTTTTTATCCTCGTCATTTATCATGTTCTATAAGGCAGAATAGTTCTGGTTTGTTAAACATTAATTAAAATCACAAATTTGCTTCTTGCTAGTATTGATGATGCTTTAGTTAATTATTTATGATAACTAATAATAGTTTAGTTGCTTGGTTTCTCTCTATTTATTATGCATGTAGTACATCATTTAGAATTTTGATCTTTTGCACATTAAAATCCACAGTTACCTTTCAGCCCTTTATAATACTGTATAATCCTTCTTGTTTGAGAGGCCTACTGGATGACTTTATACATAATCACAGAAGTTTGCTTATCACTTAGTGCCTTACATTTCTGAGTTTAAAATAATCTATGATACCAATAGCTAACCTCTTGACTAGTAAATATGTCCCCTTATGAGAGACCTTTTTTTTCTTCAAGGCTATAGTGGTAATTTTGGTACCTTGAAATCAAGTTTGTTATGGTTATTCATAACGAAAGGCATCAAGTTTATAAAATGTGTTGAATTTACCAAACTATTAACAGACAGACAAACTATTCAACATGCAAAAATAAACTAATTAGAGCTCACTATAGAACAGAGTGAGCAAGGCTTAGAAGTGATCGAGAAGGAAGCAGGGTTCAGAAGAGGCCTTTAGGGTCTGACCTGAGGTCTCGTAAAGTAAATCTTTCAAGGAGGGAAATTGATTGGGTTTGAGCAAAGTTTATGATATAATATAGTTTACGATTGGTGGATACAGTACAGGGATGGTGTTTAAGTAAGTATACTGTTACTTAATAAGTGAAATTTGCTCACGTGAGAAGAATTTTTATCTTTGTAAATTGATCTCTAGGAATTTTCTGAAGCAAACAGTGAAGTAATTTGTTGGTTTACAGTCTTATCTTTCCCAGGCAAAACTTTAAGACACATTGACACAGATGGTCTCAGTTCCCAAAGCCAACTAAAGCAAGAAATAGCAAGTATTTACTAACTATTACGGCCTTATGTTTTGCTGAATCTGTAAAAAATTTACTGCTATCTTCATGCTTGGTTCAAGACCTAACGTAGGATCACCTCCAGCATCTGGCGGAATTTGGATTAATGTCAACTGTCCTGGCCTCAAAGGACAAGACCATTATATATTCACTCTTTCATTTCTTCATTTAAACGTTCAAAAAATTGTCATAATGGTTTATGTTGCAGGAATTTCTATTTATTTCTGGAAATACATACTATATGAATACAGGCATTTTTCTCCTGTTTTGATGGAACAATATTATTTTGGTACCTCTATGTTGCATAGACACCCCAAGACACCCAGCTGTAACACTCTTTAATTTCAATTAGGCACTGGATTTGTTCATCAAAGGAAAATTCAGCAAATATTTATTGCTTAATTTATAATAATCTCTAATTCCTTCTTGTATTTCTCTTATCTTGATTTTTATCTCAGACTCCCAAATTTCAGCCTTTTAGGCTGCAGTTCTGATAACCTCAGTGAACTCTTACCAGTTCCTTTTCTCAATTCTACTCACTGTGTATCCAGTCACTGGGTGGGATCCTGTCAAAAACTGGGCCTCTATCAGAACTACAATGCAGATGAAACTGTGGCCTTTGATCTTATTTTTTATACCATGTCTTAGCTTTCCATTTTCTGTTCAAATTGGATCACTCTTTATCAAGCCGAGCCTCTGCAACTGAAAAAATTGCCTAGACTATAACTTTCAGTTAGTGAATCTTGGCCTTTCCAAGTTTTCTAATGTTTTTTCCTCTTCTAGGCCCTTTGTGGTAACCTAGACCCAACATAGTTTCTACCAAAGTGTATATTAGTTAGGGTTTCCAAGAGAAATAGAGCCAATAGGAGAGATGTGTGTGTATGCGTGCATGTGTTTTCGTGTATATATATATACAGAGGGAGAGCGAGAGAATGCAAAGGCACAAGGCAAAGACAGGATTTATTATGAGAGTTGATTCACTTGATTACTGAAGCTGAGAAGTCCCACAATATGCCATTTGCAAGTTGGAGAAGCAGAAAAGCCAATGCTGTAACTCAATCCAAATCTGAAAGCCTGAGAACCAAGGTTGCCAGTGGTGTAACTCTCAGTATGAGATTGAAGACCTGAGATACTGGGGCCACTGGTGTCCCCTGTCCGAAGCCCAGAGGGAACCCTGAGTTCTGATGTTTAAAGGCAGGGGAAAATGGGTGTCTCAGCTCCAGAACAGAGACCAAATGTATTTTTCCTCTGCCTTTTTGTAATATCCGGCCCTCAACCAATTAGATGGTGCCTGATCACACTGGGTGAAGGCAGATATTTCTTCCTCAGTCTAGTGACTCAAATGCCAATCTCTTCCAGAAACACCCTCACAGACATGCCCAGAAATAAAGCTTTACCATCGATCTGAGTATCCCTTAACCCAGTCCAGTTGACAACTAGAATTAACCATGATCAAGCCTACTCTTAATCACATCAAGCCTACTCTTACTATGAGACTATATTCAGGAAAACACAGACTATATTCAGAAAAGAGGCTTCAAAATGGGTAAAGAAGTGGCCACAAGAATTAGGAATTTACAAGAATAATAATAAATAATAGGAGCAACTTTCTTCTTAATCAGATCAGATGAAACAGTTTACACACCTAATACATTTTTAATTAGGTAATGCATATATCTTGATTAGCAGTGCTTTTAAAAATTCCATCATATTTTTCCCAAATAATTAATACTAAAACTTGATAGCTATTTGTTTATATGGCAATTATAAAAAACAAAAGGAACATTTGAGATTTACATTTTGATAAATCAAATAATTGTTTGATAACATATTACTCCTTAATATATTATCAAAAGATATTTGCAGGTGAAATCGTATTTTCTGATTTTTTTTTTACCACTGAACTTTCATTCTCAGCAAGATTATCAACATATTTGCCCTAAACAGGTTGAACTCATTTACACTTTGTTCATTAGTGATGCTTTTCTGCCTGCTTAGATCACCAGATCACTAGATCACTTCTTTTCTCTTTGGATAACCATGTCATTCAAGGTCACATAATTATTTTCCAGCAAATATCTACTGAACAATGTTAGACCAAGTTAGGAGAGCAAAGATGAAGTACAGGATTCACCTTCCCTCTTCTAAATTGGATTTCCCATGTCCATGTAGAAGAACATCCAAAGTATACTCTTCCCTTAATATCTTTCTTTAATATCCTACATCACATTGATTTTTCTCTTTGCTTGAATCCTGTAGCTTTTAAAGATATACTAAATAATTGAGAATTAAAATATACTTTGTTTTTTCTCTCTTTATTTAGCATGCCATAGCCATGTCTCCATAATCAGGTTTCTGGAGAACAGGAAAAAAAGTATTCTTATATATTCCCTATGGCATTTATCTCAATATAAGTACTATATACTTCATAAATAGTTCTTCAGTGAGTAACTGATTGATCAAGGGCTTGCTGATTAAAGCAACAATTTAAGCTGCTTTCTTTATTATACAGGAGCATCAGACATGGCTATAAGAAAACAAAGGGCCCAGATCACTCCTGTGATTGCCTCTGAGTGAATAAAGCAGTTAGCTCCAGTTCAGCAATCCTCAGTCCACTTTCGTATTCATTTTACATAGCTTATCCACAAGGCATTCAATATTATTTCCTGAGTAGGAAAGTCAATATTTTAGAAATAAAAATTCACCATGTAATTCAAAAACCTGTTCTCATAATCTTCAGGGACTTGTCCTGACGTTTTTACATGAATAAAACACATTAAAATCATTTGGAAGTAACATATAAAAGTGACAAATTACATCATTGGGCCAAGCAACTTCAGGCCTAAAGCCAAATACAATTATAAGACACTAGAAGCATTGGGATATCATAATGGTTCAGGAGAATATTCTATATTTTTTCTTAGCAAGGATTTTCAGTATGTAATTCAGGAAAAGGTCAATTATTAATGTATTTAGTGAAAAATAGTATATTCTTCTGAAATTAAAATTTAATTTACACATACTTTGCAATGTACTTCAGCCTACATAGGTGAACTCCTTGGATTATATAAAGTGCTGATGCAAAGTCAAAACAATGATTTTTGCTTATTCCCCTTTTCTGAAGGATTATGGGGCTAAGAAAGGAGAAAACTGTGAAGTGCAAAGAAACAAAGCCCTCAAGAATTGCTAAGATTGGTCACATATCACTCTATTGAATAGAAAGGCATTAGTATTTGTTAAATAGTAAATATTGATTAGAGGGTCAATTCTCAGTCCTCACTCTCCTCGAAGGACTTGATCACACCGTCTTCTTGGGGTCAATTCTCAGTCCTCACTCTCCTCGAAGGACTTGATCACACCGTCTTCTTGGAAACACTTTCTTTGCTTAGGTTCTATGACATACACTCTGAATTTCCTATTTCACTGGCTATTCCATCATAATCTCTTTATGTAGTGTCTCTTATGTGCTAATGTCTTACTGTTAGATTACTGAAGCTCAGTTTTTTAATCTATAGAGATTCAGTAGTATAATAGTATATACTATTCTTTGTTATATCATCCAGTTTCATGGTTTTAAATACCGTCTTCTACATTGATGACCCCCAATTTTGATCTGTAGCTCAATGGTCTCCCTTGTACCCAACTTAAATGTTTTGAGTAGTATTTTCAAATTCATATCTCCCAAATGTAGCTCCCAAACAACATCTTATTTAATTGCAAATACAATCTTCCCATTGGTCAGACCAAAGGTGTTAATGTAATTGTTGACTTTTCTTTCTCTCATATTTCTCATTCAATTGATTGAATATAAGTATATCATAATACCTATGAATATATCATAATATTCCCAATATTAACATTTCTCAACACCACCACTGCACCTTCCTTCATCTAAGCCACCATTCCAACTGGCTGGGTAGATCCTTACAGAGGCCTAAAAAGTGCAGCACAATAGGAACGCATCATCACTCTGACTTCGCTCTTTACTATTGCACTATTGGTAACCCTGGTCCACATACATGGGACTCTTTGCTCTTCCTTGGAAACATCAGTTGTATTCCCCAATTAGAACTTTCGCAGTCTTTTTTTTTTTTTTTTTGTCTGCTGGAAGCTATTTTACTGCTAAAAACCCATGTCATACAGTTAATTTCTTCTTTTAATTCTGTGCTGAAATATTATTTTGACTGCAGATCTCTGAAATATCTATATAATACCATAGACCCAAGGCCGGGCACTCCCCAACCCACTCCAGGATTATTTAAAATTCCCACCTGCACGTGCTTGTGATATATATTTGTGCCTACCTTTCATGAGATATAGTTAGAGAACTGTATTAGTCTGTTCTCATGCGGCTAATAAAGACATATCTGAGACTGGGTAACTTATAAAGAAAAAAGGTTTTATTGACTCACAGTACTGAAATTTATTTTATGGTCAAGCATATGGCTTTTCTTGGTGAATGTTTTATAAAGACTTGAAAATTGTGCTTATCCTACAATTGGGCATTTTATAAATATCAATTGTTATATATTGTTCAAACTGTGATAATTTCTGTCTACATTTCTACTTTTTCTCTCACATGTTGAAAGAGGTGTTTTTAAAAGTCTTAACATGTTTTTATTTCTACCTTTCTACCTGTTCAGGAATTTATAATCTGAATTTAGAAAATCTATTATTAGAGGAATACAGCTTTGTAATCTTCATGTCTTCTGATGAGTAGGCACTTCTGTCTTTGTGAAATGTATTTCTTTATCTTTGGTAATACAAGTTATCTTTGAAATCTACTTTAACATTGATAGAGCCACATCTGATTCCATTTGATTAATGTTTTCAGAATATATCATGTTTAATATTTTGAATCATAGACATAATTTATTTTGTCTTTTTTTGGTTTTGTTCTCTTTGTTTAATCCAATCTTACAATCTGTCTTCTATTTGTTGTATTTAGTCTATTTCTACTTAGCAAATTACTAATATTATGGAATTTAAGTTGATTTTAATATTTATTTATTTTTATTTGTCCAATTCATTTTTATATTTTGTTTCTGTCCTTTTCTTTCTCTTCCTTCTTTTAGGTCAATGCTTATTTTTTAAATTTTTATTTCAATTGATTCAATTTTTTTCTATGTATTTTTGCATTACTTTATTAGATTTTACTCCAGGGGTTATAATATGGCTCCTTAACTAATTTTTCCACTTATAATTTATATTGAATTATTTCAGTTAAAATAATAAAAAAAAATTATTTTTAGAATAATGCAATTCTATCTACCATGACTCTATTCTGAAAAAATATAATTTTGGTAAATAAGCTGCAAAAGCACCAATATTAGTTATTGAAAAGTTTTCTTTTAAAAAAAATTAGAAAAAAATATAATATATAATATTCTTTGATATTTATCTATAATTTTTTATCATTTCTGAGGTCCTTCATTTCTTCTTATAGAATCAAGTTCCCATATTGTATCACTTTACTTACACTTGAACTTTTAAAAATATCTTTTTGTATGTAGGTCTTCTGGCATCAAATTCATTATATGTTTGTTTATCTGAAAATGTTTCTATTTCACTCTTACATTTGAAAAATATTTTTGCTGGATATTTAAGTTTGGGTTGGTAATTTTTCTTTGAGCACTTAAGAGATGTCATTCTATTTTTTTTTAAGTCTTAATTGTTTATGGCAAAAATTATCTGTCATTCTTATTTTTGTAACTTGTATGATATATCCTTATTATTTGAATTCTTTAAAGATACTTTATTCATTTTTTGTTTGTAGCAGATTTACTATGATATACTTCAATGTAGTTTTCTTTTTTCTCATCATGCTTGAGATTCACTATTTTTTCAGTATTCATAGATAAGTGTTTTTCACTGAATTAGGAGAAGTAAATACTTATACACACAAACACACATAAATACATACACACATTTGCATATATGCATAGAAACATAAATATAATGATACATACAAACATACATGTTATATAAATATGTGTTCCATTCCTGTTTGTTTGCTTTATTTAATTTTTACTTGCTCTTCTTTATCAAAATATTCTGGAAAAGAGCTTCACACAAAATGGATTAAATTGACGTCAAACTGAGCTACTGTACTCTGGAGAAGAGTCTGATATATGTAGCCTAATCTAACCACTCATCCATCTTTACATTAATCATTAAATAGTTAATTATTTAGCATAACTTTTACTTTTATTTTAAATTTATTCTAGAAAATATTAGAATGATTCCAGTAAATTTTACATAAGCAAAGATATATAAAACTTCTACATGATTTTATATAAAATTTTTAATCTTTAAAATACTATACTTTTCTCTAACAATTTGCAATAGTATTTTTCATTATATCTGACACTATACTATAAATTTTTATATAAATACAAGGAAGAAGTACAAAATGTATGAACTAGTAAATATTCAAAATAGAAGTCACTTGTTCGCAATTTTAAAATAATAGAAAAAGTTTTATTTCTGTAAGGTGAAAATATTATTACCATATTTAAACATTAATTATAGAAGAGAATTACTATTATTACTGGATATTTATCTTAAAACATCTTTTGTACAGTAAAACATGCCTCTAGCCTATCTGCATACAAAGTATGTGGATAAATGCATACAAAGTCTTTTAGAAAAGTTCTAATTGCTTTCGAAGGAGAAAAAGAATACTCAAGTTTTGTGCGTTTGTTTCTGAAGACCTAATAATAACAGCTTGCACATTTTAATTCTAAAGTTATTGAGTCATTACAATTATTTGACATTGCTGTATTTTATATAGGTTCTGCCTAGAATAGCTCATATTCACCTAATTAAAGCAAAAAAAAAAAAAAAAGAAATAAGTATTTTGAATCTAGTCAGAAAGACATTATTCATATCAGTAACAATAGCATATAATCATTTTAGTTTTGATTTACTAAGGTGAAAAATTAGTCTCCATTAATTAAAAAATAAGAAAGAGGGATATCAGAAAATAAAAGCACAATAGCCAAAGCTATCTTTCTTTTTTTTTTTTTTTGCATATTAGAAAATAAATAAAAATTCTTTCTTCTAAAGTGTTTTTTCAATCCTGAGGACTATTTAAAGTGAGGTTTCTAGTTTTTGGAGAGGTATTTTCTTCTTGGTAATAATGTGTTTATTGAGTATTGAAAAAAACAGTAGATTGAAAATCATGACAGTGGATTATAATAGTCATGGCTCAGTCCTGATTCACTATGAGACTTTAGGGAAAATCTTTTAAATCTGTAAAAAGTTCCTTTCTTTACTGGAAAATATCAAAGTCATAGTTTAACTCAGAGACTTTCAAAGAATTTTCATTGTCACCAAAGTAAAAACATTTTGCATGCTACCTTGAAATTTTTATATAGATGTATAAAAATTATGTATACTATATATAATACAAATATATATACATATAAATTTCAAGGTAGAAGATACAATTATATATAATATATAAAGTATATATTTTGTATATAATTGTTACCCAAAATAACATTATAACACGTGATTCTCTCTAACCTACTTATTCTGTTCAATTTTTCTTTTTAGTGCTACTCAGAATCTAAAACTCATGAGCTATTAACAAATCAATACTTATACAGTTATGTACCACATAAGGGTTTTGGTCAACATTGGAGCACAGCATTTCTATAAGATTATAAAGGAGCTAAAAAAATTCCTATTACCTAGTGACACTGTAGTAGCCCTGGTAACATAGTAGCACAAACAAGACCTTACCTTTTCTATATTTAGATATATTTAGATATACAAGTACTTACCATTGTGTTACAATTGCCTGCAGTATTCACTAAAGTGTCATGCTGCACAGATTTGTAGCCTAAGTGTGTAGTAGACTATACTATATAGATTTGTGTAAGTACATTCTATGATGTTCACACAATGAACAAAATTGCCTTATGTCATATTTCTCAGAAAGTATTTTCATCTTTAAGTAAAGCATGAGTGTAATTTAAAATATATTAAATCAGGTAATCTATTTCTCTCTCTCCGTCTCTCCCTCTCTGTCTCTTTTGTTTTTGAGACAGGGTCTTGCTCTGTTGCCCATGCTGGATGGAGTACAGTGGTGAGATCACTGCTCACTGCAGCCTTGACCTCAAGCAATTCTCCCATCTCAGCCACCGTAGTAGCCGAAACTACAGCTATGCACTACCATGCCCAACTAGTTTTTGTATTTGCAGTAGAGACAGAGTTTTGCTATGTCACCTAGGCTGGTCTTGTTACAGGTAGTTAGGCATGAGTGAGGAAGGAGAGGGCTCTTCTCGCCACACAGTAGAAATGTCTGGTGATGGTTAGGCAATCACATTGCCTCTCTAATAGTGCTAAATTGGCAGTTGGGCCAGCAGGGGGAAGGCCATTTCCTGATGCTCCACATCTGTTAATATTAAAATGTTAATTGATTTCAGGCCCCAGGAAGAATCAACTTCCTTGGCATGCACATTAAGAGACAAAAATGGCAAAGTATGATCTTCTAGGTACACTGTCACTCCAAGTGTCAGGTTCTAGCCTAAGCTGAGGAATGAGTGGTGTGGGTGGATATGTGGCAGGCAGCTGAAACTGCCTTGAGGAATTGTAAGGAGTTTCAACATGGCTTTATTCACTCTCTCTGGGCACAAGTGGTGTGCAATCTCTCTCTCCTCTCATCTGCCTGCAAGGCGGCTCTCTCTCTCTCCCTCTCTCTCTCTCTCTGTTTCTCTCTCTCTCTCTCTCAGCCTTCATCTTGACTCCCTGCTCCAGTTGCAGGCCCTCTCCACAGATGGTTCTGTGGCTACTGCCACCCCCATGCCTGCAGCTCCACTTCCTGACACACTCACCGCTTCTTGGCTCCCCCTGTCTGCCTGCAAGGTGTCTGGCTCCGGCTCAGCTTCATTATGCATATGCTATCATAGTATCAGTGATACATTTATGCATCTCACAGACAATAGTGGCTCAGAGCCAGGTGACAAGCTTACACAACCAGGTTACACAATGAGTGGAGTTGTGTGCCTGCACTCCAAACTTGCTGAGTAATGCTGGGCCAGATGTCTGCATCTGTGTATTCTTGACCACAGCACATCCATTTTCCTTACATCCCACCACCTAGGCCGAGGGAGACATAGTTCTTAGACATACAGGTCACAGCAGTAATAGAGGGAGCAGCAACTTCAGGGTATGGTGGGCAACCACACCATGGTGATGTTACCCCAATGTTGCTTTACACATTAAGACAGGTTTTCATTTCCCTGACTTTAGGAGCATTAGGGCAGGCAACAACAGGTTACCATTAATCCCTATACCTGGTTGGAGGAGGTAATCTTTCCTCCTATAGGTCTTGCCATATGGCTTGACCCTACATGGGCCTCTGACCAACTAGCCAATTTGTAACTTCCAGGTAGTTAACCACAAGTTTAAGCCTTGATTAACTGCCCAGCTCTTGGTGCAGATTAGCATAAATGTCACCTCCTTGGTGATTACCACTCATGTGGCTCTGGATTCAGCCCATTGGCTACTTTATCTATACCCGGTATCAAACCACATAGTGTCAGTGATAGGTTGGACCACAACAGCGGTCCAGGCAGCAGTAGCACCTTGGCTAGACCTATCTGTGTACCATGCCCCATCAGGAATTGGGGTGACCCCATTCCTTAAACAGTGATGGCTCAGAGAGGTCCCATGGCCTTCTCTTGAATTAGGAATACGGGTCCCAAGACCTCTTGAAGCTCTCCTGCTAAAGGACTCATACTCAGAGTACCCCGCTGCTCTAAGTAGGTGTCCCACTTTGCTAAAGTGGATACCTGTGCTGTCCCAGTCCGGGTGGTCATTACCCATGAACACACCCATCCTGCTATAGGGTAAGTCATCCTCACAACTGCTTCAGCCTGTCCTGTCATACTCTCACAAGCCTGAAGGGCGGCATATACAGCTGTTAGCTGTTTCTCTATCAAGAAATATCAGAGCTCAGCTTCTTTCCATAATTGGGACCAAAAGCCTACTGGCATTCTCAAGTGTTCAGTGTGCTGCCACAGGCCCCAGCCAAAACCATCTGTGTTCATATGCACATCCAGCTCAAACAGGTGTCCCTGGTCAACTACTCGTGGGACTTGTGCCTGCTGAATAGTCTGCTTGGCTGCCAGGAAGGCAGTCTCAGCAACATCAATCCAGTCCTACGTAACTCTCTTCTTTGTCAACTAATACAATGGTTTTATCATTTGAGCTAAATGAGGCAAAAATCCTCGCCAATATCCCAAAAAGCTCACAAAAGTTTGTAATTGCTTTGCCATGGTGGGTCAGGGATATGCTTGAATTTTATCACTGATAGCCTCTGGAATGGCCTTTGTCTTACCCAACCAGACAACTCTCAATAATTTGGCAGATAATCCAGGCCCTTGGATCTTAGATTCGTTGATGGCCCAACTGCATGCTGCCAAATGTTGCTGCAAGAGGGGCACTGCCACTTCTAAATCTGCAAGAGCATCAAAGATTAACATAATATCATCAATATAATGGAATAGGTGGAACCTTTCTGGACATTACCAGGTGGCTAAATCCATGGCAACAAAACCATGACTTACGGTTGCTATGCACATAGCCCTGTGGCAACACTGTAAAAGTTCATTGCCACCCTTCCCATGTGAAGGTGAACTGTTCCTGGCTCTCTGAAGAATGTCTATGGAGAAAAATGCATTGACCAAGTCCACAACATAGTGGCACTGTCCCAGTTCTGTTGTCATAGGGTCCATCAAATCCATGACTGATGGTACAGCTGCATGCAAAGAGGGTGTTACTTTACTCAGTTCCTGATAGTCCATTGTCATCCAAGTTCCATCAAACTTTCTAACTGGCCACACTGGAAAATTGTATGGGAGGTGGGTGCCATGCACTATCTGTACCTTCAGCTTTTTAATTGTCTCAGTTATCTTCATATGCCCACCCAGAAAGTGGTACTGACAGGTGGAAGTAAACCATCAAGGTTGTGGCAGGACCGGAGGCTGGTGATGCGTATGTCCCTGTAGCACCGGCTTCACCACACACACTCAAAGTCTGAATTCCCCAGCTGTGGTTTGTAATACCAGGCCATGTAAAATGTCCACCCCCAGAATGTATTCCAGTATGGGAGAGACATACACAGCATATAAACGGGGATTCAAGTGGCTGATGTCAAAGTACAGAGATACAGGTTTCACTTCCACTGATTGGATTCCACAACTGTCAATGTATGCAGCTTTGCCCGGAAACTTATCCAGGTTCCCAAAAACAAGGCTACAGTCTTTGCCAGTATCTACCAGTGCCAGCACTCACTGTACATTGGTGAGGGACCAGTTGATTGCTATTTCCAAATGCAGCCTCTAGTTGTCCGGTGTTCCCCCAAGCCAGACACCTCGGCCAGTTCCCTAATCAAACAGGAATTTCCACCTGGTTGCAGCAAATAGTCTTTGAGCTGAAGCACCTGGCTGGGACCAGATCATGCAGCAACGTCATTCTCCCCATTGGGGATTTTCTAGAATTGCTGCTCTGGAGACACTTGCCTCCACAAAGTTAAGTGTACTTCACTGGGCTCCTTTTCGATTTTCTCTGTCAACCCCAGCCAAAATCAAATCTATCCACATCTATGAGCATGCCACTCATTGGGGCCCTCTTTTCTCCTGTGAGGGAGCCCCTGTGGGTGGGGCACCTTCCCCTTCTTTACGGCTTGGATCTCTCGGTCCCACCAACAACCTACTGCTTTATGTATTCAGCAACCTACATACCAGATGAAGACAACAGCAAGGGAGTCAAAGGCACTCGGAGGTGCAGAACCCAACATGAGATTCCTCATGTGGGAGGTGAAAAGTTCATCATCTGGCCCTTGGATATTCAGCTCATATACCCATTTCTCATATGACTTGCACCAAATTGGCATACAACTGCTGTTTACTCACAGTTTTGAGTACTTCACCAGTGTCATTCCACAGAGTCTGTATGGCTGCCCATAGCCACTCAATCAGGGTGTGGTCACCTTCCCTTTGTGCCAGCTGCCTACTCACTTGCAGCCACTGATGGAGGGAGGGGTGAGTTGTGATAGAGGCCGGCTTTTCCATCTCAGAGGCAGAACAGGATATTCTATCTGCCCCCTCATCCCACAGATGAAGCATCCAGGCAGGCAGAGGTTCCCCTGGATGCCAGTGGCACTGCTTGCCTCATTCCTGCAACTCAGTTGGTGTATAGGCAGTATAGGAAGTGTGTCTTGTTACACTGGGGGGTCCCTGAGTCTGCCCTTGGAGCCCCAGTGACTGTTCATGATGTACTTTCTGATGAACCACTTGGAGAGCCTGCAACAGGGGTCCTTCCCCCTCAGTATCACACTAAGTGGGGTTCTCAGGCTGAGATGGCAGACCCAGGTTTGCATTCACTGCAGCCTTTAATTCCTTTTCCAAGCTCTGTAGCCAGGCCTCCAGGTTCCCTACCTGTGCCTAGAGGTCTCCATGTATGGCAGCCTCTAATTCTTTTGCTGAGCTGCGTAGCCAGGCCTCGTGGTGCCACGCCTGAACCTGGAGGTCTCTTACCTGGGCCTCATCCCTCAAGGACTAGGTATGTACTTCTCATAGCTCAGTCAAAATGCCCATCCAACTCTGCCAGAAAAGGCTTGCAGCTTCCAGCTGCTTCAGCACCTTCTCCATGCTCACAGGGGATTAATCTACCACTGCCCAGGTTTCCACCAAAGCCCACCTGAGCTGCATAGCTGACAGTGGGTACTATAACCTATGTTGCAGCCACATGGCCAACCCAGAATCAGTGCGGACCGAAGGCTCACTCACCTTAGTATCCTACTGACTACACCAAATGTCACGCCAAGTTTCAGGCTCTGGCCCACGCTGAGGACCGAGGGGAGTGGGTGGACAAGTGGGGACAGTCAAAAGAACACTCAAAGGATCACCGAGAGTTTTGACATGGCTTTATTCTCTCTCCGGACACAAGCCCTGTGCAGTCTCTCTCTCCCCTTGTCCACCTGCAAAGTGGCCAGCTCTCTCTCTCTTTTTCTGTCAGCCTTTATCTCAGCTACTTGCTCTGGCTGCATCCCCTCTCAGCAGCCAGCTTTGTGGCACCTGCCACCCCCATACCTGCAGCTTCACTCCCTGGCACACTCACCACTTCTTGCTCCCTGATGTCTTCCTGCAAGGTGGCTGGCTCTAGCTCGGCTCCATTATGCCTGTGCTCTCACAGTATTGGTGATGCATCTATGCACCTCACAGACGATAGTGGCTCAGAGCCAGGTGATGAGGTCACAAAAACAGGTTACATAATGGGTAGCCTTGTGCGCCTGCGCTCCAAACTCCCTGAGTCATGCTGGACCAGATGCCTGACTCAGCCTATTCTTGACTGCAGCACATCCATTTTGCTTATATACACGCTACCAGAAAAGGGGAGAAGGCCTCAGAAGGGCATGCCTATGACCCCTTAAATTCATTGCATGTGCTCAATTCCCGAGGGTAAGAAAGACACTGTATGCGGAAGCCCACCCTAAGGGAAGAATGATGCGAAAAAAGTGAGCCTATAGTGTTTCAGGATAAAGTTCCTGTAAAGTTTCAGGATAAAGTTCCTATAAAGTTCCAGGATAATTCCTATAAAGTTCCAGCTTATAAAGTCACTCCTGTTTTCTCTCTTTGACCTTCAGGCATCCACTTATATCTCTTCCAAGGATTCTTTTATTTTTCTCTTGTTCTGGAACTTTTTAATTAACTTCCACTCCTGCTCTGGAACTCATCTAGGTCTCTTTTTCTGCTTTCCGCCCCTCAGTCAAATTCTTTCTTCTGAGGAGGCAAGAATTGAAATTGCTGCAGATGTGTATGGATTGGGGGATGGTGACTTGGATCTCTTCCACCACTAACAGTCTAGAACTTCTGTGCTCAAGCAATTAGCCCACCTCAACCTCTCAACGTGCTGGGATTGCAAGCATGAGCCATTACACCCAACAGTGATATCTACTATCTCACAGCAGTAATATTTGATAATTCTAAACACACAAATTTTTATTATACCTTAGCTCCATGCACTGATTTGGGCTAAGTTCATAAACATAGATTCTGATAGAATTCCCTAGAGATCCTACTTTAATACTTTAACAAAAACTGTGTGCCATTTACAGGATTTCTTTATAAATGAAATATATATTGTCAAGTTATTCTTAGAGAAGATAAAAACTTATCTCCTACACCCTATAAACATTTAATCTGGCAAACTTTTTTGTATATAAATTGTGCAAAGATGTACTTTACATTCTGCACAAATTAAGTCACATCTTTAGGAAACAATGTAACTAAATTTTATTTTATTTGTAGAGTTTGGTAGTAATGTTGATCCAGACTGGCTCTTTGACTAAGAATTCTCTAATAAAATTATTGTTTTTGTTTCTTTATCATGTGTTATTAAAGCTGCTCAAATTAATTTTTATTGTTTATCATGTTTACTTCATTTTAGTGGGCTATTACTATAAATTTGTTTTAGGTAAAAATAGGGGAAAATGTAAAAAATAAATTTTTTCTATATTAATATACAATGCTAAATTTTTCCAATTGATTTGTAACTTTTGTTAGTAATATGTATAATATTCTCCCCCACCACCGTTTTTCTGTAAGAAGTGGCTGCTGTCCACAAACTTCCTGATCCTCCCTATGGGACCTGTGTTTGTGGGAGAATACTTCCTGTCTCACTGATTCTCATTTTTAACTACTGAGTGATTACACTGAAAAGGCATTTGAGCAACAAAGGTAGTTTATTATTCAGGCTTGGAGCAAAAGCTAAGTTTGGCTATGGCCTTCAAGGCCTTTTGTTAAAGGACCTCGTTCAGTTAAGGTGAAACCTTGAAGACTCAGTATTGACTCAGGAAAAGAAGACTGAAGGCAAGGTTCTCCAAGGAAAATCTAATAAACTCTAGGTGACCAAAAATAAGGAGGTAAAGATGCAATTCCCAGTAAAAATTCTGAGTATCTAAGGGTAGCTTATCATAATTCTCTAAGCATTTATTTAAGTATTTTTCGTATGTGTAAGTTTTCTAAATTGAATTAATCGAAACAAAACATTTAAAAAAGACTTTGATGTTATTTCTAGCTCTGTAAAGGTGATCAAAAAATATGGTAATGATTAGGTTTAATCTTTCTTTTTTATTGGAAATTGATAAATTCCTGTCTCACATTAGGGTCTAATGCACAAAAAATATATAAAAGGAGCTTCTTAACATGTCTTAAAGATAAAATTTTAAAATATGAAAATAAACCAGTTTTTGTTAAGTACAAAGGCTAACTTTTAAAACTCTGTTTTGAAAGTTATAATGTACTGTTAAGTATAATTCTAAATTTTAAAATATAGCCTTTCTAAAACAAAACAGAATATAACATTTTAAATTTACTATTCAGAAGTCAAACTTCTTATGTGAATAATTATAGTAATTTGAATAAAAAACACAATTTATTAATTAGGAAAATTCTGACATATGTCCAAATGTTTTAAATATTATGCATAAAGTAATATTTATTAGTTTACTGATTTATAACCAAAATGTTTTGTACAAAACATTTTAAATCAAATGCCTAATCAACATTCGACAAGGTTTAATGTTATTTCTGCTCAGTGGATATTTCTAATGGTGTCACTTATTTTCACTCACTAAACTCCAATCTCATGCTAAGCCCTCAACTCTTGCTTAATCCATTGATAATATACTCTTATTATGATACATGGAGGCACAATTAGTTTGTTCATTTATCTGTATTTTGAAAATTATCTTTCCCAACAGAAGGTAAGTTCCCTGAGCTTATGATCAAGCGTATCCCACTCTCTGGTATTATTTCACCACCTCTATAGTAGGTCACAAAATTCTAGCTATGCTTTATTGAACACTTTCTATGGTTTAGACACTTTTATAAGCTCTGTATGTTTTTATCTTTTTTTCATTTTCATAGCATCCATAGGAAATGAATAAAAGGATTATCATCATCTTAAAATAGCAGAAAACTGAGGAAGGCTAAGTCATTTACCCAGTATTTCATAACCAGTAAGTAGCAAAGCCAGGATTTGTTCTCAGACAGTTTAGTGTTAAATATCAGTTGCAATAATGAATACAATATACACTAGATTTGTAGTATAATTACTATATGGAGGTGTCAACAAATGTAAGATCATGTGCCAGCAAGGGTTAAATATGTTAATTTTACAAACTCTTGTATTTAACATAGATTGTTTTATTTCATAATTTAAAAATAACTAAATAGCATTTTATCATGTGTTCGATAATGAATTTTAAAAATTAAATCAGTAAATACTGGAAACACTTCTGCTTGAATTATTGTGGAGAAAATTCTCATCACAGGACTATGAAGAATATGTCACAGAGATTAAGCGTGTTATTCTAGCTGACACATTTTGATGTGCTTTCAGAGTAAAACGAATTTAAACCTAGGTTGCATTCACTGTGGTTTGGCTCTAGATAGAGTGGGATCCGTTTTACTACCTGAACTTACAGTGAATATTGATTGAAATAAATATATGCAATTACATGTGAAAGCTTATTAGAAAAAAAAATAAGTGAGATATTTTTTCCTTTTCACTCTCCGCAGAAGAGAACAGGTTTTAGACGGAGATCTCTATTGCGCATTCCAGAAAAGGTGTCAAGTAAACAACTGGCTTCATAAGATTGAACTTGACTGAAGAGATCCAAGTTGCAAAAATGACTCACTTGAATATAGATAGAATTTAAATCCAGAAGACTGGTGAACAAATTATATACAGGATAATACAGACCTTTGTACCACACCTTGGAAGTTGCTTAGCAGCTAGGAAGAGTAAATGTAGGTGGAGGAGAATGTAGAATCATGAGAGTGCTTTTAAAAAATTAAATATGGACAGGAAATTCTCAAGTGTTTTGAGTGTCAAAATACAATGTAAAAATTGTGATTATAAAATTATATAAGATAATCTTTATTCTAGAGGAGCTTAGAGTCTACTAACGAAGAGAGGACACACAAAGAATGATAAAAAACAATTATCAGGTAGCAATAATAACTTTCAAAAGACAATCTGAAAAGCATAATTTTCTGGTAATTGTATTCAATAATACATTTTACATTTAGTCTTATTTATGTTTTTACATTTAGTCTTGAGGTCATGTTGTATTTGGCTCTCATGACTGGCATTTTTTAAAAAACCAACTTCAATAGTCAGGTTGTGTTTTTAGAAACCATTGTAGCTCACTGTGCTAAAAAAGATTTTTTACCTTTCAAAAAAAAATCTTCTAATACTGATAATAGGACAACTTTTTATAAAGACCCTTACCTTATCAAGATAGAGTAGCTCACTGCCTTCAAGTAGTTAATAGCACACATAAAAGTATTATTCCTTCAGGCATAAAGTGTTAGGATTCTGTGGTGGTAGACACATGAGTATACCACACAGAAAATACACTTGCGGGTGACTTCGTTTGAGAATAAAAAAGAAGAAAGAAAATACACTGAGGTTGGTGAAGTGGGTCTTTAAAGAAGCATAAAGCACTTTGGAGGCAGTCAAGAACAGCAAACAGCAACATGTTTTCTCACTCTGGAGAGTTCAAGCCACATTTAACAGTTTGATTTTTTTTTTTTCTTTCTTTGAGACAAAGTCTTGCTCTGTCGCCCAGGCTGGAGTTCAGTGGTGCGATCACGGCTCACTGCAGCCTCCGTGTCCTCTCAAGCAATCCCCTCATGTCAGTCTCCCAAGTAGCTGGAACCACAGGTGCACTACCACACCTGGATAAAATTTTGTTGTTCTTGTTAGAAAAGGGCCTAGGCAGGTTCTTAAATACCTGGGCTCAGGTGATCCTTCTGCCTTCTCCACCCAAAATGCTGAGATTACAGGTGTGAGCCAGCTTTGTGATGTTTCACATGAGAAAATGCAACACTGATGTTTAATAGATGTTTAATATCTTCTATCTTAAAAATAGAAGATATAAATGCCCACATACATATATGTATTTGTATATGTATGTACAAAAAATCCTCACTTAACATCATCAATAGGTTCTTGGAAACTGCAACTATAAGCAAAATGACAGAGAAGGCCCTCAAATAACATTGTTTAGTTCAATGTTGTTTTGCTATAATGCTTATGACAAAAACTGGTTTTAGCATATATTATTTTTCTTAACATTGTAGTTTCCAAGAACCTATCAACAAGGTTAAGTGAGGACTTCTATTATATGTATGTATTTTTGTATGTATATATGTGTGTGCTATCCCAATGTATAAATTATCAATATCCTATATAACAATTTATGGGATCCATATGTCATATATTGAAGAAGCATTAATTTGGTTTCTTTACAATAAATTAACAGTATTAATTTTAACTCTGGAAAAAAGTGCCAATATAATTTTAGGGGTTGTGTCTATATTAGTAAGCATGATGGGTGTTAGTAAGTATAGCAGTATAAAAATATCTGAACTTAGTAAAATTATCCAAGCATTAAAATACTTTTGAGATGGCTATTTTTTAGTTGATAATTGATATCATATCAACTGGAAGTACGGAGGTAAAGGGGCCCAGACCACAGTATTTTTTATTCAGTAAGTAAGCTCAAGTTGTACAAAGGTTGTAGGGTTTTGAAGTTTTATTTCCTTTTAAGAGAATATGTGCACATTGATTCAAATGACAATTCCTTGAATCTTTTTTTTCTCCTATCTGCTTATGAGGTGTAATTTTTCTCCACCAAAATGACTGAGGGGATATATACCTGACTCATTCTTGTACAAACTGCATATCCAAAGAGCTTTATAATCTCACTTCACGCTCATATGTTGTGATACGATGTCATGGATGAGAGAGGAGTCGTAACAAGTTTGACCTGTATTCCTTTTGCATTTGTTTTTCATCATCCTATATTGGGCAACAATATCCTTGTTGCTTTTCACAAGACGAAAGCATTTTCTCTACTCCAAGTTACAAATGTTTTTTCCTGGTCTTGAGTATTAAGTTTGAATCTTATATCTTGTGACCTCTTCTCAGTAAGCACATATTGACAAGTATTTGCATTAGTGCAGAGCTAGAAGAGATACTTAGGAGCTGATGGTATGTCTACCTATGATGTTACCGTTTTTTGTTGGTTTTGTTTTTTTGAGATGGAGCATCACAAAAGGCTCATTATTGTGAACCAACTAGTCTGCTGCAGTACAATTCTGATGCTAACCATCTGCAGTTAGCATAGACCTCACAAGCTAAAGAGCACAGTCCCTAACATAACTGCCCTCACTTCAAATGCTAGGTGCATTGTGAGGTTCCCCAGGCCACCTGCACTTATTACCAATGGCCTATGAATTCTGTGTTTTCCACATTTCCTTTCAATTTCATAATTTGCTAGAAAGACTCGCAAACACACAAAAGTATGATTACAGTTTTATTATAAAGGTTACAAATCAGGAGCAGCCAAATGAAGAGACACTCGAGGTGCAGCCTGGGAGGGCTTTATATGCAGAGCTCCCGTGCCTTGTCTGTGTAACAGCCTCACTGTCTGGGATATCACCTGAGGTTCTTTTTCTCATGGTCATGGGAATCAAAGATGCGAACACAAAGGGCAAGGTTACAGCAGAAGTTCAATAGGTGAATGTTAAAAGAGCAGCTCTCTGTTACAGAGAGAGGTCCCAAATGGGTTGCCATGCTGCAGTAAAATGTAAGGGTGGGGAGTAAAATGAGCTGGTGGGGAGGAGATATCTTATCTACACAGGGTGCAAAAACCTGGTTAGGACCAGGTGTTGCCATCAGCATAGAGCAGTCTCTGTTTCTGGCACCCCGACCTCACTCTTTTATCGTGCAGGTGGGCTCTTAGCTTGGGCTGCTCCACACTGCTTATCCTTCCACTATGCATGTGCCAAAAAGGGTAGGGGGAATTTCTATGCCTGGTCCCAGTTACCTCCTTGCAGCTGCAGGCATCCCCGCCACCACTCTGCAAGCTTCCAGGGTCCTTATCTTAGTGTGCCCAATAAAGGGAAAGGAATGTGCTCATTAAGACCCAGTGTTTTTATTGGAACCAATCATACCTGTGTGAAGTTTGGTGATTACCCAGGAAACTCTCCCTCCGTGCTGGAGTTGCCTAACTATGTTTTACAGCCCGATCTTCCAGGTTGCTCTTTATTAGAAGTGATTTCTTTGAACTGCCTGTGGTCAGAAAGAAAGTAATTTCTGAGCTGCTTCTTGTTAGAAGGAAAGTTTTTGCCAGGGACTCTTTCACCCTAACTAGCTGCCTAAATAATTTCTTTCTACCTCTGGTATCACTTGTGGAATTAGATGACATCATTGTCACGGCACATTGATTTTGTTCACCAGCCAGGAAGTTCCACTGAGCTTGCATATCCAGAATGTTTGATGGGCTTTTACTATGTAGGTGTGTTTGATTTAATCATCGGCTACAAGGCTGAACTCAATGTCCTGTCTCTCTACTTTCCCTGGTGGTGGGGCTGACTCAAAGCCCTAACTCTCTAATCACAGGGTTGGTCTTTCTGATGACAAGTGCCCATTATGAGGTATCTGTTTAGTATACACTCAGGTGTGAGCCAAGAGACTAGTAAATAACAAAGACAGTCCTATTGTCAGTGTGTAGGTACAAGAATTTAGTTTTCCTCTCAGGCATCAGGAACAAAGGCCAGTCAAATTCTCTCTCTCTCTCTCTCTCTCTCTCTCTCTGTGTGTGTGTGTGTTTGTGTGTGTGTGGTGAGAACACTTAAGGTCTATTCTGTTAACAAATTTCACCTATACAATCTATTATTATTAACTATAGTTACCATGCTGTACATTAGCAAGCCAGAACTTATTCATCTTACAACTGAAAGTTTGTTCCCTTTGACCATTATTCTTTGAATACATTTATTCATTTATTTGTATCTTTTATTTTATGAATAAAAATATTTTCTATTTTATAATAGGAATTTAACCTAAAATAATAAGATAAGCAAGATTGAAAAAGGCTTGAGGAAACATGGAATTGAATAGGAAAAACAAATAGTTTCTACATGCTCTAGGAAGATTCCTAGTTTAAAATTAGTTGTTATAATTACTGTGTACACATTTCATGCCACCCTGCCTAACAAAGATTCATCGTTTTCAATTGCAACACAGTCTAGGCATTCCTCTTCATTGGTTGGAATAAGAAAGTTGGTAGATGAGGCGAAATGCCTTACCCAATAATGTAACAAGAATTTATAAAATTTTGCTTTTGATAATCAAAAAAATGGACTCATGTTTTAGCCTATGAAATAACCCATATTTTCACTTATATACTGTAAATTATTTTTCTGTCATTAAAATAGCATTCATATGCTATATCCACAAAAAGAAATAACAATAAAAACTGTAATCTATGCATGCTTGCATTTGCAAACATTACAATGCATTGCTCCCTCTAGCAATTATATATATGTTTGTGTGTGTGTGTATGTGTATGCCTTTATCATTCATGTAAATGTAACATATATTAATTTTTTAAAAATTCTTGGGACACAATCACTATATTATATCAGGTTTATATTGTAGAATATGCATTTTTGGTGTTGCCAATTATTTAACAAAGCTGTCTATAATGTGCACTTTTAATGCTGGATAAAAGGTCAAGGGAAAGGTCAGATACATTACTGAGAAATCAAACCAAAAAAAGTGCTCTTGTTTGTTGTTAACTTTGTGAATTTCTTCTTCACATTAACCTAAACTCATATTAAAATATTTTTGCATAACATATAAATAAATGATAGTTATTTTCTATATTAAAATGGCACGTTTTCTTGAGGAAATTTTAATCCATTTTCAGCAGAAAGAGATATTTTAGATCTTATTTTTAAAAGTCAGATGACACAGTAATTTACAAGGGGGAAGCCAGAGGTTACTGGCATGTAACACATGACAAGTATAGCCACTTAACCTGACCCCAAGGTGAGACATAAACATTTTTTGGAAGGTATACATTTTGCAGAAGTAAAATATAATGAGATAAACATGAACTAGAATTTTAGTTTCATAGGATGTGTCATTATATATGCAACACTAGAACGTATTTTTTAAAACGTTATGGATCCAGAATTTTAGAATGTAAAAAAAAAAAATACCTGATCTGCTTTTGCAAACCAGTTTGTATTGCCTCTACCCCAGAAAGATGGATTAAATAGATAACTGGTAAACTCTAAAATCTGCATTTTTTAAACAGCATCCAGAATGACTATGATACAGTTAGACTAAGACGTGCTTTCATAACCTATAAAAGATTTCTAAACTTTCTATACAAGAAATATGCTACGTGTCTTTACTGATGTTAAAAGTAAAGACTCTCTATCAAAATATAGTTGAGAAATGAATGAACATTTAAAACTATATTTAAAAAGTTGCTTATGTTCATAAAACATACTCCCTTTAACTGTAACTTACTGTTGCCAGGAAACACATACTTAAACCCAGTATATTTTTGAGAAAATACATGGTTTTGCTGAATGAAACACAAATAAAATGTTAGTAAATAACCTGGCATGTATCCTTGCCTATTTAATTCTATTAAGTATTAAATATACTTAAAAATGAAGATATTCTTTGATGGGTCTATACAGTATATGATTTCCAGCATTTTCAACAATTTTGCATGACCGAGCTCTACATTTGTTGCTGTTTTCTTGTTTGTTTACAGCATCGACAACAACAGAGAAAGTTTCAGAGCATGTATATGTACTCTTGGTAGATCACACTTGATAGCTAGTCTCTTATAAAAAGAAGAAACAGAAGCTGTCCTCTTGAAAGATAAATAACGACAGCATTTCTTAAAATCACCTTGTAGTAGAAGCAAGTCAGAGTCTGTAAAGTGAATGTATTTAGATTTCAAACCTAGGAGAAACATACATTGTCAAGTAGTACCTTTGGGAACTAGTGAGATAAAATAACATATGAGTATATACCAATAGATAAAAACATATCAACAGTGGAATTATCTAGTGAGATTAAGAAATAGAACAGCTCTAGTTTATTAAGTGATATTATATTTTACAGACATGTCTAGGTGACAACAGATTTACTTACTAGTCTTTGAACTAAAAGCATAAGTGAAAGCAAAATTGTTCAAAATAATTTTGTGATATTTTATAATAATTTATTTATACCCTTTTTGTGTTCTGGGTTACATAATTCATCTACTATCAATATTTCATGATGAAACTAGAGATAAATCATGATATCTACACAGATACAGTGATAAATGAAATAAATCAACATCCTCAATAGAATAAGTAACTATTGCTATTTTTAAGGCAAAAAAAAATTGTAACTGGGAAGAAATATGTGTTGTTATTTCTCGCTTAGAATTATTTAAATCAACTAATTGGTAGTAAACTTAGTCTTTTCTACTTTGTATGTGTACACATCTTCATATTTAAGTTTGAGGAATGTTATTGCCTCTTGGGAAAAATGGAAATGGATTTATTATTACTTTAGTATTGGTAATATTTTTGTAAATTTAGGTCCTCAATTGATAATTTTTTTTTTCTCAGAGAAAAACAAATGAACATTCCTTCCAATATAGAGATAATAGCCACAATATTTTTAATACTAAAATATTAAAAGAGTACTTCTCAGTTTTTTTGTTTTCTGTTTTTGTGTGTGTGTGTGTGATGGAGTCTCTCTCTGTCGCCCAGGCTGGAGTGCAGTGGCGCGATCTCAGCTCACTGCAAACTCTGCCTCCCAGGTTCACGCCATTCTCCTGCCTCAGCCTGCTGAGTAGCTGGGACTACAGGCGCCCACCACCACACCCAGCTAATTTTTTGTATTTTTGGTAGAGATGGGGTTTCACAGTGTTATCCAGGATGGTCTCAATCTCCCGACCTCATGATCTGCCCGCCTCGGCCTCCCAAAGTGCTGGGATTACAGGCATTAGTCACCATGCCTGGCTCCAGTAATTCTTAGAATAAAGAATTCATTTTTTTATAAGGGAGCCTATTTTATTGTTGAATAGATCTGGCATGGGAAAATATATTTGATATCTTCAATGAATTTGTTTTATTATTTTTATGTATTTATTTTTGTTGTGATTTCTGGAGTAAAAAATATGTGATATTTTCCCCACCATTTATAACTAGCCCTTCAAGGATGTCAAAATGGCTTTTCTAGTTGTTTGCCTCTCACGGAACAATCTTCTAGTTAGAACTATAGCCCCTGATGATAGACCCCACTACAGCATTTTAAAGTAGGATCCTTAATTTGATAGCTAATTGAACTTTAATGAGTTACTTTATAGCTCTAAATGTGTTTTCTATCTTTAAAATGAGAATAAATTAAAATATTTTACATCCTAGGAAACTTGTATGTATAAAACGACATACACACACACACACACACACACACAAAACTAAAACTAAAACTAGAACTAAAATTAAAACTAAATTAACCCTGGTAGGGAATATAAACTCGACTAATATTAGCTTCTTTGATCACAGTTTAAGTGAGTTCACATTTCTCTCAATAATAATTACAAGAACTATTTTACATACCTTGCTAAAATAAAAATACAATGTCTCTAACATCTACTTCCATTTTCTAATTTCTGTCTTAATTCCTCTATCAAATTCACTTGATTATTCTGCCACCATATTGATGGCAGTGACAGCCCATCTGAAGTGGTCTCTTTCATGGTGCTGACTGCAATGAGGGAAGTGCAGACAGGGCTGCATGTTCCATGGATCCAGTTGGAGCCAGGATCAGGTGGGAGCCCCAACCCCTTTCAAGTTGTAGGTTTGGGAGCCCTGCCCTCTCGGGTGCAGCTGCAGCCACCAAGTCTCGGCTGCAGACATGGGCATTTCTGCACTCTTGAAGGCCCAGATAGTCCCCCAGCTCCCACAGCCTCAAAATTCCTGCATCCACTGCCTGGCCTCTCCCTGCTTCCAGCACCCACTCTGATTTTTAAGCAAAATGTGACTTAGCCCATTCACTGTCATGACCTGTTTAGATGTGACAGCCACCGGGCAGTGCCAACATGCCAGCTCCCTGCTGCCACATCCCGCTCTGGATTTTGGGCACCAATAAGCATGGGAGGGAGGCTGAGGGGGACTAAGGGTGGCTCTCCACAGGCCTGCAGGCATCCTTCAGCATGAACAGCCTGGGTGCTGTGGACACCATGGATAGCAAGTTAATGGTGGCAGGAGGCACACAGGGTCCTGGGTGGAAAGGAACAGGTACCCTATTAAACTCCACCTTCAGACCAGGGATAGCTTAAGACCTGGGGGCTGGGGTGCCATTTCCATGAACCGGAGTGAGAATATATGGTGCTTTCTTCAGGCCTACAAATCTGCATGCACGTCCTCCTCTCTGAAGCCCATAAAAATCCCGGACTCAGCCAGACTCTGGCGGATGATGGGACAACCTGCCTGCAGGGACCAGCTACCCACTATGGGTCTCCTCTCTGCTGAGAACTGAACACTCATCAGGATGCCCTTCCTTCAGTGAGGAGCTACCCACTGTGGGTCTCCTCTGAGCTGTTCTGCCACTCAATAAAGCACGCCTTTGCCATTCACACCTCCCTCTTGGCCACATTCCTCATTCAATCTGGACACGGGACAAAAATTCAGGACCTGCCAAATAGCAGGGCTGAAAGAAGTGTAACAGAAACAGGACTGAAACACACTCCTTGCTTGCCATATTATGGGCAACAAAAAAGAGAGAAGAAAGAGTGAGAGAAGAGCTGTGGGCCTTCAAGAAGCCCAGACCTAGGAGCTCTCTGAACCAGGGCTGTGACACTCTCTTTGGGGCTCTGTGGTTCCTGGTGTCTCCAAGCTTCCAGGCACCACTGCATGTCCCAGTGCCACCCATGAAAGCTGCTTGCAGTACACCTGGTCCAGTTGCAGCCTCACAGGGAGCCATCACCCATGCCAGTGCCTGGAATTGCCTACCCAACTAAAGCCAGCATACCTGGTCATGTGCAGGGACCAGACCTAACGATTGCTCACAAATACACCCCTCACAGCTCTGCTCTTGGTTTGTCCTTGGCGGGCATGGAATCCAGGCCGGTACTGTGAACCGAGTGCAGCCTGCCAGGCCAAGTGGGAAGAATGAGTACAGCAGGCCCCAGCAAAACTCAGGCAAAGGCACCACTGGCCTAAGATGTTTCCAGCCAGAAAAGCAACACCTCAAGTGACAATATCAAAAAACAAAATGAATTGTCAATAATAATCTTTAGTTGTCGATGTTTGTCATAACAATACTTTTTGTTCAGAACTGTGACTTATTTCACAAAGCATTTCCAAATAATGTCTATTAATGTATTCTCAAACATTGCTGGGACTTAGATCAAACTTAACAGTGTCCAGAACTTGTCTTACTCACTACTTCATAAAATTAAAACAAATGTGCATAACTCCCAGCTTCTGACAGTCTTACATATCTGAAGTACATAACAGTTAATGTTCCTCATAAACTCAGATGAATCAGAGAATATTTTGCAGTACCAAAGAACAAATACATAGAAATACTATTACATTTACCTATTAATAGTATAATATTATGGGAGATAAATTTTATAACTAATTATAATTTCATGAGACAAGTTCAGTGAAATTCCACTCTTAAAAAGTGAAAACTTCAAAATCAAATGTTACTTGAAACCTATAATTTTTAAATAATCTCAAAACTTATCAACAGTAATTTATACTTGTGACTAATTGGTCATTTATACTTGTGACTAATTGCCTTAAAATTTGGTTTCTCTATTCTTTTTCTGATTGTATTATTTTCTCCAGAATTGTCCAGAGATGAAGATTATTCATCTCCCCTCCATTAACATTTTATACTCAAGGGCTGATTGTAATATTATGCAAAATAGAACTCACCAAAATAGCTGAAATAAAGAGAGGGCACTAAATAATGTGTCCCAAATCACTCCAGATGTGGGAAACTTCCTTTGAAATGCCAAATGCATGGTTTTGAATGCCCTATTAATGTATATTGAGTGGGTTGATGAGTTATATTATAATATAAATTGTGAATTGTTGGATGTGCTCTTCAACTTCAGTTCTAATTGCAATTTGTCAACTCTTGATTATCCATTGTAATGAAGACACGAAGTGTAGAGATAAACAAAATCTACAGATTTTTCTCACACTTCTAAAAACCAATAGTTTTACTGTTTTTGCATGCAACCTTTATTTGCCCTCCACATTCTCTTGCCTTCTAAGCATCCTTAAATAAGTAATAAACTGAAATTGAACAGGCATATGTTAGTATATGTCTGATATTTGATAAAGAATAGTGAAATTTACAAGGTGTTATCTGAAATTTCTATGTCTCTGTAAAGGCATGGAGATTTTAAATAATAAGTGAGTATGTTCCAATTATGATTCCATTGTTCATTCATTGTTATGCATAATAATATGGATTTATGTATTCACAGAAACAATCATGACTATTCCACATACATACATTATATAGTTAGATTTGTCCCTTTTACACAGTATTAGAAATTTGGGTATATCTGGATCTGTACTCCTCAAATATTTTTCTTTTTATTGTTTAAGTCAATTGACTATCTGGAATAAAATACCCCAAGTCCAATTATAGGATAAACCCTAAAATAAGCCTAATAGGTTTAAAGAAAAATAACATAACTCTAAAAATGTCTACATCCTTTTTTCCTTTGAAACTAACCAGCTACTGGGGGTGAGGCTAATATTTTAATACAAATATTTTTCAAGGCTTAATTTCAAAGATTTGGCTAGCTCTTTCAATAGTCGAGAGATCAGGCTGGCATTAAGAGGTCAACGTTCATTATTGTGTTGGAACCTATTTGCATGGGTTTCTGAGAGCTGATTCCTATTATTTCAGGAATTTTGCCAGCAGGTTATTTAACATTGGTGGTTTAAAATAGACAGTGGGTAGGAGTATCTACAGCACCAAAATTTTCAAAGGCTAAAAATCTGAGCTTTTTGCCCCATACTTTTTTTGTTGTTGTTGTTGAGAGTCCATTACCAGCACACACACCTGTCAGCATTAGACTAGTTTCTTATTTTTATATGACTAATGGGGGAAAATTTAAAAGGGTTGACCTTGAGGGTGAGGAGAAGGAAAATAATTAATATTATTCTACACAATAATATGAAGAATCAGTTTTTTTGTAGAACCAGACTTGTAAATTCCAAATTACACTTAAGGGATTTAGCAAATGTTATGCTTCCTGACCTTGTGTCACATTTTAAATACCCATTCTTTGTTTCTCAGACCTTGTACTCCTGTCTAAAAAATAAGGTCTTTGTTTTATTCTCTTTTCTCAAGACTTTGTTTCATAACTTCCATGCAGTTAAGATCTGGGTCTGTTATGTACATAAAGCTCATTATTATGCCTTCAGCAACAAACCCAATTCCTTGAATGTAGTAACCATCCAAACACATTGATGAATGAATGAATCATTTGCTCAGTACTGGATGCTCTGGGTTCTAGTCAAGGTTTTGCTAGCCTCCTGGCAACTAACTCCCAAGAAATGGATTCCTAGCTCCAATACTAAGCTAGCTAAGATTTATTAAAAAACAAACAAACAAACAAACAAAAACAACAACAACAACAACAACAACAACAAAAACTCATCTGATTGAAATCGTCTGCCTAATACTTGAAGTTGTTCCTCTGTGGTGATGGTGTGAACAGCGTTCTGACTGTTTCCTGTGTTCAGTATATCATTACTTACTTGCCTTTTATATCTCCTCTGTCTTTATATGCTTCTCTCTAGGAGTCTGTTTTGTTGCTATCTTCAGACACACCCTAGGCTGATTGATTGATGACCATCCCTCCCAAAAGAAGAAAAATTAAAAAGAAAGCAAAAACAAAATATGAATAACAACCATAGAGCATTTCTATTTTGTTCAAGTAAATAGTGCAAGAAAATCACAATGTTACTATGCACATCTTAAGAAGAAAATGCAGACTTTCTTCTAGTGATACTGTAAGTCTATTTTTCACTGAAAAAAAATGTTCAGCAGCCAAGACATGTCACTTGCCACCCCACTGAGTCTTCATTGGCTTTTCTTTGCTCCTCTGCAGGCTTTACAAGACTGAAACCAAGCTATCACCTTTGTTGTGACAGAATTACCTAGATTTTTTTCTCATCCCCGGTTACATGACACATAATTCCTCATACTGTCCATCTGACCTGATTCTGGAAACTTAGGAGTTTCTCATGAATTGTGTCACATTGCAGTAAGCATGTGAGAAGCAGTGTAAAGGAGTTCAGCTTCAGTAAAAGGGAAGTAAGTGGTAAAGAAGTGATTGTAAGTGGGCAAGAAGTCAGCAAGAGGTAAAGAATAACATCATATGTATCTATAAGATAAGAATATAATGTTACTAATTTTGATTGGCTGGGCACAGTGGCTCACACCTGTAACCTCAGCATTTTGGGAGGTCAGGGTAAGAGGATCACTTGGGCCTATGTGTTTGAGACCAGCCTGAGCAATATAGCAAGACTTTCTGACTACAAGAAAGAAAAGAAATTAGCCAGGTATCTTGGTGCACACCTGTGGTCCCAGCTACTTGGGAGACTGAGGTGGGAAAGACAGCTTGAGGCCAGGAGATTAATTGACGCTGCAGTGAGCCAAGATCAGGGCACTGCATTCCAGCCTAGGCAACAGAGCAAGACCACGTCTCAAACAAACAAACAAATATATATATATATATGTGTATGTGTGTGTGTGTGAATATATATATATATATGTAGTACATTGTATTCTTGCTCTTCAAGAAATGTGTTCTTCTAGAGTGTATAATATACAAAAAATCTAATCTAAATATATATTTACATATTCATATTTAAAAATATGCATCTTATATATATTAATAAAGTTATATTATACATATTTATATAAAAATAAATTTTATTATAAAGATGTAAAAACATTACAACAATATTTGCCATGCCCATTTTAAAAAGATCATTTAAACCTGCCACAATGTAAGAAAAAAAAAGGGAGAACTATTTAAAGAAAGCTCATAAATAAATAAATATGAACTACCAGTCTTGCCAAGAAGTACTGGAGAGCATATGCTGACTCTATACCCATGTCTTAACAGAGCACGATGACACTCTGCTCCCACATTGAAAAATATCTCGGAGCAGCAAAGGAAACATCTGTAGAGATTTGGACAAACCAATCACAGCTGTGCCAACATATGGCAAGCTGATTAACGTGTGTGTCATTAGTAATAATGAACTATGAGAAAATTTTATGCACATAAACTGTTTATTTTTAAAATGTAAGTCTTTCTTTCCAACTTTATTTTTTTAATTTTTTGATCAAAAGATAAGTAAAGATATAAAAACATCAAATTTCAAACAATTCCAATGAAGTTTATAATTTCATGATTAGGATATTCAAATAAGCAAATTCTGAATCACGACATCAGAAGACCCTCTTCCTTTAATGGGCCATTGTGTCCTTCAGGAATGACCTCTCATGGAGGCCTCTAGTATTTGGCATTTGTAAAATTTGCTCCAGAAATGTATAGTGTTTCTCTTTTTGGATGCTAATATGAGTAATGCCTGAGATGACTTTATTTTTTTTTCTCAGCAGTAGAGATCTGAACTCTTTTTTTTTTTTTTTTTTTTTTTTTTTTTGAGGCAGAGTCTCGCTCTGTCGCCCAGACTGGAGTGCAGTGGCCGGATCTCAGCTCACTGCAAACTCCGCCTCCCGGGTTCACGCCATTCTACTGCCTCAGCCTCCCGAGTAGCTGGGACTACAGGCGCTCGCCACCTCGTCCGGCTAGTTTTTTGTATTTTTTAGTAGAGACGGGGTTTCACTGTGTTAGCCAGGATGGTTTCGATCTCCTGACCTCGTGATCCGCCCGTCTCCGCCTCCCAAAGTGCTGGGATTACAGGCTTGAGCCACCGCGCCCGGCGGAGATCTGAACTCTCCCTGGGGCAATACTTCCTCCCTTGAGAATGCATGCATTAGTTCCCCAACAGCAAAGAGGAAGACCTGCCTTGAGGAACTAATGCATGCATTCTCAAGGGAGGAAGTATTGCCCCAGGGGAGCATAACTAGTTCGTGGAATAAAAACAAATTTTAGCTATTACAATGGCTGTGGTCTTCCAAAGAACCACCCTAAATAAGCATATATATGGTATATATGTGATAGTAAAACTTCGTGGAAGTTGGGGGAGTGATTAGGAAGAAAAAAAGTTTAATAAATCACCTTAATGGGTGATAATATGAAAAAATAAGGTTTATTAACTCTGGGTTAAGGTATCCCTAGTTCCAGATGGGAGTTGTCAATCCATGGGACTAGAATCAGCTCTCAGAACCTAAATGAAGAACAAGAATACAGTTGCACAGCTGGGAGAGCAGGTAAATGTGCAGCAGGTATTTATTTGGAGTTAATGGTGTGGTACACATTTAGAAAGTAAAATGCACAGATCAAGAATCTCATGAAATGAGGGAGTACAGTTGCCATGTAAAATATAGCACACTCAGTTAAATTTGAATTTCAGATAAACAATAAATAATTTGGGACATATTTATACTAAAACATTATTCATTATCTTAAATTCAAATTTAACTCTGCTCTGTATTTTTATTTTAGAATTCTCTTAACTCTTTTCTGCCAAAATGCCGGTTTTCCATAGGATAAAGATGAAAATAAATCAATGATCCTAAAACCTTGTGTTCTGTCTAAATGTTCATGGTTTTTCAAAAGGCTCTATTTATTCCCAAAGTTAATATATAAGTTAAGTTACTTTTCTAAATTCAAAAAGTCAAAGCTACAAATCTACTTCATTTTCCTCAACAATCTTCTCTCTACCTCACCATCCCTGTTACCTTGGATCAATCTATCTCTGCTGCTATAGAAACCACTTAGAAATAAAAATACATGTGTACATACGAAAGTACATACAGCTACACGCACTTAAATATTTATAGTTACACCACAAGGAACTCTTAATAATCTTCTCTGTTAAGCAAGAGGACAGAGAGACATTCCATTTACTCCTCATCTACTGAAACATTGTTACAAATTTGCATTTGGTAGAAAGGTAGACAGGTAGATAAATACAAGAAATAAAGTAATAGCTAGGTCTTGTCTCTGATCCATTGATAAATACATAATACATTGTCAATCAGCTGACAATTCCCCTTCACTTTAATACCTCCATGAGTTATGAATTTCTTATCATTAGAAGATCATGTATTTTCATAGGCCTGGGTTGTTCTCAGACTTTGAGAACTGCTGTTTTGCCATTTTCTTCATTTTCTCCTGATATATTCCTCCATGTCAGTAATTATTACTAATATTGAGTTATAATCAGCTCTTACTACCTATAGTCTGAGGACTTGCATGACTGTAAGGAATAATAACATTTTCCTAAAACATGCAATTTAATGAGAAAATAAAATCACTGAGTGGGAATTCAGTCTGAATCAGACTTACAGTTCTAAATAGATGTACTGATGAATCAGGAGAAAATTAGCTATGCCGATATTGTGAGCAATGTGCAGCATGTAGTCAAAAAAACTAACTAAACAACCTTCTATATTTTAGAAATTATACACACAAATTTAATGAAAGTACGACCTATTAAATGTCAAAATTCTTTGCTCAACTAAACTGTAGTCAGGCTTCTTTTGAACCTACCCCTAGACTCATGTGTGAACTACCTTGTAAACTTCAGTTTCAGCAAATAACACTGACAGGGCAGTTTATTTAATCTTCCCCTCCCTCAATAACAGATCACTCTCAATATCTGGTCAGGAATTGTCACCCCCTGTGCTTGATACCTGATCACCCTGGCCTGCTTTCAGCAAGAATCCTGTGAGGTTGATTCAGCCAGAACTCCCCGCAAACACCCTGCCTCCTCTTAGAAATTTTCCATCCACAGATCCCTGTTTCTTGGCTATAAGTCACCATTGTCCCCGGAGTAGTCAGAATGGAACCCATTCTTATTCTGTGGTCTGTCTTCCCTTAATGAAATAGCCCTAAATTAAACTTGTTTTCACTACTTTAACTTCTGCCCAGCTCTGGTTTCCTTTAGCATACCATTCACTTGTACATTAAATAAACAGGAAGGAACATCCAGTGTTATGACACCTTTGAAAAAACTTTTACAAAAGATAAGGGTATTAGGATCAGCAAATAAAGACAAGTCATTTATCAATTTACATCTAAAGCTTCTCTCTTAGCTTGGGGTATTTAGGCCATAATAAGAGAATATTTAGTTGCTAGTGAGAAGCTATTTAAGAGCTGCAGTAAACCAGTTTCCAAGGACATTTCTATATTTCACATTATATTTCACATTTCTCAGAGATTTAAAAATAAAACAATTAAAAATTATAAAAAAAAGTTATTACTTGGACTATGAAGAGCATGTAAATATGTGTTTATGTTCACAACATACCTTAAATATTTTAATAAATGGGTAAATATTTTTGTACATTTGCTAAATTTTCACTGAAAATTGAGTCACAAAATTAAATTTGAAAAAAATCTTATAAATTGGAATATAAATCAGTAAAATATAAATTAGTGTTTCTGTGAAAGAATCTCTAAGTCAACCTACACAGATTCTAGAAAGCACTGACAGAACGTTTTCCAGTCTGATTTGAAGAAGCTACATAACATATTGAAAAAGTTAATATATCTTTTTGTCTAATATGAGTGGGGTGAATAAAAGGCATTTAAGGCGGGGCGCGGTGGCTCACGTCTGTAATCCCAGCACTTTGGAAGCCCACGAGGGGGTGGATCACAAGGTCAGGAGATCGAGACCATCCTGGCTAAGATGTTGAAACCCCATCTCTACTAAAAATACAAAAAATTAATTGGGCATAGTGGCGGGCGCCTATAGTCCCAGCTACTGGAGAGGCTGAGGCAGGAGAATGGCGTGAACCAAGGAGGCGGAGCTTGCAATGAGCCGAGATCAAGCCACTACACTCCAGCCTGGGTGATAGAGCGAGACTCCATTTCAAAAAAAAAAAAAAAGAAAAAAGAAAAAAAAAGGCATTTAAAAAACTAAGGATAACTAAGCTGAAAAAAATTATTGTATTGTTTTATAGGGCCTATGCAAAAGTCAGACATTTTCATCTAGTGATCAGTTTTATTCCTTGACACCTTCAATTCCCTTCACTCCATCTCCTAATTTTTAATTGAGTACACATAATTAATCCTAATACACATTAAATCTCCTTGGAATATATATTGAATACTTTCATCTTTAAAACTCATGAGCTCATTTACTCCAACAATGTATGTCCTTTAATAAATACTCCTTTAATAATTAAGATAAACATGTTTATCTTCTGTACCTGAATTTTCTAAATTTCTGGTCCTGTGTATTCAACAACAAAGGGACATTCCTTTTGATGGCTGCTTAACGCGTGAGAATGACATTTACTATAGAAATTCAACCAAACAGAAAGGATTACCAGTTTTTGTAGTCATACACTTTAATAGATTCAAGACTTCCAGCATGAGGCATCACAAAGATAAGTGAGACACTGAAAAATTAAAGATTAGAAGTCCAACAAAGTTTTTTTGTTTTTGTTTTTTTGTTTTTTGAGACAGAGTTTTGCTCTTGTCACTCAGGCTGCAGTGCAATGGCACAATCTCGGCTCATTGCAACCTCTTCCTCCCAGGTTCAAGCAATTCTCATGTCTCAGCCTCCCGAGTAGCTGGGATTACAGGCGCCTGCCACCATGCCCGGCTTATTATTGTATTTTTAGTAGAGACTGGGTTTCACCATGTTGGCCAGGCTAGTCTCAAACTCCCGATCTCAGGTGATCTGCCCACCTCGGCCTCCCAAACTGCTGGGATTACAGGTTGTGAGCCACCACACCTGGCCCCAACAAAGGATGTTTATGTTTCAATGTCAGGGTCAATGTAAGAAGTTTAAGAAGCAAGAATATTGGAACTTAAAGTAATTAGGCTTTATAATGGGGCCAAAAACCTTTTTGACAATTGCCTAGAGTAACTTGAAAATGAGAACATCTTTGAGTCTGTAGATGTGATTTTAGGAAATCTATTTGAGAGTGTTATAAAGTAAAAAGAAATCCCCTATCCACATTTTATGAGGCCTAAAACATCTCCTAGTTAAACCACTCTCCCAAACCATGATATTTCCTACTTCAATCTTTTATTTATTCTGTTGTCTCTTCCTGGATTATTTTGACACATTACTTTTCCTCACTAATTCTGTTCATCCAGGACTAAGCTCAATAATTATTCCCTCGAGCAAGCCTCCATAAACTACAGTATTTCAGATGCTACCACATTCTTCGAAATGATGTTTTCTTCTGACTCAAGTGTATTGTGTTGACTGCCTTTTCTCATTATGATTGGCCTCAATAAGTAAACCCCTAAGACCAGGAAGGGCTATGTTTACTCTTTTATTGCAACAGCAACAGTAAAATCTCAGGTCAATATGAAGATAGTAGTAAATGTTGCAATGGGCTAGGTACTGTATGTAAGAAAAGATAAGACTCTTTTTAGTCAAGACTTAGAACACTCCAACTCATAGTAGTAAGAGTAACTCATTGTTCTAAGGGACAAAAAATACGGGAGTAAAGAAGCCAAATTTTGTACCCTTGTCAGGTGAGGAGAGCAATTATGTTGAACGGTATATGATACCATATATGGTAATATATATTATGTCACATATAAAATACCATATATGGTAATGTTGGATGGTGTAAGATACAGGCAAATGTGGTTGCTAATTTGTGTAAAGTTGTATGAAAGTCTATAATGACATGGAATAGGACTTGAAATATTTTGGAAAATAGTGCTACAGGCAGAAAAATTGGCAAATATGGAAGTACAAAATTCCTGACTTGAGAGAACTCTTGGAAGCATTTTGAACCAAAAATATAAAAACATAAAACTACTGCAACTGGAGTAATGTGATCCATGTTTGAAGGGAGATAGGAGGCCAAATGGTGACTATGGTTGGGACTCAAGTATTTGATTAAAGACCTAGGCTCCTGTAGGGACTGTGGTTTTCATGTTAAAGAAATGCTAAATTTTGAGGAAGTTTGAATAGTTTATTGTCAATATTGACTTATATTTTGAAAAATAACTCTAGATGCTATGTAGATGTGAAAGTCAAGCCTTCTCATATAATCGGTTGCAATCCTGTGCTAGTATCCATGCACCCAGAGCCATGGTGATGGCCCTCGGCCAAACCTAAATGAAATGTACTAATTATTGGCTGCCATATTTACTGTTTCACAGCCTTCACTGGTGATACCTCCAAGTACTAGAAAATCCAAGGCATCTAGGATCTAGCATGGACTCTCCAGCAAACCACAGTAGCTGTATGAAAGAATAGCCACACTGTTGAAAGAAAACCAAACAAACTAAAACAATAATAATAATAACAAAAAAACAAAAACCCTATCTAAAGGTCAGCAATTTCAAAGATCAAAGGTAGGTAGCCCACAAAAATGAGAATCAATGCAAAAATGTTGAAAACTAAAAAAGCCAGAGAGCCTCCTTTCTTACAAATTACCTCAATACCTCTCCAGCAAATGTTCAGAACCGTGCTGAAGCTGATATGGCTGAAATGACAGAAATGGCTTAAGAATGTCGATAAAAATGAACTTTGCTGAGCTAAAGGAGCATGTTGTAACTGATGCAAAGACTCTAAGAATCATGGTAAAACAATGCAGAAGCTGACAAACAAAAATAGCTAATGTAGAAAGAAACATAACTGACCTGATAGAGCTGAAAAATATAGTACAAAAACTTCACAATGCAATCACAAGTATTAATAGCAGAATAGACCAAGTGAAGAAAGGAATCTCAGAGTTTGAACACTGTCTTTCTGACATAAGACAGGCAGACAAGAATAGACAAAAAAAGAATGAGAAGGAATGAACAAAACCTTCGAGAAATGTGGGATTATGTAAAGAGACTGCATGTACAACTGATTGGGGTACCCGAAAGAGACAGGGAGAATGGAACCAATTTGGAAAACATATTTCAAGATATCATCCAAGAAAGCTTCCCCAACCAAGCACAAAAAGCCAACATTCAAAGTCGAGAAATCCAGAGAACTGAAATAAGATACTCCATGAGAAGATCATCTTCAAAACACATAGTCATCAGATTCTCCAAGGTCAAAATGAAAGAAAAAATGATAAGGGCAGTCAGAGAGAAAGCTCAGGTCACCTACAAAGGAAAATACATCATACTAACAGTCAACTTTTCAGTAGAAACTCTACACAAGAAGAGATTGAGAGCCAATATTCAACATTCTTAAAGAAGATAATTTCCAACCCAGAATTTTGTATCTGGCCAAATTCAGCTTCATAAGCGAAGGATAAATAAGATATTTTTCAGACAAGCAAATGCTGAGGTAATTCATTACCACTAGTACGCAGACCAGTCACACTATGAAGCAACTACATAAACAGGTCTGCCAAATAACCAGCTAACATCATAATGACAGGATCAAATCTACATATAACAATACTAACCTTAAAAATGTAAATGGGATAAATGTTCCAATTAAAATACACAGAATGACAAGCTGGGTAAAGAACCAAGCCCCACTAGTATGCGTGAAGAGATCCATCTCACATGCAATGACACCCATAGGCTCAAAATAAAGGGATGGAAGAAAATTGACCAAGCAAATGGAAAACAGGAAAAAGCAGGGATTGCAATCCTAGTTTCTGACAAAACAAACTTTAAACCAACAAAAATTTAAAAAAGACAAAGAAGGCATACATAATAGTAAAGGGTTTATTTCAACAAGAAGAGCTAACTATCCTAAATATATATATATATATGCACTCAATACAGGAGCACCCAGATTCACAAAGCAAGTTCTTAGAAACCCTCAAAGAGACTTAGACTCTCACACAATAATAGTGGGAGAATTTAACACCTCACTGACAATATTAGACAGATCATCAAGACAGAAAATTAACAGAGATATTCAGGACCTGAACCCTGGATCAAGTGGACCTGACAGTTATCTACAGAACTCCGCACCTCAAAACAACAGAATAAAGTTGATCATGTAATCAAAAGTAAAACACTCCTCAGCAAATGCAAAATACTAAAATCATAACAAACAGTCTCTCAGACCACAGCACAATCAAATTAGAACTCAAGATTAAGACATTTACTCAAAACCATATAACTATATGGAAATTGAACAACCTACTCCTGAATGACTTGTGGGTAAATAATGAAATTAAGACACAAATCAAGAAGTTTATTGAAGTTAATTAGAACAAAGATACAACATACTAGAATTTCTGGGATGCAGCTAAAGTGGTGTTAAAAGGGACATTTCCAGCACTAAATGCCCACATCAAATAACTGAAAAGATCTCAAGTTAAAAACACAACATCAAAACTAAAAGAACTAGAGAACCAAGAGCAAACAAACCCCAAAGCTAGCAGAAGACAAGAAATAACCAAGATCAGAGTTGAACTGAAGGAGATAGAGACATGAAAAATACTTCAAAAATTAATTAATTAAGGAGCAGTTTTATTTAAAAATTAATAAAATAGACCAGTAGCTAGACTAATAAAGAAGAAAAAAGAGAAGATTCAAAAAAACACAATCAGAAATGATAAAGGGAATATTACCACTGACCCCACAGAAATACAAACAAGCATCAGAGAATATTATAAACACTTCTAAGCACATAAACTAGAAAATCTAGAAGAAATGGATAATTTCATGGACACATATATATCCTCCCAAGACCGAACCAGGAAGAAATTGAATCCATGAACAGAGCAATAACAAGTTTTGAAATTGAGACAGTAATAAATAGCCTACCAATCATAAAAAGCTTAGGACCAGATGAAGTCACAGCTGAATTCTGTCAGAGGTACAAAGATGAGCTGGTACCATTCCTCCTGAAATTATTTCAAAAAATTGAAAAGGATGAATTTCTCCTTATCACATTCTATGAGGCCAACATCATCCTTGATACCAAAACCTTGTAGAGATACAACAACAAAAAAGAGAACGTCAGGCCAATGTACTTGATGAACATCACTGTAGAAATTCTCAGAAAAATACTGTCAAACCAAATCCAGGAGCACATCAACAAACTTACCCACCACAATCAAGTGGCCTTCATCCCTGGATTGCAAGGCTAATTCAACATACACAAATCAATAAATGTGATTTATCACCTAAGCAGAACTAAAGACAAAAACCACATGATTATCTCAATGGGTGCAGAAAAGTCCTTCGATGAAATTCAACATCCTTTCATGTTAAAAACTCTCAGTAAACTAGGTATTGAAGGAACATATATGAAAATAATAAGAGCCACATATGACAAACCCACAGCCAATATCATACTGAATGGCCAAATTTGGAAGCATTCTCCTTCAAAACCTGTACAAGACAAGATTGTACTCCCTCATAACTCCTATTCAACACAGTATTGGAAGTTCTGGCCAGAGCAATCAGGCAAGAGAAAAAAAATAAAGAGTATTCAGATAGGAAGTAAGACTATCTGTGTTTGCAGATTACATAATCCTATATCTAGAAAACCCCATTGTCTCAGCCAAAAAGCTTCCTAAGCTGATAAACAACTTTAGCAAAGTCTCAAGATACAATATCAATGTGCGAAATCATTAGTATTCCTATACACCAACAACAGGCAAGCCAAGAACCTAATCATGAATGACCTCCCATTTACAACTGCCACAAAAATAATAAAACACCTAAGAGTACAGCTAACAAAAGAAGCGAAGGAACTATTCAAGGAGAACTATAAACCACTGCTCAAGAACTTTAAACCACTACTCAAGAAAACATAGATGACACAAAAAAATGGAAAGCATTCTATACTCATGGACAGGAAGAATCAATATTATGAAAATGGCCATATTGCCCAAAGCAATTTATAGATTCAATTTATAGTTTATTCCCATCAAACTACCATTGCCATTCTTCATGGAATTAGAAAAAACTATTTTAAAATTCATTTGGAACCAAAAAAATGCCCAAATAGCCAAAAAATCCTAAGCAAAAAGAACAAAGCTGGAATCATAACGCTACCCAAATTCAAACTATACTACAAGGCTACAGTAACCAAAAAAAGCATAGTACTGCTAAAAGATCAGACACATAGATCCATGGAACAGAATAGGGAACCCAAAAATAAGACTGCATGCCTACAATCATCTGATCTTTGACAAAGCTAGCAAAAACTAGCAATGGAAAAATAATTCCCTATTTAATAAATGGTACTGGGAGAATTGGATAACCATATGCAGAAAGTTGAAACTGGACCCCTTCCTTAAACCATATACAAAAATCAACTCAAGATGCATTAAAGAATTAAATGTAAAATTCAAAACTATAAAACCCTAGGGGGGGAAAAAAAAAAAAAAAAACTTATGCAATACCATTCAGAACATAGGTACAGGCAAAGATTTCATGACTAGATGCCAAAAACCATTGCAGCAAAAACAAAAATTGACAAATATGGAATAATTAAACTAAAGAGCTTCTGCACAGCAAAAGAAACTATCAACAGAGTAAACAGACCATCTAAAAGAATGGGAGAAAAATTTTACAATCTCTCTCTCTGACAAAGGTCTAATATCTGCATCTATAAGGAACTTAAACAAAGATACAAGAAAAAATACACAATTCCATTAAAATGTGACCAAATGACATGAACAGACATTTCTGAAAAGAAAGCATACCTGCAGCCAACAAACTCATGTAAAAAAGCTCAACATCACTGATCATTAGAGAAATGCAAATCAAAACACAGTGAGATACCATTTCACACCAGTCAGAAAGGCTATTATTAAAAAGTCAAAAACTAACAGATGCTGGCATGGTAGTGGAGAAAATGGAACACTTTTACACTGTTAGTGAGACTATACATTGGTTCAACCATTGTGGAAGACAGCGTGGTGATTCCTCAAAGACCTAGAAGTAGAAATGTCTTTCAACCTAACAATCTCATTACTGGGTATATGCACAAAGAAATATAAATTGTTCGTTTATAAAGCCATATGCACAATATGTTCATTGCAGCATTACCCACAATATTAAAAACCTAAATGCCCATCAATCAACCTAAATGCAAATCACTGATAGATTGGATAAAGAAAATGTGGTACATATACATTATGGAATACTATGCAGCCATATAAAGGAATGGAATCATGTCCTTTGCAGAGATGTGGATAGAGCAGAGCTAGAGGCAATTAACAAATTAATACAGGAACAGAAAAGCAAATTAACACCTCTTCTCACTTATAAGGAGGAGCTAAATGATGAGAACACATGGAAACATTGGTGAGGAACAATGCTCCTCACCAGGTACTGGTGCCTGTCATCAGGTGGAAGGTAGGAGGAGGGAGAGGATCAGGAAGAATAACTAATGGATTCTGAGCCAAATACCACGGTGATGGGATAATCTGTGCAGCAAATGACCATGGTACACGTTTACCTGTGTAACAAACCTGCCCATGCTTCACATATACCCCTGAACTTTTAAAGTTGGAAATCTTTTTTAAAAATGGAAAACAAAAAAAGAAAGTTAATACCTCAGGGGCATTCTACATGTACTGTTGTTTGCATTATTCTTATAATAACTTAGTTGATAGTCACTTGTTAAAGCACAGAAAAATTTCCACTAGTAGATAGTAATAGATACTGCTATATTTCTTAAAGCCATTATCTATAGACAAGATCTAAACATATAGGTCTGTAGAGAAGAGAGTAAATGACATGCCACCGTTATGGGATAAGTAATATATTCTTAAATGCATCTTATTTAGTAATACTCTAGGGTGATGAGCAAAGAAGAGTTCAGAGGTGTCTCAGTGACAATCCCAGAAGTTTCTCTGTATTCCCTTGAAACTTACAGGTTCTTAAAAGCTGTGACTTTGTGACATGCTCACCTCATGCTCTTGCTAAGACATATATAGGTTATACATTCATATGAAATCTTTACTCGACATAACAAAATATTTTAATAAGGATGAATATACACTTCATCTGAAAATTCCTTTCAAAGATAATCAAAAGGAAGAAAATTGTCAAGTAAGTGGTAGCTACAAATGCATAAAGCATTTTTCAGTTAAGCCATTCTAGCAGATTCAAAACACATTCTAAGAACACTCTCAAAGACATTAACTTGATTTCTGAGATATATGAGTGAACTCTCCTCTACTTTTCTTCTAAATAAGAAAAAATAGAGAGAGAGAGAGGAAAATAGAGGAAAACAAAAATGCTTTTTCAAAGGATTATTTGTTAATTACCTCTGCAGCATTCCTAATTTTTTTTTTTATGAGTGAACATGAATATATAAGTCTGTATATCATGTAAAATTCTGAACACCTACACATTACTGGGATATTTGTGGCACAATGTGATGTTGATTCAAGAAAGAGTATAATTATCATACCACTTGCTGGTATGACTTAGAACCTCAGCTGTCGTGTCCACTTAGGGATGGCTAAATTGCAAGTGAAATGGAAATTTCTGTGAACGACCTTTAGGAAAATACACTAAAGGAATAAATCAGAGTTCTGGAAGGAAATATATAGCATGTCCAAATTTGGTCAAGTTGACCATTTGCTGCTAGTAGTATTTAAAAAGTTGTGGGCAACCTCTCCTGAAGCTCAAAGGATTGTGCAATATCCCAAGGCTACTAACAGTAAAATACTATCAGCACTCTTTGGCTTAAAGGAGCAAGGGGCTAGAACAGTTCCCAAAACACGAAGAGAGAAGGCTACTGAGAATAACAGAATTTTGTTCAAGTGATGCCTAGAGGAAGAAAGTGTGGGTAGATATAAATCCCCAACCTTTCCCCAATGTCCTGCTGTGCTGTCCTTCCTGTAAGAGAGCAGGGTAGCTTATTGATGCAGTTTCATCCTCCTGGGGAACAGAGCTGGGTACAGAATGTAGAAATTCAGATCGAAACTAAGGGGTGAGCAAAAGGTATCCAGCAGAGTAAGAAATAATGTCAAGAAATGGAGACGATGTATTTAGGAAACAAAGAGACAAACAAATCAGAAACAATTATATGTTCTGCTAGGGAAAATATAGGAATATATAGTGAATCCCAGAATACCTTGCTTTGTTGGTTATTGCTGCTGACACTTACTTGTTTGATTTTAGCTTTTTCTTAAAAATGAAAGGCATTTTCTAGAACATTTTTGGACCAATACAGCTGGAGTTATTCCAAAATGCTTGTTCTATTCAGTGTGATAAGAATTTCCCCACGCTGTAGAAATATGTATTATCTCTACTAAATTTTAAAGGAAAGATGATGCCAAAAAATGATATAAGAAATTACGCATTCCTTAGGCAGGATTTTGGAGGACTGTCTCAGTGTTTTTTTTTTTTTTTTTTTTTTTTGAGGTGGAGTCTCTCTCTGTCGCCCGGGCTGGAGTGCAGTGGCCAGATCTCAGCTCACTGCAAGCTCCGCCTCCCGGGTTCACGCCATTCTCCTGCCTCAGCCTCCCCAGTAGTTGGGACTATAGGCGCCCGCCACCTCGCCCAGCTAGTTTTTTGTATTTTTTTTAGTAGAGACGGGGTTTCACCGTGTTAGCCAGGATAGTCTCGATCTGCTGACCTCGTGATCCACCCGTCTCAGCCTCCCAAAGTGCTGGGATGACAGGCTTGAGCCACCGCGCCCGGCCTGTCTCAGTGTTTCTTGTTGTTTAGGTTGACTTAAAGCCACAATAACTTATTATTTGTCATGACTCTGTCAGGTGATAAGGCTCACTTGGGCACTTCTGCTCCATATGGTGTATTTGAGGTTAAGTTACGGGGTTTTAACAGCCGAGAGCTCAACTACAGCTGGAATCTACACAATGGCCTCTTGTCTTCTATGGCCTCTCTTCACATGGTCTCTCATCTCTCATTCTAGACTGAGTTTTATTACATAATATACACCGGTTTTTAAGAAGGAACATTCCAAGGACACAAGCCCGAGTGTGTAAGTGTCTATCAAGTCTTTGTTAACATCATTCTTGATAATGTCTCATAGGTCAAATGAAATCTTATGACCAAACCCAGAGTTGTAAGAAAGACTGTACAAAGGAGGCATCGTTCAATGTGGGCTGTCTATGTAAAAGTCGAACAAAGGATGTACTTACATGACATCACATATTTATACCACAAGTTTTTACGAATACCAAACACACTGATTTACACTGAATATATTAAAATTATAAAGATTAAATCCATGTGTTCAAGTAATTTGCAAGGCATAGAATGGGACAAACACTTTCAGTAAAATTCTATAATAGAATTGCATATGAAATGTTGAGAGAAACCTGAATATGGGACCATAATCTTGATCTGGGAAGTGGAGTTGGGGAAACAAAATCCATTTTTTTTCTGTGTCTTGAGGAATGTAGATCTTCATGAGTTATAGGAGGGAAAAATTAAGATATTTTCAGGAGAAAGATGAAAAAAGCATGGTGACATGACTATTAATTATGTATTTGAGAAAAGGTGAGATCTGTTAGACAAGAAAAGCAATTATATGAAGTATGATGGGGCTGAAAAGGAAAGTTCAGTCCACCTAGGAAAATGTTGGAAATGCCTAACTTCTGTAATACATAAGAGAATGATACATTAGATGTCTGATAACTGAAGACAGTGTGGGATCCATGGTATTGTCATTATCAGAGAGAGAATATTCAGGTTAATCATATAAGACAGGAGCTATCCAGGTGGGAACGAGGCATGTAGATGTGTTCATGAACAAGAACACATCTTGAAATTACATTGGGGAGGAGTCAATGTCTTGACAGGAAGACAGATATATGTGCAAGATCAAAGTTATGAGGCAAAGGAGTAATACAAATCATAAAAACAGATAATGGAGCCTTATTATTACAAAATGTATATAAATCATGGATACAGAATTTAGTAGAGAATTGTCAACTTCTTGTAAGTTTCTCTAGAACTTAAGTTTCTCATTAGTAATTTGGACCAATGGTAATATGTATTATCCCCTTAATATTTAATGTATACTATATATAATTATGTATAATATATGCTCATACAATATATGTAGTTATGCATATATCATGTATATATAATTATATGAGTATTATAATTATGTTATAATTATTGCATAATTATGTAACATATTACACATATAATATACAATTATAATGTATAGTGTAGACATATATAATATATAATTATATATTATATATACATATACATTATATGTGTATACATTATTTATATGTATATATTATAATATGCATTATATATTACATAAAATGTATTATATATGATACAAATATCACATGTTATGTAATATATGTTTATATATGTAATATATAATATTTATATTGTATGATATATAATATATACATTATATTTATTATTATGTAATATATAATATAACATTTATATAATATATAATATGTATAATATTTGTTATATTATATATTACATAATTAGCAAGATAAAAATATTAACTGTCCTGACATCTAATTTTTTTTAAGCTTCAAGACATGATAATACATTATATTATATCTTTCTTTGACTCATTTCAACTTTTGGCACCTTTAAGGTAATAGGTACTGCCTTGCAGAGAAAGATGAAATGAGAGTATAAATATTATATATAATATGTATACATATTATAATACATATGTGTTTAGTGAAGTGCTTGTCAGATTGTAGGTGTTTAGTAAATGGTAGTAACTGTTATTTTCTCCTTCTTAATCCAATAAGTAATAGATACCTCATCAAGCTTTCTATAATCATTAATCCTAATTCCAAATAGTACAGTACAAATTAACTACTGTTATTTATGTTCTTTGTACAAACAAAATCAGTACCAGAAACTCATTTTTCTAACTTAAGTGCATAAAGAAAGTTAATTTAAAAACCTAACATTCAGGTCTCCCTAATTTAAAAGTCTAGTCAGCTATTAAATTCTGCCACAATGTAGATAGAATGTATGGAGAAAAAAAGCCAGTTTATTAGGTTTAAATTGTTAGGTAAATATGAACTATTTAATTCTCAGCCCACTAATTTTCTGTAAGTGCTGAGTCTGCTTTTTAACAAAGGAAACATCTTAGTGAAGCTGCTACCCAAAGCAAACAGAAAACCTAAAAGGAATACAAAGTCCTTGGGTAGAGAACTATCACTTCTGAATGTGTTAAGTTTGGGGTATCTGATAATTCATTTGGAGAAAATAGCGTGCCTTCGTAAATATAAATTTGAGTCACCAGAGAGCACATTAAAGGGAAACATGCAGAGCACAAACTAAAGATCTTCACCACGCTGGCAGAAACACTGTAAAAGATCAAGGCCTACTTATTAAGTACAGGTTTGTGCATTCTGTGGGCTGAATGTCAATGTTGGCCTTTGGACACTCTGAGGGAATTTTAAAGAAGGGAATAGGGATAGAAAGAATGTTAAATATGATCTCCTTTGGAGAGCTCATCCATGCCTCTTCTTACCCTCCCTTCATCTTTCTCTGCAAGACAGCACCTCTTACCTTAAAGGAGCCAAAAGTTGAAAGGAGTCAAAAGAAAGAGAGAATATAATTACATTATCATTTCCTGAAGCTTAAAAAAAATTAGATGTCTGTACAGTCAATATTTTTCTCTTGCTAATGCCATGCTACCTAATATTGTATGTTACCATTTATTTCATTTAATACTTCAAATGGTCTAGTAAGGAAATGCCTGCTATGCCTTGCCTTATCTCCTCAAATACCACCATGAACTTCTCACTCATTATACTTCAGTCAGAGTGCATTTCTCACCAGCTTGTCCCTAGATTCAGGTCTGTCATATTGCTGTTCCCTTCACTTAGGAAACTCCCCCAGTGTTTGCATGGATAACACTCTTCATTCGGTTAAAGACTCAGCCATCTCTTCTGCAAATATTTTCTTGATGATTTAATCTTAATGACCCCTCCATTCTTACCCACAAAATTTTCATCTTTTGGTCCTTTTGAAAATGTCTTCATTCTACAAATCACTGCCTGAAATTATCTTATTTAAATTATGTCTACTCATTTATTATTATTTGCTTCCCCAGATTAGAAGGTAGAGTCCATGGGATTAGAACCTTGCTTTCCTTGCTCTTCGCTGTGGTTCTGGTGCTCAGAAGAGGGAGCACGTGGCATAATAGCAATAATAATATACGCTTGTTGCATTAAAGGATGGCTTTCCGCTTTAGCTAACAATAATTTTAAAAAGCCAAGCCATAGTAAAAATAAATGTATTGTGAAATATAAAAGAGCTGATACTATGTAAGAGCAGAGACTTCAGCAAAATTTTTCTGTGAAGAACCAGATTATAAATATTTGGGTTCTGAGGGCCTTGTAGTTTCTCATAACTACTAAACTCTACCATTGTGGCTTGATTGTATTTCAATAACACATTGCTTACAAAAACAGACAATGGACCTATAGTTTGCTTAATTCAGTTGTAGGGTATGGAAATAATGTCCTGACATTTGTGTATAAGTAAAAAGTGCCAAATTAACTTAAAATATGCCAGTAGCTGTGATAAATCTGTACCTGAGGAATCAATTTTTTCCTCACGCTCTTTTACCCTATTCCAAATAACCAAAAATATATGCAGTTTATGTTTAGACAGGTGGTTCCATTAACTAGATTGTGTGTTTTGTAATAGAATATGATACTTTTCCCATAAATATAACACTCTTAATAAGTCAGCTAATCAGTTACAAGCAGACATTAAAACCTACCTATGTTTGTTATTCTCCCTTTCCATTGTGTTCCTATCCTAGTTACTAAGTTAGTTTTTCCATGTATTTAGTTATGAACATTCAGAAGAATTATTTAGATGAAGTACTATGTAGATTTTGGCTTTAAATTCACAGCTTCAGTAGGAAGCATTCATAGAACAAAAATAGTATGTTGTACTCTCAGCCCATGCAATTTTTCTTGCATGTAAATAATTGCTGTTTATTAATTTCTTTGGCTTCATCTACCTAGCTTCATGTTAAAAAAAAATCAAGGTTCATAGTGCCACAAAACACTATGAGATAATTGAGACAAGCATTTCACCTCATTAAAGAATATTGCATCAATGACTCAAAAATCACAAAGCTTCAATAACATAATTGACATCTTCTGCTTGATTATTTGAAAATAATACAGAAAATATAATAACTGAAAATTCCTGAAAACAAAAGAGTTTTGGATTTTTTTTATCAACTGTGAATTCTGCCAAGAGCTGATTAAAATGTTCATCAAATATTATCATATCTTTGAATGAAATTATTGATTTAATATTATTTAACAAGTTAATCTTGTGTACATTTAAAATCCATGCTTCAGATGATCTTACTGCTATTTCCAAAATCTGATGCAGGTAAAATTTTCCTCTTTTCCAGGGGACTTTATTTATCTTGATGATTGATGATTATAGACTTGGATTACACTCTGTTACACTGCTAAATGTTATCTTTGACACTGACATGTATATTTTTTATTCACACATTATAAATATGGCTTATTTTCTGAAATTCAAAGAATATTTCATTTGATCATGTATATTATTCATATTTGAATGAGGAAATATTCTCTAAGGTTGTTCTTCAGGCAGATTGATTCTTTTTACTGAAAATTTGTTGTTTTGCCAGTGTTTTCCAAAGGTCCATTTAATAGTTCATTAAATGGCAATAATTCACATGAATTTCAGCAAAGACTTAAATCTGCCAGATGGTTTATAACATAGTTGACTTCAGCCATTTAGAATGTTATTTATAAACATTTGTCATCTTAAATCTTATCATGAATCTTTTTCACGCAACAATTTTTCTTTGCAAGAAATCAGTTCCTTACATGGTCCTAACTCTTTCTGAGCTAGTTCTTCCTTCTGCAAGCTCATTAGTTTTTCCTAAGTAGATTTGCAGAGTAAAGCCAAAGTTCCCTGTAAAAAACATCACCATATAACCCTTAAGCTAGCTTTATCCCATTTGTACTATAATAATTAACTACGACCTCAAGAGTTCAGAGATGTAAGCGATAGGAATCACATTTTTAAAAATGTAAAATCCCATTTTTAATAAAAACGGTGTATGTAACTAATGTTAAATACTTTATAAAAATGTGTTGCTTAGTGAAAGATATATCTTCATATATGGAACAGCCAATAATAATATACCTACTATTGGTAATTAAACTATTAGAACCTGAGGTTACTCTTAGGCAAGGTAAATTGTTCCGAGTTTTATTACCTGAGAATTCAGGTTCTGTATGGATACTTATTTAGTTGTATTACTTATTTAGATACTTATTTATTGTGTGTATTACTTCTTTAGATACTTATTTATTGTAAGTCAGCATTGTCAGTGAAATGGAATGCATTTTAATAAAAAATGCAGATTTGCTGACTATAAGCAAATAGCAAGTAAATTACTATGTTGAAGTATGGTTTTATCAGAGTCCTGGAAAACTGAGTTCCAAAAATTAATGTTCATAATGCTATATTATTTTAAATATGACAGGATGTGTAGCTGGTCAGTTCATAGTCCAAAGAGTATTTCTAAAATTGATGCATTTTAGGACTAATATTCTACATGTTTATTTAGAGAATTTTCAGTGATTGCATAGAACCTGTACCCACAAAAGACTTAGAGACATATGCTTGAAGTGATAAGGAACAGAAAACTTTGCCTGCCCTCTGTTTACCTGATGGCTTTTGCTGAAGAAAATTGCAGTACAAATATTTTAGTTTTCATTAGATATGTTACAGACTATGCCATCAACTGGGAAAACAATCATACATTTTAATATTTTATAGATACATACAAATAAATACATAATAGGATATTTCAATAAACTGCAAACATGTTTATCTTCAATATTTAGCAGAAATTTTTAAATTCAAAGTTTAAAAATTCTAAGCATATTATTAGAGGAGTTTTTTTAACTTTCAAAATTATTAGAGTTTTTCTGCAAAGTCTGGACTCTCAAACTTGCCTATTTGTTTACTATTATTTGTTCCTCAAGTTTGATTCCACCTGGTTGGAGCCAATTATTTTTAGCATAACCTTACAGATTAGAGCTATCCTAGCAAACACTCCAGTCTTTTCTTTCTAGGCTAGGTTACCAACCTGGACATGTCCATCTCTATTATATGAGAATGGCAGGAAAGTTTTTAAGCCTATCTCTTTCACTAAATATTGTACTCAGGGTCTATATGTGAAAAAGTTTGCGAGGAAGAAAGAATACTATGTTGATTTTATTACATTTTATTTAGATATTGCCTTCAGGGAAATTAGTAAATTATGGACAAGGGTGATATTACAAATATGTAACAACCAATCAAAGTTGACACTAACTATTATGTACCTAGCTGGCTGCATATTAGCTGAGTAACAGCCATAACTAACTACCTGGAATAAATTCATGGGCTCATACAACTCCTCTAAATATTGATAGTCATAAAAATCTGTACCCTTAAAACATCACATATTCTGTGGTGGTTTTCTTCCTCCCAATTTGTTTTTGTTTTTTTGTGTTTTTTGGATAAGATAGATAGATAGATAGATAGATAGATAGATAGATAGATAGATAGATACCATATCCCTGAGGTAGAAATAACTCATAGATTCCTAATGTCAAATGTCTGGGGTCTCATTTCCAGTCTTCATCTTGTAGCCATGTACTCATGTACTCCTCTGTCTCAATAAATTAAAGGAAATACTCAACTTTTGGAATTAGATCTGTCATACAGCAGAACTGCAACATCTTCTCTCACATGTCATGCCTTCTTCTGAGCCCTCCTAACTGTTCCAACTTCTGTCTGTTACCCAGTTTCAAAGCTACTTCCACATTTTCAGGGTTTTTTTTTGTTTGTTTGTTTGTTTGTTTTTTGAGACGGAGTCTCGCTCTGTCGCCCAGGGTGGAGTGCAGGTGGCGCGATCTCGGCTCACTGTACGCTCCACCTTCCAGGTTCACGTCATTCTCCTGCCTCAGTCTCCCGGGTAACTGGGACTACGGGCGCCTACCACTACGCCGGCTAATTTTGTGTGTGTGTGTGTGTGTGTGTGTGTGTGTGTGTGTTTTCTTTTCTTTTTTTTTTTTTTTTTTGTATTTTTAGTAAAGACGGGCTTTTACCATGTTACCCAGGATGGTCTTGATCTCCATTTTCAGGTATCTTTATAGTAATGCCATACTTCTCTGGTACCAATATCCTGCATCAGTCAATTTTTACACTGCTTTAAAGAACTACCTGAGACTGGGTAATTTATGAATAAAAGAGATTTAATAGACTCACAGTTCTGCAGGCCAGACAAGCATGGCTGGGAGACCTCAGAAAACTTACAGTCTTGGTGGAAGGAGAAGCAGGCACAAGCTTTACATAGTAGAGCAGGAGAGAGAGAGAAAGCAAAGGGGGAAGTGCCACACACATTTAAACCATCAGGTGTTATGAGAACTCACTCTCACAGGAACAGCAAGAGGGAAATTCATCCAATCACCTCCTACCTGGTCCCTCCCTCAACATTAGGAATTACAATTCAACATGAGATTTGGATGGGGACATATAGCCAACCATATCAGGGACTAACATCCAAACTATAATAGACAGTTAGTTAACCTCTTCAATTTTAACCACTCACTGGAATCACAGTTAACTTTTCCTGCAAAAAGTTTGACTATTTGAAAAAATGCACTAAAAAAAAGCTAAAACAGTTCTCACTTTATTTCCTTGCATTTTATATTTTCCTTTCTGACACATATGATAAGAATTATGGTAGGAAATAATCAGACAAAAACATAATTCACATGTCTGAGTGTGTTGCTGGACATATTTTTTCAACTTCTTATTTTAAGTTCAGTGAGGACATGTGCAGATTTGTTACATGGGTAAAATGCATGTCCCTTGGGTTTGGTGTACAAATGACTTCATTACCCAGGTAGTGAACATAGTACTCGACAGGTAGTTTTTTGATCTTCACCCTCCTCCCACCCTCCACCCTCAAGTAGGCCCTGGTGTCTATTGTTCCCCTCTTTGCATCCTTGCATACTTAATATATAGCTCCCTCTTATATTTAAGAACATGTAGGATTTGGTTTTCTGTTTCTATGTTAATTTATTTAGGATAATGTCTTTCATTTACATCCATGTTGTTGCAAAAACATGATTTTTGTTCTTTTGTATGGCTGCATAGTATTTCTTGGTGTATATTTACCACATATTCTTTATCCAGTCTACTCTCAATGGGCATCTATGTTGATTCCACGTCATTGCCATTGTGAATAGTGCTTTGATGAACATTTGAGCACGCAACTTTCTGGTAAAATGATTTATGTTCCTTGGGTTATATGAGATTGCTGGGTTATGTAGTAGTTCTGTTTTAGACTATTTGGGAAATGGCTTCCCACAATGAATGAACTAATTTATAGTCCCAGCATCAGCATAAAAGCATTCCCTTTTCTCTGCAACCTTGCCAGCCTCTGATATTTTCTGATTTTTTAATAATAGCCATTCTGACTGGTGTGAGATGATATCTCATTGTGGTTCTGATTTGTATTTCTCTGATGATTGGTGATGTTGAACATTTTTTCATATACTTGTTGGCCATGTATAAATATTCTTATTTAAATTGTTCCCATCTCAATTTTGACCAATATAAAAACTTGCATCTTCTACTGAGTGCTTCCTTACATGACAGCGAATAATTAGAAGCAAATGTATTATTACATAACACTTTTTGGTATTTTAAAACAAAACTTTAACTTTTTCTATAAATTATTCTTGCTGAAGATTACTGTGATTCTTGCATTTTTTTTCTTTTCTGAAACATTCTAAAACATAATAGGCAAGAAAAAATTGCTACAGACACAAGAAATTCTCATCAGATAATGGGCATAGTTTGAGTCAGATACTAACAAAATATTTACATTGATGTTAAAGAAGGAATAGATGAGCTATATTTAAAATGTGTGAGTATTACGTATTTAGTGGTAACATAAGACACATTGTAGTTATTTTCTTAAAAGGGTATTTGAAGTTCAGTAGCAATGCTACAAATTGTTAAAATTTTATTGTAAATAAACATGTCTGAGCACTAAAATTCAATTTAATAACTTTCGAGATGGGATCACTTTTAAAGTAAGTTAATTGGAAGTGTAGCTCAATACATTCGATTTAGTTCAGTGTTGAACTCTTGTGACCAAATGAATAATTGAGCCATAGACAGTGATGGCTTACTAAATGATAAAGCAGATCAAACTAATTAATAATTTTTTGACATGATGTATATCTAAATGTGTTATGTCTAAAGTGTGTATGTGTGTATGTGTACAAAATAGTTTCAAAACCCAAAAACTAAGCAGAACAATTACATGTCATTCATTCTTATATCTAGATCCAACATCATGTCTCATGTTCAAAATACATTCAACTGGATACATTCTAGAACTGTATTAATAATTTCAAGAATTTTACAATGTTTTCTGCAATATTGGGTGTAGGAAGTTGTGGAAGCTTTAAAAATTGCACTATATTGCATTAAGTTCAGAGATTCTTTTGTGTGGTAAGCAAATTTTCAGAACTCACAAAACAGATAATAAAGTAAAATGCTATCATATACTGCAACTTACTCTGTAATCTTAAATCAGATACAAGAAACTATTGCAAAAATGCCTTTACAGAGATTAAATATTTATGTGAACATCTATATCTTACTGAAAGTAACATCATTAAATTCTTTGAATAATTCACATGTTCAGATACAAGAATGTGAATATAATATTGTGATGTAAACCGATAAACATATTTCACACAATTTGCAAATAACAGATGTCTTCTCATTTACTCTTTATTCCATGTCCTTGGAAGAACACGATACTTCCAGCTTTTCCCATTTTATTTAATGAGTTGAATTTTGCTGCTTTTTTCCTTTTATTATTGTGGCATATCACTTGGGAGTGAATTTACTTTGTACTAAACAGGGTTCATTTAAATTTATCATCTTCTATCCCTAAGAATTAGTGTTTTCATAAAAGGAGTTTACAACGCATAGACACCAATCTTCCCATTGTTCTTTATTTTACCGAGAAAGACACAGATACTGGGCATCTGCAACCTCTCCCTAGCTAGAACATAGCTCCATCATTCTCCTACAAATTGTATAACATTAAATTAATTGAAAGGAAAAATGTGATTAGGGAAGTCATTCTGATTCTCTTAATTTCCAGTTTCCTTCATGGGCAAATTTTATTTTTCTATATCCCTTTAGAATCTCGTTTTTGTGTTCAGTGAAAAAAAGTGTGGATTAAAACATTTTTCAAAGACTTTCCCCAAAAAAGAGGAAAAAAATAAATGTGTTATTCACTGAAAGAAGGTATAGAAAAAATTCTTCTTATGAGTCTTATCTTTTAACTGGAGGGAAAAGGTTTTCTAAAAATAACACCACCCTTGATGCCCTCTGTCCCAACCCACTAAAGCTTGCTTCATCTAATACCTCTGAATCTCATAGTGACCCCTGACTGTAAGTGGGCCTGGAAAACAGCTTACCTTTCTATGCAACTGTATACTAGGTGTCAAACAGAAAGCTTGTTTAGTTGGCCAAGCAACAGGATTCTTCACAACTTTATTGACTCCAGTCCATCCATCAAGTTAGTGTCTAAACATCCTTACCTGCAGGACATCTCTCCTGCTCCATTGCCTGGGTTAGGTTCTCTATTCTTCTATTCTGTGATTCTATATTATGTTGAAATTATATTGTCATAACATTTTAACAGTAAATCATAATGACTCATTTGTCAATCTTTCATTAGTTACTAAGCATCATGAAAAAAACATTATTTACTACTAAATAATTGGAGCTAAGAATAGACTGAACACAAAATGGTCATTGAATATATGTTTCCCAGAAAGAATGAAGAAATTAAAACTGAATAGCTGTTTAAAATATCCAGAATATATTAAGTACTTAGTAATTATACCTTCTTTCCTTTTTCTGTAACTCTTTTTTTCTTTTCTACATTATCGTTGAAACATTAAGAGAAATGTTGAAAAGCTTAAATTTTTTTAGTGATACCAGAAGAAGCATATTTTGAGTTGTGTTTGTTTATAAAGTAATTTTGATTCAGAATTCAAACTGTATTTCTAGTTTCAAATCTTACTTATGGGGAAAATAGAGACACTCAACACATAAAGTTGTAGAGTATAAACAAGATAATTTGAAAAAAAAATTACTGACCTCTATCTCTAACATTACATAAGTAACAAATACACAAGAGACCTTTTTTCTATTAGCTTTAAGTGCAACTCTCCATTAAAGTAGACCCAACAACGTAAATGGACAACTTACCATTTAGTCGATATAACATTGACATTATTTATTTAGAAAATGTTACTTTTTGAGGAACAGCTGAACTGGGGGTGAACTCAGAAGAGTTATCAATGATTTGTCCTTAGAGAGACAAGTTCCAGAAGAATAAATTCTGAGAATTAATCTATTCTTAGAGTTGTATACTTATTAATAACCTGAACAAAGCAATTGGAAATTTGCTCATCAGTTTTTGCAGATGATACTAAATGAGACAAGTTTGTTAATGACCCTGAAAGTGAGAAGTTAAATTTTAAACAAATTTAACAAATTGTAAATAAGTTCCTTTTCTAATGCTTAAATGAATAATACATTCATGATGCCATCTTTTTTTATAACAAAAGAGACACAAAAAGGTAGAGGGTATGGAAATACTAGCCAGGAAGAAGCAAAGAATAGAATTAAAGTCATAATTGGGTATAAGCAGAAAAACTGAGTTAGTGATTTACCCTTTTATTAAAAAAGATTAATGAATTCCTCTAAGTAAATATTGCATTAAAGATGATATTGGTAAGATTACCCAAACTAACCAAAAGGACTAAGCTAACATGTTACTTTGTATTAGTATTCTATCAGTAATATAACATATCAAAACCATTCATAATCCAATCATTTTTGGCAGAAAGTTGACCAGAAAGTTTATAAATATTGAATTACCAAGAGCATTATTTAAAATAAAATTTATATCAGATTTTTCATGATGATTCTTGTCCTTTGTATGTATTATAACTTCAGATATTATTAAGGACAAGACAAATTTTTTTTTTTTTTTTTTTTTTTTTGAGACGGAGTTTCTCTGTGTCACCCAGTCTGGAGTTCAGTGGGACAAAAATAAATTTTAAAGAAAATTTTAAAAGCCAAGAATGCAAAGTTAATTCTCAACAATTGTTTTAGGTAATATTTCTAGTTACGTGATATTGAACACATTAATTTATAAACTCACTGGACTTAGTAGTAAACAGTTATAAGCCTCACTTGATTTATCTTATTTAACAATAAAAGGATATAATTCACATGCTTTTTGGTAAGTAGTTAGTTTTCCTGCTATAGTAACAGTGGCTAAACTAATGTACAAAGGAAATAATGCAAGAAATAAAAATATATCCCTCTTCCAACAAAGACTATTGAGAGACATAAGGTAAGATTCTGGTGGATAGAATCTTCCTTCTGTTGTGTTTTTGAACCTGGTATACAGTCTACTCTTCCTTTTCTTCCCTTCCTTTCTTTTTCCTTCTTCCTTCTTTCCTCCTTTCCTCCCTTTTTCTTTATTGTGATTTTAAATATTGATTTCAATTAGAGGCCACAATAGGACTATTTCATAAAGTCAGATGTATATCTGCTATCACATTTCTTCAGAAACCTTCCTTTTCTACCCTGGGTGCATACTATACATTTATTTAAGAAAAATATAGAATATGATTTCATGCATACATTCATAGATAGCTTTACTAAAAATACAAATAATAGGAGCAAAAGGTCCATGTCACATTGGAGATAAAATGTTTACGTAGGCAAAAAAAGTATGCATAAAAGCAGTGAAAATCCAAATGCCAAAACATTATTAAAGTATTGGAGCATTGACAACTTAGTTTCTTAGGAATTGGGCTGCTACTGAAATTGTGCATATGCCTGGCAGAAAAGAAAAAATTGCATGACACTTAAATCAGTTTCAGATGAGATATGCCAGATGCCAAATGCCAGGTGAAATATAATTATCAGTTGCAAATACACTTAGTGGGATGCATTCTAGAATTATTTATAAGAAATAGAAGGCAATAGAAAATATCAGAGTTCATAAAAGTTAACAATGGTGAAAATCACTTAGTGAAATTTTTATTTAAGGGTGTGTGTGTGTGCTCAAGTGTGTGTGTTTACATGGGTGTCTGTGTGTGTACGCTAGGACATTACATGAAATGTGTAAAGTGTGAATTATAGTTAAATAATAAAAGCTAGTACTTTATATAATGAGTAAGCTATGATTTAGGAAACACTTTGATCTCTAGATACGATGGAAAACAACATTTTGAGGAATCAAAGAGGCTTATTGTTCAAAGGGACTCAAGGTTTCAGAGGTTGAATTAGACTCAATTCAACATGGATAAAAGTGTCTCCATAAATTTAAATCAGATCTAACTATTTTGAAAATGATTTTGGAAAATAACAGGAAACATTAGATTTGGGTCACAGAAAGTGACTGATGCACTTAACAGAAAACAAAGAATCAGAGAGAAGAATTGAATGGTTCTCCGAAAGAGGGAAAATTCAAAACACTATTAAGAAGCACTCTCTCAAAAGATCAGTGCTATAGGGAGTCACTCCCTGAAGATTAGATTAGCAATTTCAAAATCGTTATAGAAGATTTGGCTAGACATAAAAGAGAAGGAGAGGAAGAACAGAAGAAAATATTCATCACATTATCAAGTTCCAAATGATATCTGGAGATGCAGATAAGGCCTGGACTTGATATATTAGTCAAAAATTAATGAATTTTACAGCCTCTGCTTGCTCCTGGAGTCAGATGATTTGCACTTAGAACAGGCTGTCCCTCTGGAGAAGCGCATGGCTTCACTATTTCTAAAACACCACTCATTTACTTTTGAGAGGTCTCCTAGTCTTTATTTAGTCTTAACTGCTTCGCTTAGGTTTTCCTAGGTTTCAAACCCTATACTGACCTCATGCGTTTTAACCTTGCCTCTTGGGCCTTGTGAAGCCATCCTCACAGGATTAATAAGAATTCTGGACAGAAATATAGTTATAATTAAATATTAATGAGGTTACACTTTGACTCACTTCCTTATAATGGGAAATAATGTCTAACACTAGTGTATTAGGCTGTTCTTGCATTGCTATAAAAGAATACCTGAGATTGGGTAATATATAAGAAAAGAGGTTTAATTGACTTACAGTTCTGCAGGCTGTACAGAAAGCATAGCACTCAGCTTCTGTTGAGAACCTCAGGAAGTTTACAATCATGGTGGAAAGCGAAGTGGGAGCAGGCATTTCACGTAGCAGGAGCAAAAACAAGGGGGTTGGGGAAGGTACCACAAACTTAAATGACCAGATCTGTGAACTCAGAGCAAGAGCTCACTTATCACCAAGGGGATGGCCCAAGCCATTCATGAGGGATTCGCCACCATGATCCAAACACCTCCCAGAAAGGTAGACTTCCACATTGGGGATTACATTTCAACATGATATTTGGGTGGGGACAAATATTCAAACTGCATTAACTAGATACTATTTGCATTCCCATTATTCCTATAAATAGAATCTCCAACATTAGAATTATAGGGCTTTAAGAATTGCTTAAGCAGATCCTGAATTCAGCAGAACAGTTAATGACGACTAGGTTAAAGACCTCTACAGAGAAACGAAATCCGTAGGAGAATTCAATTTCTTCACCTCCTTGTCCCATGACGTTACCCAGCATTCTGATTAATCAGAAATCTCAATACTTTGGGTCATTCTAAAACTCTGATAAACCCAAGCTCCAAACTCCTTGGAGAGACAGAGTTGAGATTTCCTTCCAGCTCCTCATCTGGCCATCCTACAATTAAACTTCTTCCTCTGCTACAACCCAGTGTCTCCGTGTATTTATTTGACATGTGCATTATGAAACAGACATATTACAGTTATAATTGCTCCCATATTTTACATTGGGTTACTAGTATTTCTGAAGTTGTCCTTTTTTCAGAATCTTGAGGTGTGTAGCTGGTCTCATTTTTTCTCTACTTATGGGTTCTAACATTCATTTCTGTTTCTAACATATATATTATTCTACATTTAGCCAGTGGGGTAATCTACAATGAGATATCATAAATGCTATATATCATTTAAACAGACCCTATCCTGACTAGTCTAATTCCACACAAGATAAGTCATTTAAACAGACCCTATCCTGAGTAACTTAATTCCACACAAGAATTCACACAACATCTAAACCAGGCCTTGAATCTACCTATTAGGGGCTACCTGTATTCTGTCTAGTTTACATCATCATATCTGAATCATATTTAGTGCTGTGATTTTATGGACATTCTTCTGAAGCACCCAGCCTGTCCTCCAAGAAAGATCAACAATTAAGGCCTATAGAACTCCCATGTTAAACTGTAGCATCAGTTAGCATAATTTAATATATTCTCTCATGAGAAAAAAATCATCATAATTTATTTCTTTTAGGAGAACTAAATCTTTGAAAGATGTTTTTTCAGAAAGTTCCAGAAGATACATCAAAATATGTAATTTATAGAAGCCTATGCAAATATACAGAGAAAGATACTAGTTGGACTTATGGAGACACATTTTTTTTAGTCTCATTTCTTCTTTCCTCTGTTCAGTGTCTTATGGTCTGTGTATTCGTTTGTTTATTTCTTCATTCCTTTTATACAAGTGGTCTATACAGTTACAATTCAAGCTTAGGACCCTCACTGAAAGACTCCACATCTTAGGATCACTTGAATAAGCTACTGTTATTGATCAGCCATACTCCTGGCCTCTCCATCACCTATTATTCATAAACAGAGTGGCATTGGTATGTCAATAAAACTCTGATAAAAATATTGAACAATTTATTGAGTTATTGAAGTATTAATTTAATGGGGATTTTTTAAACTAAAAATGCCACATAGGTTGATGGGAATTATACTGTGGGGTTTTTACATATTTTATATTTTGTAGAATGACAGTGAGACACTGCATTGTAAAACTGAGAAACTGCCCATTTTAAACATAATAGGTAACCTAGTAGGAAGCTGGATAGATAATAGGAACAATGATGGTTGTGAAACATACAGTATGAGGACACTTCTAACAGTGTATAAATATCCTCGCTCATAATCTTACGCTAGGTGCCACATTCCTCCACTTTAGAAAAGTTGAAGGAACCCTACTGAGGGACATTTTCAAAATCTGTTATATCATTCAATCATTTTGTAGATAGTGCAGTCTATTTTCAGACATCTACTGGTAACCTGAGAAAGGCTGACACAAGAACTGACATTCTGCTGGGAGGTATCTGGTCAATGTTAAAATATTTGATTTGAATAGGTTAGCAAGTGCGAAGTTGAAGGACATGAGGTTAAACAATACAGTCTTATCAGAAGAGATTCTGACTGAACTTATTGTAAACCTGGATACTCAGATAAGTAGTTTATCTGAATTTCAGCACATTTCCTTTGCCATATAGTATGCTGTTGGGAGATAGTTTTTCACTTGTTTCTTAAATTTCTGCATGTCTTCTAAGCAGAAGCCCTAATAACCTTTGTCCCAGAGTATTAACATATTTTCAATGATTTCTATAAAGTAAAGGACAGATTTGTTTACTGTCTGGTACAATAAAGATGATGTGTTCACCTGGAGCAAAATTAAGAGGTTAGCTTGCAGCCCATTATAAAATATGGGGGTTTCCTAAGCTTGGGTTATGTTGATCTGTGACACAGACACACTATGTATATAGCATTCACCCTGACCCCTCTATGTGACTCCCATGAGGCTTGGAGCATTAGGGGAGTCAGTCAGTAAGTTAAATTTATGCTGCTTGTCATTCTGTGACTAATAAACCCCTTTGTCTCTGACCCAAGTGTCTCATGCCTTCTGCTAGTATCCAGGAAGCTTTTGTTGGTCAATATCTCAGAATCGCCGGGCGTGGTGGCTCACGCCTGTAATCTCAGCACTTTGGGAGGCCGAGGCGGGCGGATCACAAGGTCAGGAGATCGAGACCACGGTGAAACCCCGTCTCTACTAAAAATACAAAAAAATTAGCCAGGCGCGGTGGCGGGCGCCTGTAGTCCCAGCTACTCAGGAGGCTGAGGCAGGAGAATGGCGGGAACCCAGGAGGCGGAGCTTGCAGTGAGCCGGGATCGTGCCACTGCACTTCAGCCTGGGCGACAGAGCGAGACTCTGTCTCAAAAAAAAAAAAAAAAAAAAAAAAAAAAAAATCTCAGATTCATGTAAGATATGATTTGGAATGAACTGAAGTATAGGAGCTCAAGGCAGTGATTCTGATGGTTATGATATAAATTGCAAAATATATCAGCGTCACACTCACCTTATTTCCGATACTGGCTCATTTAGGGACTAAGCAGTGTCAGTATAGAGGCTCTAGAAAAGTATAACACAGATCTCACTGCTGACCACTTTATGGTTACTATTAAAATGATATAAATGGGAGAACAAACCAAATCAATTCTTCATAAGCATGCAGGACTCAGTACTGCCCTGAGGTTTTGGGAACTAGGGCAAAGACACTAAATGATAACTCAAAATGATGTATTGTGGGAATCTGACCCAAACTTATAAGGACTTTGAACTGGAAATATAAACGATTCTTTCTATTTTGAAGTTACATTCTGAAAAACTTGTCCACCAGATATCTGGGTTAGGTGAGTTTGATAATTATATGAAAGTACATATGACATAATTATTTTTCAAGGAAGCTATAGCAAAATCTTCGAAGTAATATTTGACATTTGTCATACAAGTGATATAGTGACAGTAGAAGACGTATGTGGACACACTTGGCAGGTTCAAAAGAAAACTGCCACTTCAAAAAAACAAAATCTGCTCTGGGAAAAGTTTTATTATCCACTTGCTGTAATAGCACCATATTGAATTAATAAAGTTTTACTTTAGTACACTTTATAGACAGTGATCATTATAAAATAATACTGCACTGGTGTTTAATCAACAGTGATAATTTATCACTAAAAATAATAAAATAAAATAAAATATTTTAACTTTATTTGTTCTCCGATGCTTTTTCATTCTTTCCATGGATTCGAGTTTCTAATTAATTTTCCTTCAGTGGAAGAATTTCTGTTAACATATCTTGCAGAAAAAGTTTGCTGACAGTGAATCCCATTAATTTTTGTTGGAATTATCACAATAGTTTGAAGAAGACTTTATCTCCCTTTCACTTTTGAAAGATAGTTTTCTTACATATAGAGTTCTATGTTGGCATTTCTACTTTTCCAACACTTCAAATTTTCACTCAATTTTCATATTGTTTGTATCATTTTTGATGAGAAGTCTACTGTAATTTTTATTCTGGTACCTCTATAGATAAAGCATTTTTGTTCTGCAACATATTATCTTAAGTTTTCTGGAATCTTAATATAAAATATTTATGTTTTTATTTGTTTGTTTTAACTTTTGCTTATATTCATTATGCTTATTGTTGCCTGAGCTTCCTGGATCTGCAGTATGGTGACAATAGTTTTGGAAAGTTTCCTGCCATTACTATAATACATCAAACATTTCTTCTGTTTTATTCTCACTTATCTCACAATTCCTTGAAGTTTTACTCTATGTTTTGCCTTTGTTTTTTCTTTGATGTTTTTCTTAGAATAATAATTGTGGAAAATCCTACTGATCTGTATTCAGGTTCACTGATTTCCTGGGCATACCAAGTCTACTGATGAGCCAGCTGAAGTTATTCTTCATTTTTGTTACAATATTCAGATTCTGATTTGTAATTATCCTGTAATTATTTCTCTGAATTTGTATCCCTTTGCTTACATTTTCCATCTGCTCTTGCATGTTCTACTTTCTCCATTAGCGTTCTTAATATATTACTTATGATTATTTTAATTATCATTGTGATAATTCCAACATCTTTCTCAGACATGGGTCTGGTTCTGATGATTGCTTAGTTTCTTCAGAATATTTTCTTTTCTTGTTTTTTTTTTTTGTTTGTTTGTTTGTTTGCTTTGCTTGTTTGTTTCAGCATGCCTTATTTTTGGTAGAAAGCTGGACATGTTGTATTGAGTAATGGAAACTGAGGAAACTAGGCCTTTAATATGAGTACATATGTTAAACTGGCTAGGAGTTGGGTTGCATTTAATGTTTGCTCAGTTATAGGTGCCAGAGGCTTCAAATTCCTCTTGTAGTCGTGCATTTTGTGTCCTATGTTCACTTTGTGCTTTCCTAAGACTTTAGAGAAAGTCTGTATCTTATAGCTCCTTCAGTTACAATTCACTGTTTCAATACTGGAGACATGTTGGTATGGTGACAAGGTTTGGAAGATTAAAAGGGAGCAGTCTGTAGTCTTACAATTAAATCTAATCTTTTACTCAACAAATGTCTCTGGGCTGCGACCTTCACAAGTGTTTCTTCAGTAATATAACCCATTCTCCTCCCCTCTCCACTTTCTACTCCTTTTCCTCCTTTCCCTAACTGAAGCATTCCTAGTCTATTGCCTTGAAGCTTTTGTGACTACTGATTACATATTATGTATGTGTAATATCTATCTATCTATCTATCTATCTATCTATCTATCTATCTATCTATCTATCTATCTA
>NC_045434.1:48230908-48243223 GCF_002776525.5 Piliocolobus tephrosceles | reverse complement strand
CTATCTATCTATCTATCTATCTATCTATCTATCTATCTATCTATCTACCTACCTACACAGGAAGGCTATAGGGAGCTAAAATAGGAAAAGTGTTCTTTCTTGAGCTGAGTTAAAGATCTAAAGATAAAGATCTGATCCAGAAGGTGAAAAAAATGCTTTTTCTTGGAGAGTAGCCTTGGGTAATAATGAAAAGGTCTTGGGATATTTCACAAGAGATTCTTACTCTCCCCCCACCAGCAAAGGTGAGAGGACTTTTTTTCTGGACTATCACTGTATGAGCTTGATTGGGTTCTCAGAGGTGAAATGCACAATAGTGTGTCCCACTCCCGACCCCAGCCCAAGATTATATGGTCCTTAGGAATTTCTCACTCACACTAATTCACACTTGGCTTCCAACAGTTTATCAAAATCAGCATTTATGTGTTTTTACCATATCTACTAGTTTATGACTCCAGCAGCTTCTGCTCCAGGTCAGCAGACCTTAGCCGTGATTCTCTCAATATACTTTTCTCCTCAGTTTGGGAAAAAGTTTTGGGATGACAGTTCATCGTGTGACCTTAGTTTTTTGATGGCTTAAGAAATTGTTGGTATTCGGTATGTTCAGCTTTTTCTTGTTTTAAGGTAGGGAGTGATAATTTCCAAGCTTTTTTCATGTTAAAATGAAGCTAAAACCAAAATCCAAAGTCATTTTTTAATTTAAATGCTTTATATTTTTCTTTACTATTAACATATACATTAATTAATACATATTCTTTGGTAATCAGGAATTAAGAGAAAAAATGTTTCCCTCCATTCACGAAAAGTTAAATTTGCCATTTTCTTTGAATATAGCCTAACTTTCCTGCCAACCCTCTTCAACATTTTAGAATAACTTGTGTTTCCTTTAACTCCTCTGAGTCAATCATCCTATTTTCATCTTTTTCTACTCCTAGAAGCCATAATAAAGAACAAAATTTAGCAAGTTTTACCATTAAAAGCAATGTGAATAATCCTCTGCAAATTTAGATGTGGGAATGGATAGGTTTGCGAACTTCTCTATAGACACTTGAGGCTGAAATGCATTAAAATACCTGGCCCTTCTTTGTTACCATATTCAAAAAATGAGGTTAAAAAGATATAATGGATTTTGAAGAGAACTGGCAGAGATGATTACATAGATGGGAGGTATAGCCTGTGGAGAAAGATATAAAGACTTCAATTCTTTCATTTGAATGTGATCATTTATAACCTGGACCTGAAGTTACAAAGCCATGATAAGAGTATACTAAATGAAAGGGTGGTGTTTTGATTCCTATTTCTAGGAAAATAGAGACTGTGACTTTTTAAATAATATGTGCACTAATTGCATAGCTGGTCTAGAGTGAGAAATGAGGCCTACTCTATTTATGCCCTTGAAGAATTATGGTTTTATGAAATTATCTTAAGTTTCTTTTATCACATTATTTCTGAATTTATTTTTCCAGGCAATTTCATGATCCTAATTTGGCTTTCTAAATAAGTTTCTTCCAATGAAAAAGAAATACATTGATGGGAAACAAAAGGAAGGTTAGCTAGGTAGTTATAATTCCCATGGGAAATTAATTTACTGACCTTCTCTTTAACGAGTTAGCGTTTTATGAATTCGGTTAGCCTATAACAGTCTGTTAGGGCCAAGTAAATAATTCAATCATAAAAAGGAACCTGAAATTGAGATCCTTAAGGACAAAATTATAGGTTAAAAAAAGGAAATCTGACTAGATAGGTAATCTAGGATTTGCAAATATAAGCTACTTTACTAATTATTACTTCACATCTGTTACTGCATACTGATGAGGAGACATACTGACCTTGGTATATCAGCAATGCCCAAAATGCAACACAACTAACTTAGCAAAATAAAATTAGCTAAATGCATTATTAATATAATCATTGCTGTGGGCACTAATTAAGATGAAAATTAATTTCAAGACCTGGTATAAGAAAACATCTAATCACATAAATTATCATTGTTACAGAAAACTGTTTGCCTTAGGAAGCCACATTTTTAAAAGAATGGGAATAAACTGCCTCATAAAAATGGTTTTCATAACCATCTAGTCATTGCCTGTGAATACCAATTAAACACTTTATATAATTTTACATGACAAACATTGTGATCAATAATTATATAAGGATATTATTCAGAATTTTTTTCAAACTATTTTAAAAATTGGAAAGTTAGCTAAATTGTATAATACATTTAGACACTAAACTTTTTGTTTGTAGTTAAGTTTCTAAAACAACTAAGAATTTCCCACTGATTTTTCAAAGTTATCAGTTTCTAAGAGGATATAAAGCAACCCAAGGTAAGATTAAATCTTTAAAAGATCTGACTTAAAAAGCCTAATTTATAAAGCATTCATTCATTTATTAAATATTAGTTGAATTTCCTCTGACCTATACACCAGAAAATCAAAGTAGAATATATCAAAATCATATGCCTCGTCTCTACCGAAATAAAAACAACCAGATACCTGCCATTCAAGAGATTATAATCCAGTAGGATGGACCAATTAATTCAGTATAAAGTGGTAAGTGATAAAACAGAGTCAGAAACATGTTAGTAAGTAATAGAAATTCAAAACTTGTTTTAACTTCCATTATAGCTCTGTAAAGGAACTTCCCAGGACATGAATGCATAAGATGGAATGAAAACAAGAGTGGTCTTCAAATGTTGCTGGCATGTGAGGAGTAAAATTAAGATTAATAGGGTTTTAGAAGTATTAGCAATAAGCAGAGTAGTAGAAAAGAAAATATTCTCAGTCAAAACTGAAAACTAAAAGTAAAAGGAATGGGAAAAAGACAAACAGAGTTTGTCTTTCTGTTCAGTTTAACAGAAATAGGCATTAAGATGTGAATAAGAGAATATATAGCTCTTTTGATCACATAAAGCAAAATTGCTATTTTTTTTTTTTTAGAAGAAAGACTCCACAGTATTCATAAGAAGCTGTCTTGGGTCTGCCCATATTATAGCAACAGATACAGCAATAGAAAGAACGGTAAATGAGAATAGTTCTTGTGCTGTCCAGAACAGCAAGAAATTACTGGGAGCGGATCTTGAGTGGATTAAAGAGAAACAACAGAGGTAGGATTTTGATTTTGTATACATATCTCATGCCTAGCCTGAAAGCACAAAGAATTTTTGACTTGTGTATACTTGTCTTTCTGCTACTTCCATAATCACAAGTCAGTGTGAATAATTCACGCAATGTGACACCTTGTCTCATTTCAACATCTCTTGTGAGCAACTTCTGGGATGAAGACAGTGGAGCTCATCCTTTTGGTAGTAGTTTAGGAGGGAAATCGGGATGGCAGCAGTTGTGTCACCATGATAGCTTGACGGTTCTTTTTTCATTTAATTACTACCAAGAAGAATGGCTTCCTTTCCCAAATAGGGAGGAAAGAGGAATTTTGTGTCATCTACATCTATTATCTTCTTAAGGAAAATATAGATGTCATTCCTAAGAGAAGTCATTTCTTGAGGAAAAAAAAAGGAAAGAAACAGTGGCAAGACAATTTCTTTCTTCAAGATTATTAAGGTAAATTTGATCTAAAACTCAAAATATGCATAAAAATCTTCACAAGCTTTGTTAAGACAAGTTGAAGACATTTTGTGTACTTAGTATTTTTTATTATGCATTTCCTATTATCCTCTCAAGCCAGTTTTCCATCAGGCTAAAACCAATTATGCTTCTATGTTTTGTTTCATTTTGTTTTTAAGTGTCTACAATAACCTAAATTCTGCCAGCACTGATGGTCAGATTTCAGCTTCCCAGTTACTAAATTCACAGCAGTCCTGAAAATCATTTCTCCCACTCCCTCTTCCTTGGACACTTCCCTCCCAAGGTTTTGTGAAAGCATATTCACAGATAAGGCCATTTATAACTGCTTGTTTTGTTTTGAGGCATGCACTTGAGATACTTCCCAGAAATGGAAAATTATATTTTTAGCCTCTCCATACTCAACAATTGCTGATAGTGTATTGGGAGAAAAGAAAGGTTGGTATGAAAGCATAAAGCACCTAGACGTGAGCTGATAGTGCTTTTAGGAAGTAAGAGAGAGAGATGTAGGTAACCTTGATGTGTTTGGTTAGTTGTACTTCCTTTCCCCTCTACCTTTACTATGTCCCCTGAAAGATCCCGGTGCTGAGGAGATTCTAAGACTATCTTCACAAATTCTGTAGGATATCCAGTGGTTTGTAAAAATAACAGGAGAATTACAAGGTGAATAACTATTTTTAGTGAGTTATGTCATGGAATATGATTTGATCCCTTGTTCCAGCATCAAACAATATGATATCATGGGAAATAAATGAAATTATTTATTGAAATTTGTTCTGTTATCTCATACTTTGATATACATTTATTTTTAACAAAGAGATTATGGAAAAAATTGCACTTTTTGCTTATCCATTGCTCAAATAATTTTAACACATTGGCTTTTCTTCAATATACTGACTGGTTGGAATGAAGAAAGATAAAGATTTCAGGAGCTAACAAAATATTCCTTTTTTCTATTGTTGAAAGGATTTTTAGGCTGTATTTCCAAAGACAGATAAATGAAATTGGAAATATAAAATGCATCTTGTTAGTCTAATTATTTCCTCACAGACGTTTCTGACTCTTGCGAAAAATTGGTATAAAATTGACCTACTAGTATTTTTCCTACAGCCTGATGAAAATGTTGGAAAAGAAACATTATTTGAAACTGGTTTGGTTAAAAAGGTTTACAATTAAAGTCTTCATTCAATAAAGTGCATCACATGGCAAGTAGGAGGGGTCTAGTGTTCCAAGAATCAGAATTTTAAATTTGAGCTATTTATATTAAAAACGGTATTTTTATATCTGTCGAAAATGATGTTCATTGGTATCAAATCCTGATTGCTAATTTTCTGCAAAATAAATGAAAATAGAAATTGTTTTTGGCTGAAAAAGTCTAGGTCTGATTGTGGAAAAGCGTCAAGAATTGGACATATCCAACAGGCAACCAGCAGCAGGACTCTAATCAAGAAAAATTATAATCAGTTTTCCGGAAGAAAAAAAAGTTCTATATGCAGCAGAATACTAAATCTATGTCTCTGTTTTTTTGTGTTTTTTTTTGTTTTTTTTCTTCATTGAAGTTAGTGGACTGACTCCACAAATTCAGTTTTTATTCACTCCTAAACAAACTGAATTCTCTTCCTTAGTATAAAAAAAGAGAAAAGAAAAAAAATTCTCCTGAGTTCATTTCCATTTTAATTACCCGCTTTGAAGAAGCTGGTATTATTTGACTACTACCAATTACCCCTTAGTTTCTTATTGTCACTCTCCTCTTTTTACGTCTTTTCTTCCACCGACTCTTTATTTGTACGTATTTCTCATGTTTATAAATTTAGTTTTCTCTCTTTACATACTCCTACTGGAGGAAATTATCCACGATGACTTTATCTATTGCCAAAATTTTAGTAGCTTTCAAACCTATGCTTTCAGACTTAATTCTCCTCTGAGTTTCACACCCAAATTTTACTCTACATTGAATTGAGCAGAGATGGCTCAAACACACCAGACCAAGGATGAGCTCATCGTCTGCATGCAGGCCTCCAAACTGCTGCTCAGCCCAAATATTCCATAGACATAATTTTTCCAGGAATAAATTGTTGTTATTTTCAAATACTTCTCCATGAACAGCGATCTGTTATCTGGCACTAATTTGTCATTTGTGAATCAAAAATGACATCCCACTTCTGGCCTTGTTTTCTGGCCTTTGTTTTCTCCCACCCAAAAGATTAAAATGTTCTCTTAACTAGTCTTTGTTTTTCTACTTTCTCTCCACCTCAAAGTATCTAAAGCAGTCTTTCTTTCATTTTTTCATTCTTCATTGTAAGAAAAAAAAAATTATTCCATTAAATCTACATTGCCTTCAGTCTAAAGCTGTACATAGTCAGAGTTCTCCATGAATAAGCCTATACATGTAGGATTCATTTTTTGTTGTCCCCACCCACCTCGCCTCACAAACCTCTGTTATGTTTAAAACATAAAGTATATTAGGTTCCTTCCATTCAAACAGTAATTTAGGCACCTTCTCCACTTTATGACTTTGGACATGAAGCTATCTATTTCAAGAAAATACCTGTCTCACATCTTTTTAATTCACATCCATAATCACTAATAGGATGTGACAAGATATCAGGAGACAAAATTGAGACAATGTAGATTAGCTTGCTACTACTGTAACATTTAGTATTATTTTATTCCACTTTCAATTTCTGCTTGAAATTTCTTGCTATTTAGTTATCTCTATTATTTTTCGTAGGCCCTAAAGTTAAAGGAGTTTAATAGAAATCTTAGGAATTGATCTCTCCAAATGAACATCAGAGTTAAATGGATCTAAATTATTATCCAGATGATTGCTTCTGAAGTTGAAGGAGCATAGAGACTTGTTAAATCATTATTTTTGATACAGTAGGTTTGGGATGGGGCCTAAGATTTTTATTTTTAATGAGTTCCCAGGTGATAACAACGTTGCTGATCTAAGGACTGTACTTTAAACAGTAAGAGTCTAAAATGACCTTTCTTAAACTTTAGTATTTACAAAATTACTCATATAGACTTGTTAGATATGAAGACTTTAGAGCCCCAAGACACAGAGATTCCAATCCATTACGTCCGGAATATCCTTATTTTAATAAACTCCTATTTGTGAATTGAAATTAGAGAAAAAGTTGCCTTGAGAAAAAATAGATGATACGCATTCTTGTTGAATTGAAGGTTAGCTTTATCATCACATGGTTCTGTTTGCAGAATTAATAACGTGAGGATCGATACTTTTCACTATCACAGCATTAGAAAGTTAAATAGTAAGATAATGCCCTTTCCTTAAACTTGTTTATACAGAGTAAATTTAAAATGTTCACATGAATTCCAAAGAAAGAAAGTAACTCAAGTTACAAGGACCATTTTGAAAATGTAATACTTTTAGAACATTTTCAATATCACACTATTTTTAAACAGTTGCAATAAACATTTTCTAAAGGTACATTGAGTTAGAATTGCTTTATTATTTCAAAAGAACAAAAGTTCAGGTTGGTTAAAGTAAAGATGTTCACTTTTAAAGATATATGTTAAATCAACAGAAAAACTTTCTTACAGAACTATATGAAAATAGTTTTCATATAGTTCTGTAAGAAACTCTACATAACTATGCTACAAAAAAAGTGTATTATATATACACATATTTGTGTGTATGTATATTACATATATGCATATAAATAATATTTGCATTTGGCTACACATAAGGAATAAGCAGGAAGCCCAAAGAAGGATGGATTCAGAAAGACCATGTAGAAACTCCTTACATTAGTTCAGATAAAAGATGATAATGGCTAGGGCAGGGTAGTGACAGTAGTAGATGGAGAGGAAAAAACAGAATTATGAAATCCTATAGGTAGAATCAACAAAAGCTAATTTTTTTTTTGGGGGGGTTGCACAATGTAAAGGAGTTAATTTCTGAACTTAGTAAATTTGACATGCTAATAAAATATGCAAACAGGGATAGAGGGCTTAGAAATTTTGAGAGAAGACTGAGAGATGGTTTTCAAAGTCAGTGATATCCAAATGGAAATTGGGAACCATTATATAATGGATTCAATCATCTGGGAAAATGCAGACAACAAAACACAAAGAGCATCTGACAGGCAGCTATCACTATTGTTAACATTTGTTTTATTTATTTATTTATTTTTTTTTGAGACCAGTCAATAAATATTTTTATTTATTTATTTTTGAGTGACAGACACTCCTGCTCTGTCACCAAGGTTGGAGTGCAGTAATGCAATCATATCTCGCTTCAGTCTCCCAAGTAGCTAAGACTACAGGCACATGTCACTTAGTTAATATGAAGTTTTTTTTTTGTAAAGAGGGTGTCTTGTTCTGTTTCTAGGCTGGTCTCAAACTCCTGGCCTCAAGTGATCCTCCCACTTTGGCTTCCTAAAGTGATAGGATTACAGGTATGAGCCACCATACCTGGCCCACTTGCCAGCATTTGAAGGGAGAATTGAGATGAGCAAAGAAAACTGGGAATGTATTTTCCCATAAAGTTTTTTTTTTTTTTTTTTTTTTTTGAGACAGAGTCTCACTCTGTCACCCAGGCTGGAGTGCAGTGGCCGGATCTCGGCTCACTGCAACTTCCACCTCCTGGGTCCAATCTATTCTCCTGCCTCATCCTCCCAAGTACCTCGGACAACATGCATGCGTCACCACGTCCAGCTAATTTTTGTATTTTTAGTAGAGACAGTTTCATCATATTGGCCAGGATGGTCTCAATCTCTTGACCTTGTGATCTGCCCGCCTCAGAAAATTTTTAAAAATTCAATTGAAGGTTATGTTTTGGTTGGCAAGAGAGGGGAGTATGTAAATGAAAACCCCTCGCCATTCCTTCTCCTTCAAGTGTTGGCCTAAATGGGAATTTAATTCCTTTCCAGATGATAACAAGTTTTTTTTTTTTTTTTTTTTTTTTTTTTTTTCCTTTTTCAAATGTTTTCCCCTGTAAAGACTTTCATTATTTGGCCAAAAGATTACTTCTTACCTGACTTAGGCATATTATACTTCTAGTTAATTTTTGAAAGGACTTTTAGTCTAGCCTGTCTCCCAAGTTTCTGTCCTCACTAGTGTATATCTCTGCTGCCTTCCAGTCTTGTTACAAGTAAAAGTAATTATACATATTAGAAGTCATAATATTTTTACAAGTAACCAAGAAATTAGAAAGTGTCTGCAGCAAAGCAACCATTAGCAGAAAAGCAAACAATTCAATCATGCCTATCTTTGGTTTAATGGAAATCACAACTGAGAAGAAAATGAGAGATTATTACACAGCCTGATGGAAGAACTCTTCTGCTTTTCATAAAGTATTTCTCCTTGATGAAAGAACCAGGATACTGAAGGATACCAATAACACAAAGAAACCATAAACCTTTTGTAATTCTTGAAGTTGAATTCTCCCAGCAGAGGAATTGTATTTTATTATGGGTTAGTAATAGCCATGCAGAGAAATCACTCACAAAAAAATAGCAATGCACTTCGGGAGGATGATCAGTTATTGCACACACTAAGTGGATCAGAAGTGTTTCTATCTGTTTCTGCCCACATCTGCTGCAAATGTCTGCATAAAATTTGCATTCAGACTCCTTATATAATAAGTAATTAAATTTCAAATGACTGTTCGTATTTTTAAGCTGCAAGTGGAGTTGAACATGTAATTATTACTTATACTATATTATATTTATTTTCTATATAATTAATATATACACACAGTTAAAAAGCTAATAGTGGAGACTTAGAATAAAAAATAACAGCCTGCTTTGCAACTTAAGTCTCTTTTTTAAAAAGGCAGTCATGTTTAAACCCTAGACAATTTTTTATTGTAGTTTTAAACCAAATATTTGTTTTATTTTATAATTTTAACTTTTATTTTAGACTCAGGGACACATATTTTACTTGGGTATGTTGTGTGATGCTGAGGTTTATGGTACCATTGATCCCTTTACCCAGGTACTGAGCATAGTACCCAATAGTTAATTTTTCAACCCTTCCCCCTCTTCCTATCTCCCCACTCTAGTATTCTTCTGTCTATTGTTGTCAATTTTATGTGCATGAGTGCCCATTTTTTAGCTCACACTTTTAGTGATAAAATGAAGCATTTGGTTTCCTGTTACTGTGTTAATTTGCTTAGGACAAGGGCCTCCAGCTGCATCCATGTTGTTGTTCATTCTTTTTATGGTCACATAGTATTACATGGCATATATGTATCATATTTTCTTTACCCAGTTCACTGTTGATGGCCACCTAGGTTAATTTCATGGTCTTTGCCATTGTGAACACTGCTGTGATGAACATACCAGTGCATGTGTATTTTTGGTAGAATGATTTATATTCCTCAGGGTATATATCCAGTAATGAGATTTCTGGAATGAATAGTAGTTCTACGTTCCTTAAGAAATGTCCAAATTGCTTTCCACAGTGACTGAACTAATTTATATTCCCACAAACAATGTATAGGCGTTCCCTTCTCTGTGCAGCTTTACCAGCATCTGTCATTTGACTTTTTAATGACAGCCCTTCTGTCTGTTTTTGATTTGCATTTATCTGGTGATTAATAATGTGGGATATATTTTTATGTTTTCTGGCCACTTGTATGTCTTCTTTTGAGAAGTGTCTGTTCATATCTTCCACCCACCTCTTAGTAGGATTGTTTGTTTTTTGCTTGTTGAATTGTTTAAATTCTTTATGGATTATGAATATTAGATCTTTTTCAGATGCATAGTTTGCAAATATTTTCTCCCATTCTGTAGACTTTTTATTCTGTTATAGTTTCTTTTGCTGTGCAGAAACTCTTTAGCTTAAATTAGATCCTACTTTTCAATTTTTGTTTTTGTCGCAATTGCTTTTGAGGACTTAGTCATAAATTCTTTGCCAAGGATGATATACAGAATGATGTTTCCTAGGTTTTCTTCTAGGATACTTGTAGTTTGAGGTCTTACATTTAAATGCTTTATCTATTCTCAAGTTTAACCTCTAGATGATTTTAAATTAAATTTATAATATGTATATTACTAGAATTATTTAACTATTTTAGAAATCTATTAATTTACTTAAACTACTCCTTTCTTATTCTTTTTACACCTTAAAAATAGAGTTATCACCAATTTTGTGTTTTTATCTGTTAATTTTTGCAAATTTATGTAGTTAAAATTTTTTTTTTAAATATCAATCCTATGATAGATGCTGCAAAAAACCATGACACATGTATACCTACGTAACAAATATGCACATTCTGTACATATATCCTGGAATTTAAAATATAATAAATTAAAAAAATAAAAAACATATCAACCCCAAAGAGAATGTATTATTATTTTTTTGTTAGGGAAGGATATTAACATATAAAAAGTTAGAATTCAGACTATTTAACAATACATAGAGAATGATACTCTTTCAAACGAACTCATCAGGACAGACACAGCAGTAGCAGCCTTCTAGTGAGTGCACCCAGCCTTCTACAGTTTTCTTTGGCATACCTTGTCATTTTGGAATTCCCAACTTCTGTCATCTCAATTTTCCTCTTTAGTATTTTAAATTTTAATTAATTTTACCTTCTCTTCTGAAACCCTAGGTTTGATATCTTCATTTTGTTTATATTACTGTATATTGTATTTTGTTTCTCAAACTTAGCTACATGATAGTCAGTTCTGGAGCACTTTCACAAACAAGCGTGCCTGGGCCTTGTTACCAGACATTTTAATATAATTGCTTTAAAATCAGGGTTAAGAACTATAGGTCTATAACTTGAATATGAATTGTGAAACCAAATAAACCATGTTTTCAACACCTTTATGTAAGTGATATCCACAATTAAAAATTAGATTTCTTCATGTGGAGAATGATATGTCTATGTGTGTATGTTTTACTATATTTTCTACATAGTTAACGTGTTTGCTAATTTGTCATTATAATCAGCTGCTATGTTGAAATGTGTTTTGCCTTGTTTTTTCTGAAGGTCTCTATTAACTATTGTGCCAGTCCTCCAAGACTTCCCATGTAAATACATTTTTTGATATTTTGATTGATTCATCATATAATTCTTAGATAAAAGTCACTCTTATTTAGAAATATGAAGGCACTGTTCATTTGTATGGTTTTGCTGATGAGAACTCCAATATATTCATGGTCTTGGGTAGGTAACACATTTTATCCTCTGAAATTTTTATGGGTGTCTATACATCACTGATGTTATAAATTTCACAATATTTGCCAGTGTGTATATTTGTTAAAAAGTTATTGGCCTGTGTACTTGGTGGTTACTTGAAGAACTGTTGCAGCTTTAAAAGTTCCTTAGATGATCCTGTTCCTATTCTTCCCTTCAATTTTCTTTTTTCCCTGTCATTTTTACTGATATTATGTGGATGTTGTAGATGGTATGAAAGAGTTTGATTCATAGATCCATCTCTGTACTTTCAACTAAAGCTCCTTTAAAAGACTCACGTCTTCTACAACCCACTGCCTGGTGTTTTTGAGCCCTGAGCTTCAGGAGCTTGGCAGAGACAGCTCATGTCATCCACTATAGTCTTACCACTATAGTCTTACCATATGTCCTGCAGAGCTTCATCCTCTCTTCTCCATGAATCACCCACCTTGCAAAAGCTTTCTGTGATAATCATCTTTGTTAAAATTTTAGTCACGGATCTGTCTCCTGTTTTAATTGTTCTTTTTCTTTCCTCCCCTTCCTTCCTTCTCTCCTTCCTTCCTTCCTTCCTTCCTTCCTTCC
>NC_045434.1:48199467-48230898 GCF_002776525.5 Piliocolobus tephrosceles | reverse complement strand
TTCCTTCCTTCCTTCCTTCCTTCTTTCCTTCTTTCTTTCTTTTCTCTCTTCCTGTCTTCCTGTCTTTATTTCTCTTTCTGTCTTTCTTCTCATCATCCTCTTCACTCTAATCCTTCTTCTCTTCTTTTCTCTTTTTCTTTATTCTCCATTAATGACACCTTGGAAAATTTTGGGAAGTGAAAATGAATAAATCCAAATGACCAAGTTTTAATGCTTGAACAAAAGCCAATTTATTCTAAAAAGCTTTACCCTAGAATTTATTATATCTTTACTTTTAATAAAGTTATACAAAGGTGGTAATTATAGACTTGTTTAGAAAAACTATACGGAGCCAAAAATGCTGGACTTCTTACATATTGGACAATGTAGTAAACTACTTTTATAAATGACTATAAAAAATATGGGATTCTCTCGGACTTCTTTCTTGTATTATCTTCTTTTACTTCACTTGCTGAAATTTCCACCATACCATTTCTTTCTACTGTTTTTACTCAACTATACAAATTAGGCATTACTCTCCTACTTATTTTGCAAACTCTACACATGAGATTTTAAATTTCTTTTTTGGGTGGTGTACATGTATAATTTTTAGATGCAAGTGCATTCTCTCTCTTCAAGATGAACAACATACAGTCTATTTAATGTGTTAGAGGTACAATGTGACAGATGTACTTAATGTGTTACATCAAAAAGATTACTGAATATGGAAGGGGAGACATGGGATATCAGTTTAATCTACCATTTGGGCAAGTTATTAAAACCCTGATACTCACGTCAATGACTTGTAAAATGGGACTTAGTATGTATTCTTATTGGCTATTATATAAAGTAGCTTTAGAAATTTTAAAACTGCATCAAATCTACAATGTTAACACCTGTAATAATTGTAGGGGAATATTATTTTTACTCAAAGAATGAATTTTTCACCTTGTGCTATAATGTCTAAAAAGATTCATTTGACCATCTTTCCTTTTGCTAGGAGTCTATTATTTAAATTTGAAGGCACTTCCTATAAGAGTGCTTGAGTAATTTAAATGAGTTACTTTCATATACTGTGACAGTTCTGTAAATTGTTGTATTGATCTGCAAGAGTTCTATGTATTCTACAAGCCATTAGATCAGACAATGCATAAATATAAATCTTGAGAGTATTTTAAAGAGAAACACAAAAAGCCCTTTTTATATGTTTACTTCTATAGCCAAGATTGTTTAGTTGATTAATTAGGTCTTCAATATATGGACTTATTTTATTTATATACTCCAATTTTGAAATAGTATGTTCGATGGATTTTCTTCTCTTATGCAGATCAAATCATGTAGATAAAACACTGGTACAGGGGGAAGAGCAACAATATTTCAGCTGAATGATTTTCAATTAATCAGCCCAGGAAGAGATGATATGAATTGGAAATTCACAGGTTCAAAGAATATCTGATGAATTTTGACAGGAAGCCCATTATCTACTAAATATTTTTAGCATCTAACTCAGATATTATGAAAGCAAATACTTATCACCTAAACCAAATAACATGGATCTTTTAATAACAAGTAGAGTCGATTTTTATAATACTTTCACATTTCATGTTTTTTCTGTGTAATTGATTATATAGGTGACAGTGCAACTTTGAGGTTGTTAGGCATTACTGACGTTAACTTCAAGTTCGATAGCATTATCGGTCCAGCAGTACTTTTACTTGACCCATGTCTTATTAAATGTAATGGCATCTGCTACTACCCATCACTTACATTTTTAATTGCACTCTTGGCAGCAGGCCAAGTGAGATCAAACATCCCCTAGAACCCAATGCACCAACCAAACTACAAAATAACTTTGTATGTCACACATGGTAAGATGTCTTTCAACCATCCTATAATTTTTGAAAATATACATGCCCTGAAGTCAGCATTATAAGGTCTGAATACATTTTACTCCTCAAATGAATAGAAGGCCTTGATGAATAGCTAAAAGTGGCAAGAAATTGTTGGAAATGCAGTTTTGATCCCTAAGTACTATCTCTCCAACAATGGACCTGAAAAGGATCTGTTGAAGATTAGTTTGCTTTTCATTGTGCTTTTTAAGAAACACATATATGCATACACTTCCAGATAATTTCATTGTTCCTAAAAGGATTGGCATACAAAGTCAATCAAAGAGGAGTGGGGTAAAGTATTCTCAGTTGACATAAACCTCAGCTTCCCTGCCTTATAGACAGGAGAATAGAAGCTTGACTTAACTTAGTAGAAGCGTGTTCCATAAAAAAACTGTATCACCCTTTACCTTCTGAGGACGTCAGCTACACAGAAAAAAACAGTGAATATTTTGACTTTTTATGAAATAACTTTATATAGCTGTGATTCTTATTCCTCATCAACAGTGTGCCTGATTGTTTCACTCTTAATTCTACCAATTGATAAAACTTGTTTCAAGTCCGAGGCAACACTTATGTAATAATAATCAAATACCATGAATTTACGTTTTACTTACTTTTATCCACAGTCTAGTAACTATCTTACAGTCATTCACTTGATTGCATATCAAACCAAAGAATATAACAGTCTTAGATTATCTGGGTAGTTCAATCTATTCAAGTAAGAATTTCATTATATAATGAGATAAAAATGTTATAAAATGATAACTGGAAAGGTTCATAATCACTGCGTCTAGCCTAATTTCTTAAGAAAAAATGACAAAAAAAGCCTTTGGATTCAAAATTCCAAGTTTGGTTCCAGCTCCACCATTCTTAATAATGTGTCCTTGGATAAATCACAATCATTTTAAGCTTCATCTTCTTTATCTAAGAAAATTGAGTGGGGTGGTGCAGTTGGACAAATAGATAATAACAGTTATCCGGTATTATAGTAAAAAGAGTATTTTCACCACCCTAGAAATCTTCTGTGTTCTTCCTATTTGTCCAATCTCATGGAATACACAACATTACGAATGAACCCTAATATAGACTATCAACTTCAGTGATAATGATGTGTCTGTGTGGGTTCATCAATAGTAACAAAGGTAACAATCTGGTGGGGGATGTTGATAATGGGAGAGACTGTGCATATAACAGGGCAGGGTGTATATTGGAAATCTCCGTGCCTTCTTCTGAATTTTGCTGTGAAGTTAAAACTTCTCTAAAAAATAAAGTCGTTTTCTTAAAAGCATGCCATATAATACTGTTAAAAATGATTGTTATGATAATCTATTTAGTGCATTTTCCTACTGTCCAGCACATAGGAAATGTCCCATAAACATTTGCTTTCATTTCACAAAGTCCACTCTTAAAATCTTAAGCAGGGACCAGGAGCAATGGCTCAGGCCTCTAATCCCAGCACTTTGGGAGGCTGAGGCGGGCAGATCCTGAGGTCAAGAGATCGAGACCATCCTGGCCAACAGGGTGAAACCCCGTCCCTACTAAAACTACAAAAAAATTAGCTGGGCATGCTGGTGCGTGCCTGTAGTCCCAGCTACTAAGGAGGCTGAGGCAGGAGAATCAATTGAACTCAGAAAGTGGAGGTTGCAGTGAGCCGAGATCACGCCTCTACACTCTGTCTCAAAACAAACAAACAAACAAAAAAACCAAATAAACAAACAAAAATCTTAAGCAAAATCTCTATTCCGGCTGATAGGACATGTATATGAAAGCAATCACACAGTGCAGTTGTATAGTCCTAAAACCTCGGTAATCAGAGAATACTTTACAGGAAATAATTGCATCCTACATGCAAGGTTTTTGTATATAAGATAAAGTATTCATCAGCATTTTGACATGAGAAATACATTCTTCTGAAAGAATGGATGCTGACCATGTACTTAGTGATGAATACTTTTAGAATGGTAGGTAAAAATGCCTCACTCATCATAACTGCCTTTTGATATTTGAACCTTTGGGATATTGTAAACTAAATGGAAAAGAATAGAACATATATTTTTGGATATTAAAAAAGGACATACATATGTAGTTATTATTGACTTGCCAATTGAAAAACTGGGTATTGGAGACATCAGCTTAAACAAAACAAAGGAAAAATTTCTGTAAATCAAAGAAAAGTAGTTCTTATTATTTATGCATAACTTCCATGATCACATAGCTACATTAATTTGTAATGTCATGGAATCATTATTATAATCCTGAAAACTGGCACTAGTTCTATTGTGCTCTTTAGAATCTACATAATTAGGACTTAACAGTGTTTATTATATATGAAATATGCAATGCTATTTGTAACTTTTTAATCATAATACACTGGAAATACTTATTCCAAGGCAATTTTGGCCTACCTTAGGCTATTGTGAAATAAACTTACCAAAAAACAGTCCATGACACAAGACTCAGAAGGTGTTAATAGGAGACAATTCAAATTTTCCAGGGATCTCACAAGATTATGGTTTTTCTCTCTTTGCTACCCCAATGGTTTATTTATTTGTCGTACACTGAGAACTGAAGTTAATCCGACTATTCTTGGTAATTTTTTCATGAGATCCTTGAAGAGATAAATTTAAAATACAAGCTCAATGAATTAAGCTGGCAGAAGGTATGTTCCAGTTTATAGTCATCAGATGTGTTCAAAGAAGTTTCTCTGGCACTCAAAGGAGATATAAGACACTAAACTTAATCCTTGGATTCATTTAATATTAAATATTAAATATTAAATGAAATATAAAATATTATAATTATATAATAATTATATTATAACATATATGTTATATATAACATATAATATATTATATGAAATATATAATATAATATAATTATATATTATATATTAATATTATAATATATAATTATATGATAATGTATAATTATATTCATATATTATATAATAACTATATAATAATATATAATTATATATATTATATACAGGCATTATGCATTTGTACAGGTAGTGTAGGTACAAATTCAACTATAGTAAAAGTTTCTGTACTCTAAGAAAATGTTTTTAAGGAAGAGAAGAATATCACAGACGGCTTTGTTATATTTTGTATGTAAAAGTAATATTAAACTTTTACAAGCGCAAAAAAGGAAATTTTGAAAGAAGTTGGACACAGAAAAATTAAGTGGAAGCTTTATTAATATCCAAAATCATGAAAATCTCTAAGCTCTTATGTCTATGCTTATTCTTCAGATTTATATCACCTTCTCTGGATCAAAAACTGCGATTTTAAAATTAGTTTATTTTTATTCTATTTTTTATTGTAGAGTACTAATTAAATATACAAATACATATATGTGTATATATGCATACATATGCATATATATACAATATCATTGCATATATATATACAATGATATTAAGGTGATGTGCTTTTTACCATTTTATTTTCTAAAAAGGAAGAAAGAGAAGAGATAATAAAGTTGTTAAGTCTGAAACTGTACCGATTATAAGATATTAACCTACTTTATACCTAATGTTTGCCTGCCCCAGATACACACACACACTCACACATACACATGCACACACACACACATGCATCACCACAACAGCAAGGAGAAAACTTCTTATGGACAGAGAAGCTTAGGTCTGTTTTCCAAGCCCCAAATTCAAATGCCTACAGCATCACATGCTGAGAGCCAGGTGGCACTGGCATGGTGAGAGGGGCTTGCGCCAGAGAAGAAGACCTCTGGAATTATGAAACTCAGGGTTCATAGAGAATGTGCAGGCACATATATCCATCCGTGCCTCTGAAAATAAATAGCCCTTGTCTTTTACTCTGAAATGTGAACAAATTTTCTCTTGGGGTGAGGGAAAAGGGCTCTAATGTAGAATGTAGGCACTGGGCACTGGGTAACATAGAAGATTTATCTAAACTATTGTCATTAGAATAGAAGCAATTGGCTCTGCGGAAATTCACCATCTCTAACTCCCAAGCCTAATTAGTACTTAGTTATCCTTGAGGTCCCAGAGGTCTTTGTTCATCAAGCCCTAAACATGGAGAAATGTAAAATTACTCCTGGAGCATCATCGTCTTAAAAACGTTTCTATGAGGCGGTCATATTAGTGCAATGAATTATAAACATATTGACATTGCATTTGCATTAATAAATAATAAAGTGTAATATAAACATAGAAAATAATAAATATTTCAGAAGCAGAATCTATAATTAAAACAAAATGAAATACATGTCAACAATACACTTCAATCATTTGCAGTCCATATGATTGGTAGTAGATACGTATTCCCAGTTACGTCTTATTAATATTCAAAGAAAAGTACAAATATAAAAATTGGGAAAATAGGCAAAAGTTATGAAGGTGAATCTCAGAATAAGAAATATAAATGTCCTTTAAAAAATAAAACATAAACAAAAGTATTAGTAGCCTGAAAGTGAAAATTAAAACAAAATTCAAACACTTCACTATTATAACACATAACAAAAATGTAAACTATTCATAACACTCAATGCTAATAAAGATTAAAGGGAAGATGCACTCTCATACATTATTACAGGGGATGGAATTTGTTACAACTTTTAGGAATACATCAGTTATTATTTATTACTTCTTGAATAGTTCAGACCACCAAAATTTTTATCATTGTTACAGGACCAATATGTTCCTATGTCTGTTGTGCAGTAACATATCAATATACTTAGACAGAAGGATTTGCAACAGAGAAAGAGTTGAATGATTTCAGGGCAACGGAGCAAGGAGATAGGAGGAGACTCAAAGCCGTCTCTTTGAGGAATTATGGGCTTGGGCTTTTAAGGGGATCATGGAGGGCAAGGGGCTGTAAAATTGGGGTTGTTGATTGGTTAGAGGAAAGGGCAAGAAGTCATCAGGATATGGAAACTATGTTCTTTGGTGAATCTGCTTCCCTGGGGTGTCATTCAGATCAGCTGATCAGTAGTTTCATTGGTATGGAGGAGCTGAAAGAATATCGCAAAGGGAAAACTGAAGATTTTACAATACTTAAGTAGTTATCTACAAAGCAGTTAAGGGGAATGATAATCTTGTGATAAGGTCTATGTGAGTCTGAGACAACAGGCAGTGGACCACTCTGAGGAAGCAGGTCAGAGAGCAAGCTGACTAATGATTAATGTTGAACATGCTGCAAGTATGGTTGCTTTTTGTTTCTCCTCTTCCTTCTTCCCTGATTAGTTTTATAAAATGTATAGGAATAGTTTCATTCCCTGTAGAAAATATTACACATTTGTATACCTTGTTACAGAAGTTGTTTAGAGTGGCTATCAAAGGCTGCATTTCTCTGTCTCCTAGTTAGTAGATGTGTTTCTATGACTGAGGCCTAGCCATGAAAGGAAGTGCTACTTCAAGCCCAATACGTGAATATCTCCTACAAGTAATTCTCCATGCTCTGTCACCCCTGGCTAATCTACAATAGAGAATATTTTCGGAAAGATTTTGGAAAACATATGTAGAAGACAGCAGAGCTTTTGCAACCCTGGGGCCTGAATGAGTACATAGAGGAGGCTGCCCTCTGTTTTGTTCACCCACCCGGTATCATTAGATGAGTGAGATATTAACTATGCTTGAGTTTAGCTACTAACATGAAATTTGTTTCTTATAACAATTAGCTTTGCCTAATTCAATCCCAAAAGGTGAAAAAAAAAAAAAAAAAAAAGAAAACAAAGTACAGAGCACACATCAAAAAAGATATAATTGGCCGGGAATGGTGGCTCACCCCTGTAATCCCAGCACTTTGGGAGGCTGAGGTGGGCAGATCACCAGGCCAGGAGATCAAGACAATCCTGACTAACATGATAAAACTCTGTCTCTACTAAAAATACAAAAAATTAGCCAGGCATGGTGGCAGGCACTTATAGTCCCAGCTACTCGGGAGGCTGAGGCAGGAGAATAGTGTGAACCCGATAGCGCCACTGCACTTCAGCCTGGGCAACAGAGCAAGACTCCATCTCAAAACAAAACAAAAAAATATATAATTAACAATTTAGGCAGTGTCAAAACTCTGGACAAAAATTATATTCTCCAGTAAATTATATATATCAATGTCTTATAAAAGGTCATTAAACCTTTTGATTTGGAAAATACTGTCTTTCTAATTTAAAAAGACAACATGTGTGTATAAAGGTTGATTTATGAACCACCACACTCTTGAAATGATCATCCCATCAAGAAAATAAACATCTTCATCACTTCTAAAAGTTTCCTCTTGACCTTTGAAATTCCCTACCCCAACCCTTTCTGTCCCAAGCAAAAATGATCTAATTTCTGTCACTATAGACTAGTTTTCATTTTTTAAAAAAATGTGCATAATGGAAATACACAGTATGCAACTGGGTTTTTGAGAGAAAGGAGAGGTGGAAACCTGGTTTCTTTCACTCAGCATTTTCTTTTCAGATCCATCCAAGTTGTAATATATATCACTTGTTCATCACCTTATTATTACATTTTATTATGAAATTATACCACACTTTCTTTATGCTTTCACCTGTTGATGGATATTGTTGTTGTGTCTAGGTCTTGACGATCACAAGTATAGCTAGTAGTAAGTCTATGTACAGGTCTTTGAATAGGCATTTGCTTTTATATCTTTTTTACAAACATCTAGTGGGAGAATGTCTGGATTCCATGATATATGTTTATATACCTTTTTAAGAAACAGCCAAACTCCTTTATTCCAAAGTGGTTTTACCACTTTACATTCACGTCTTGTGTGTGCCTCCTCTTGCTATTTCCCTTAATGATTTGATAAGTTTTTACAATAGTATACTTTGATTACTTCCTCTTTATCTCTTCTGTATCTACTACAGGTTTTTTCTTTCTGGTTTCTATGGGGTTTACATGAAACATTTTATAATTATAACAGTCTATGTTAAGCTGATAAGACTTTAAATTCACCTACAAAAACTTTCATTTCAACTACTCCTTCCCTCACATTTTATGTTATTTTACATCTTTTAAGTATTGTGTGTGCATTAAGAAATCATTATAGCTATAGTCAATTTTATTTTATTTGCCTTTTAAATTTTTATTTTATTTAAATAATTTTATTAATAATGTTTTTAATTAAGTGATTATATATTCTTATGGGTTCAATGTGATGATTTAACATATGTACCAAACATACAATGATTAAATCAAGCCAATTAACATATCCATTACCTCACTTACCTACCATTGTTTTTTTCTGGTAAGACATTTGAAATTTGGTCTTAGATATTTTGAAAGATATACTACATCATCATTGTCTATAATCAGCCTGCTGCTCAATAGATCTCAGAACATTCCTCTTATCCAACTGAAACTTTTTACACTTTGACAACAAGCTATAACCACTGCTAATACTTTTGTTTTTTAACTTTTATACTTGAGGTTAAAGTGATTCATACTCCACCACTACAATATTAGAGTATCATAAATATGACTATATTCCTACCTTTACAGTGAGTTTTATACTTTCATATGTTTTCAGATTGTCACTTAGCTTTTCATCATTTCACATTCAAGAACTCCCTTTAGCATTTCATATAAAGTAGATCTATTTAGGCTGAACTTCCTCACCATTTTTTTTTTGTAGGGGGTGGGCGTCTGGGTAAGTCTCTGTCTCTCTTTCATTTCTGATGGACAGCTGTTCTAGGTACAGTATTCTTAACTGGCAGACTTTTATTTTCCCCCAGAATTTGAAATATATTATCCTGTCCTTTCCTTACCTGTAAGGGTTCTTCTGAAAAAAATTCACTGATGATCTTTTGGAAAATCCACTGTTTGTGATGGGTTGCTTTTCTCTTGCTGCCTTCAAAATTATTTTTATCTTTGAGATTTTAGAATTGGGTTAGGAAGTGTCTCAGTGAAGGTATCTTTATACTTATTTATTTATTTATTTATTTATTTATTTATTTATTTATTTATTTATTTTTTTAATTTTTATTTTATGTTCTGCTTTCTTTTTTTTTTTTTTATTATACTTTAAGTTCTAGGGTACATGTGCATAACGTGCAGGTTACATATGTATACATGTGCCATGTTGGTGTGCTGCACCCATCAACTCGTCAGCACCCATCAATTCATCATTTATATCAGGTATAACTCCCCAATGCAATCCCTCCCCCCTCCCCCCTCCCCATGATAGGCCCCAGTGTGTGATGTTCCCCTTCCCGAGTCCAAGTGAGCTCATTGTTCAGTTCCCACCTATGAGTGAGAACATGCGGTGTTTGGTTTTCTCTTCTTGTGATAGTTTGCTAAGAATGATGGTTTCCAGCTGCATCCATGTCCCTACAAAGGACGCAAACTCATCCTTTTTTATGGCTGCATAGTATTCCATGGTGTATATGTGCCACATTTTCTTAATCCAGTCTGTCACTGATGGACATTTGGGTTGATTCCAAGTCTTTGCTATTGTGAATAGTGCCGCAATAAACATACGTGTGCATGTGTCTTTGTAGTAGCATAATTTATAATCCTTTGGGTATATACCCAGTAGTGGGATGGCTGGGTCATATGGTACATCTAGTTCTAGATCCTTGAGGAATCGCCATACTGTTTTCCATAATGGTTGAACTAGTTTACAATCCCACCAACAGTGTAAAAGTGTTCCTATTTCTCCACATCCTCTCCAACACCTATTGTTTCCTGATTTTTTAATGATTGCCATTCTAACTGGTGTGAGATGGTATCTCATTGTGGTTTTGATTTGCATTTCTCTGATGGCCAGTGATGATGAGCATTTTTTCATGTGTCTGTTGGCTGTATGAATGTCTTCTTTTGAGAAATGTCTGTTCATATCCTTTCCCCACTTTTGGATGGGGTTGTTTGTTTTTTTCTTGTATATTTGTTTGAGTTCTTTGTAGATTCTGGAAATGAGCCCTTTGTCAGATGAGTAGATTGCAAAAATTTTCTCCCATTCTGTAGGTTGCCTGTTCACTCTGATGGTAGTTTCTTTTGCTGTGCAGAAGCTCTTTAGTTTAATGAGATCCCATTTGTCAATTTTGGCTTTTGCTGCCGTTGCTTTTGGTGTTTTAGACATGAAGTCCTTGCCCATGCCTATGTCCTGAATGGTACTACCTAGATTTTCTTCTAGGGTTTTTATGGTATTAGGTCTAACATTTAAGTCTCTAATCCATCTTGAATTAATCTTCGTATAAGGAGTAAGGAAAGGATCCAGTTTCAGCTTTCTACTTATGGCTAGCCAATTTTCCCAGCACCATTTATTAAATAGGGAATCCTTTCCCCATTTCTTGTTTTTCTCAGGTTTGTCAAATATCAGATGGTTGTAGATGTGTGGCATTATTTCTGAAGGCTCCGTTCTGTTCCATTGGTCTATATCTCTGTTTTGGTACCAGGACCATGCTGTTTTGGTTACTGTAGCCTTGTAGTATAGTTTGAAGTCAGGTAGCGTGACGCCTCCGGCTTTGTCCTTTTGACTTAGGATTGTCTTGGCAATACGGGCTCTTTTTTGGTTCCATATGAACTTTAAAGCAGTTTTTTCCAATTCGGTGAAGAAACTCATTGGTAGCTTGATGGGGATGGCATTGAATCTATAAATTACCTTGGGCAGTATGGCCATTTTCACAATATTGATTCTGCCTATCCATGAGCATGGTATGTTCTTCCATTTGTTTGTGTCCTCTTTGATTTCACTGAGCAGTGGTTTGTAGTTCTCCTTGAAGAGGTCCTTTACATCCCTTGTAAGTTGGATTCCTAGGTATTTGATTCTCTTTGAAGCAATTGTGAATGGAAGTTCATTCCTGATTTGGCTCTCTGCTTGTCTGTTACTGGTGTATAAGAATGCTTGTGATTTTTGCACATTAATTTTGTATCCTGAGACTTTGCTGAAGTTGCTTATCAGCTTAAGAAGATTTTGGGCTGAGACGATGGGGTTTTCTAAATACACAATCATGTCATCTGCAAACAGGGACAATTTGACTTCCTCTTTTCCTAACTGAATACCCTTGATTTCTTTCTCTTGCCTGATTGCCCTAGCCAGAACTTCCAACACTATGTTGAATAGGAGTGGTGAGAGAGGGCATCCCTGTCTTGTGCCAGTTTTCAAAGGGAACTTTTCCAGTTTTTGCCCATTCAGTATGATATTAGCTGTGGGTCTGTCATAAATAGCTCTTATTATTTTGAGGTACGTTCCATCAATACCGAATTTGTTGAGCGTTTTTAGCATGAAGGGCTGTTGAATTTTGTCAAAAGCCTTTTCTGCATCTATTGAGATAATCATGTGGTTCTTGTCTTTGGTTCTGTTGATATGCTGGATTACGTTGATTGATTTGCGAATGTTGAACCAGCCTTGCATCCCAGGGATGAAGCCCACTTGATCATGGTGGATAAGCTTTTTGATGTGCTGCTGAATCCGGTTTGCCAGTATTTTATTGAGGATTTTTGCATCGATGTTCATCAGGGAGATTGGTCTAAAATTCTCTTTTTTTGTTGTGTCTCTGCCAGGCTTTGGTATCAGGATGATGCTGGCCTCATAAAATGAGTTAGGGAGGATTCCCTCTTTTTCTATTGATTGGAATAGTTTCAGAAGGAATGGTACCAGCTCCTCCTTGTACCTCTGGTAGAATTCAGCTGTGAATCCATCTGGTCCTGGGCTTTTTTTGGTGGGCAGGCTATTAATTGTTGCCTCAATTTCAGAGGCTGCTATTGGTCTATTCAGGGATTCAACTTCTTCCTGGTTTAGTCTTGGAAGAGTGTACGTGTCCAGGAAATTATCCATTTCTTCTAGATTTTCTAGTTGATTTGCGTAGAGGTGTTTATAGTATTCTCTGATGGTAGTTTGTATTTCTGTGGGGTCGGTGGTGATATCCCCTTTATCATTTTTTATTGCGTCTATTTGATTCCTCTCTCTTTTCTTCTTTATTAATCTTGCTAGCGGTCTGTCAATTTTGTTGATCTTTTCAAAAAAACCAACTCCTGGATTCATTGATTTTTTGGAGGGTTTTTTGTGTCTCTATCTCCTTCAGTTCTGCTCTGATCTTAGTTATTTCTTGCTTTCTGCTAGCTTTTGAATGTGTTTGCTCTTGCCTCTCTAGTTCTTTTAATTGTGATGTTAGAGTGTCAATTTTAGATCTTTCCTGCTTTCTCTTGTGGGCACTTAGTGCTATAAATTTCCCTCTACATACTGCTTTAAATGTGTCCCAGAGATTCTGGTATGTTGTATCTTTGTTCTCATTGGATTCAAAGAACATCTTTATTTCTGCTTTCATTTCGTTATGTACCCAGTAGTCATTCAGGAGCAGGTTGTTCAGTTTCCATGTAGTTGAGCGGTTTTGATTGAATTTCTTAGTCCTGAGTTCTAGTTTGATTGCACTGTGGTCAGAGAGACAGTTTGTTATAATTTCTGTTCTTTTACATTTGCTGAGGAGTGCTTTACTTCCAATTATGTGGTCAATTTTGGAATAAGTGTGATGTGGTGCTGAGAAGAATGTATATTCTGTTGACTTGGGGTGGAGAGTTCTATAGATGTCTATGAGGTCCGCTTGGTGCAGAGATGAGTTCAATTCCTGGATATCCTTGTTAACTTTCTGTCTCGTTGATCTGTCTAATGTTGACAGTGGAGTGTTGAAGTCTCCCATTATTATTGTATGGGAGTCTAAGTCTCTTTGTAAGTCTCTAAGGACTTGCTTTATGAATCTGGGTGCTCCTGTATTAGGTGCATATATATTTAGGATAGTTAGCTCTTCCTGTTGGATTGATCCCTTTACCATTATGTAATGGCCTTCTTTGTCTCTTTTGATCTTTGATGGTTTAAAGTCTGTTTTATCAGAGACTAGGATTGCAACCCCTGCTTTTTTTTGTTCTCCATTTGCTTGGTAGATCTTCCTCCATCCTTTTATTTTGAGCCTATGTATGTCTCTGCATGTGAGATGGGTCTCCTGAAGACAGCAGACTGATGGGTCTTGACTCTTTATCCAGTTTGCCAGTCTGTGTCTTTTAATTGGAGCATTTAGTCCATTTACATTTAAGGTTAATATTGTTATGTGTGATCTTGATCCTGCCATTATGATATTAACTGGTTATTTTGCTCATTAGTTGATGCAGTTTCTTCCTAGGCTCGATGGTCTTTACATTTTGGCATGTTTTTGCAGTGGCTGGTACCGGTTGTTCCTTTCCATGTTTAGGGCTTCCTTCAGGGTCTCTTGTAAGGCAGGCCTGGTGGTGACAAAATCTCTAAGCATTTGCTTATCTGTAAAGAATTTTATTTCTCCTTCACTTATGAAACTTAGTTTGGCTGGATATGAAATTCTGGGTTTAAAATTCTTTTCTTTAAGAACGTTGAATATTGGCCCCCACTCTCTTCTGGCTTGTAGAGTTTCTGCCGAGAGATCTGCTGTCAGTCTGATGGGCTTCCCTTTGTGGGTAACCCGACCTTTCTCTCTGGCTGCCCTTAAGATTTTTTCCTTCATTTCAACTTTGGTGAATCTGGCAATTATGTGTCTTGGAGTTGCTCTTCTGGAGGAGTATCTTTGTGGCGTTCTCTGTATTTCCTGAATTTGAATGTTGGCCTGGCCTGCTAGGTTGGGGAATTTCTCCTGGATGATATCCTGTAGAGTGTTTTCCAATTTGGTTCCATTTTCCCCCTCACTTTCAGGCACCCCAATCAGACGTAGATTTCGTCTTTTGACATAATCCCATACTTCTTGCAGGCTTTGTTCATTTCTTTTTCTTCTTTTTTCTTTTGGTTTCTCTTCTCGCTTCATTTCATTCATTTGATCCTCAATCGCTGATACTCTTTCTTCCAGTTGATCGAGTTGGTTACTGAAGCTTGTGCATTTGTCACGTATTTCTCGTGTCATGGTTTTCATCTCTGTCATTTCGTTTATGACCTTCTCTGCATTAATTAGTCTAGCTGTCAATTCTTCCACTTTTTTTTTCAAGATTTTTAGTTTCTTTGCGCTGGGTACGTAATTCCTCCTTTAGCTCTGAGAGGTTTGATGGACTGAAGCCTTCTTCTCTCATCTCATCAAAATCATTCTCTGACCAGCTTTGATCCGTTGCTGGCGATGGGCTGTGCTCCTTTGCAGGAGGAGATGCACTCTTATTTTTTGAATTTCCAGCTTTTCTGCCCTGCTTTTTCCCCATCTTTGTGGTTTTATCTGTCACTGGTCTTTGATGATGGTGACGTACTGATGGGGTTTTGATGTAGGTGTCCTTCCTGTTTGATAGGTTTCCTTCTGACTGTCAGGACCCTCAGCTATAGGTATGTTGGAGATTGCTTGAGGTCCACTCCAGACCCTGTTTGCCTGGGTATCAGCAGCAGAGGTTGCAGAAGATAGAATATTGCTGAACAGCGAGTGCACCTGTCTGATTCTTGCTTTGGAAGCTTCCTCTCAGGGGTGTACTCCACCCTGTGAGGTGTGGGGTGTCAGACTGCCCCTAGTGGGGGATGTCTCCCAGTTAGGCTACTCAGGGGCCAGTGACCCACTTGAGCAGGCAGACTGCCCCTTCTCAGATCTCAACCTCCGTGTTGGGAGATCCACTGCTCTCTTCAAAGCTGTCAGACAGAGTCGTTCGCGTTTCACAGGCTTCTACTCCTTTAGCTGAGCCCTGTCCCCAGAGGCGCAGTCTACAGAGACAGGCAGGTTTCCTTGAGCTGCTGTGAGCTCCACCCAGTTCCAGCTTCCCAGCAGCTTTAGTTACCTACTTAAGCCTCAGCGATGGCGGGTGCCCCTCCCCCAGCCTCGCTGCTACCTTGCAGTTAGATTGCCGCAGACTGCTGTGTTAGCAAGGAGAGAGGCTCCCTGGGCGTGGGGCCCTCCCGGCCAGCTGTGGGATACAATCTCCGGTGTGCCGGTGTTACAGCGCAGTATTGGGGTGGGAGTTACCCGATTTTCCAGGTGTTGTGTGTCTCAGTTCCCCTGGCTAGGAAACGGGACTCCCTTCCCCCTCGCGCTTCCCAGGTGAGGCGATGCCTCGCCCTGCTTCAGCTCTCGCTGGTCGGGCTGCAGCAGCTGACCAGCACCGATTGTCCGGCACTCCCGAGTGAGATGACCCCAGTACCTCAGTTGAAAATGCAGAAATCGCCGGTCTTCTGTGTCGCTCGCGCTGGGAGATGGAAACTGAAGCTGTTCCTATTCGGCCATCTTGCTCCGCCCTGTATCTTTATATTTAAAGTAGTTAGATTTCTTTGGGCTTTATTGACCCGAATGTTCATTGTCCCCTGTAGATTTTTTTTTGTCATTATTTCCTTAAATAAGCTTTCTGCTCTTTTTTTCTTTCTGTGTTCTTTCTCACACTCCCATATATTGATGCACTTGATGATGTCCCATAAAACCATGTAGTCTTTCCTTCACACATTTTCATTATTTTTTTCTTTCTGATCCTCTGAATGGGTAACTTCAAATGCGAAGTATTCAAGCTCAATGATTCTTTTTTCTACTTAACTGAGTCTGCTGTTGAAGCTCTCTATGGATTTTTTTCAGCTGTGTCATTGTGCTCTCAGCTCTAGAATTTCTTCTTTATGGCTTCTATTACTCAACTTCTGAAATTTTTCATGTATTGTTTTACTGATATTGTTTAGTTTTCTCTGTGTTCTCTTGTAGTCCAATGAGCTCATTTAAGAAAACGTGGCACATATACACCATGGAATACTACGCAGCCATAAGAAAGGATGACTTCATGTCCTTTGTAGGGACATGGATGCAGCTGGAAACCATCATCTCAGCAAACTATCGCAAGAACAGAAAACCAAACACCGCATGTTCTCACTCATAGGTGGGAACTGAACAATAAGAACACTTAGACACAGGAAGGGGAACATCACACACCGGGGTCTGTTGTGGGGTGGAGGGGAAGGGGGAGGGATAGCATTAGGAGATATACCTAATGTAAATGACAAGTTAATGGGTGCAGCACACCAACATGGCACATGTATACATATGTAACAAACCTGCACGTTGTGCACATGTACCCAAGAACATAAAGTATAATAAAAAACAAAACAAAACAAAGCAAAATGAATTATTAGTCAGATAGTTTATAGATATTTATTTCTTTAGGGTTGGTTAATGGTGCTTAATTTTGTTCTTTTGACATTGACATTTTCCTGATGAGTAATCCTTGTGATCTTGTGTTGTTATCTGCACACTAGAAGAATCAGTGACCCTCTCCAGTATTTACAGATTGGCTTTAGTGGAAGCAGATTTGGGCCTGATTATACTGGGGCAGGCCTTGGTTGTGGGTTAGCAGGGGCATGGCTGAATCCTGGTTCTGTGTGGGTTGGGTTGGCACTGAGGTGGGTCTGGAACATGTGTCTACTGGGTCCAGCCAGAAACCTGAGTCTGCAGGGCTCATCTTGGAGTCTTGGTATGCGGAGGCTAGGCTGAAGTCTGAGACTGCTGGTGCCAGCCTGGCCCTGGAGTTCATAGGTGTAGTCCTGGGATCTGTGTTCACGGAGGCAGTTCTGGAGACGGGGGTGTCGGGGCTGGCCTGATGCTGAGGTGGTCCTGGAACCGGGGTCACTGGGTGCTGACCTGGCAATAGGGGCTGCTGCGGGGAGGCTGGTAATGGGGTCAATTACAAGGTTGAGCATTCATTTTACTCTCCTTTTCCATCTGAATGGTCTCTTTCTCCACATTATCCTGTGTAAGACTGGGGAAAGCATAATATGAATAATGTGAAACTACCCTCTTGGATGTACCTTTTCTTATCTCTGTGCCAGACCCAGGTGCTGTAAGCTCTCTGAGTTATTTAAATAATGTGAAAGTATTTTCACATATGGATAGTTGTTCAAATTTATGCTTCAGTGAGGTGATGAGCAACTCCTATTCTTCCAGTCTTACTAACATCATTCCACCTGATATTGATAAGAATCCACTGATCATATATGTGAAGATCCATTTAGACAGTCTCTATTCTCTTCTATTGATTTATTTATATATTTTAACACCAATACCAAACTGTCTTAGTTACCACATACTATAAGTCCTCCAAAATAATTATTCCTTTTTTTTCCTTTTATAAGTTCCTTCAGTTTCCATATACATTTTAAAATAAGCTTGTCAACTTCTATAAAGAAGCCTGCTTATATGTTGATTGGAATCATGATAAGTTTATAGAATGCTTTTTCAAAAACTGATAGAAATATTTAGTCTCCTAGTCTATACCTCCCTATTTATTTAGGTAATTGTAAACTTGTATCAGCCATGTTTTACAGTTTATACAAATCTTGTACCTCTTTCTTCATATATGTCTCTAAGTATTTCATACTTTCAATATAGTGATATACAGTATTTTAAAACTAGTCACAAACTAGTCACAAATTCTCTTCATGAGAATGTAGCTAATGCCAGAAAATCTGAGGTGGAACCGTTTCATCCTAAAACCATGCCCCCACTCGCCTTGAAACAAGTGCCTTGTGCCAGAAAGGTTGGGGACCATTGCTATAGTTGATTCCTCAATGAGGGTTGATGCATTATCTCTATATATTATTGGATTGTATCATGGAAAGAACACAACTGTTCAATTGTCACTGCATTTAAAGAGTAAAATATCCAAGCTAATTTAAGATTAGGTATGTCTGGATGTTGAATCATAATATGTTAGGTGAAAGCTACTTCAATATTTCATATCTCATATTTGGACTACTTCTGGTGAAGTGTCATTGGCTCTCAGAAACAGGCAGAGGAGAATGCATGAACTGGTAACCAAGAGTCTTAATGATGGTCACAATGTTACATTAAGACAACATACTAAAACAGTGCTTTTTAATTCTTAAAACGCAAAGAAATCCCCTGGAGATCTTGTTAAAATTCAGATGCCAATTAAGTAAGATTCTACTTGATTATGATGGTTCTGGTCTATAAATCCAGGTTTGAAAGGCAAGGGCTTAGGTGTCATTCTAAACATATTCACTCTTATAAAGTTAAGAGTTATATAATTCTCCAAAAGATGCTTTACTAGTTAATGACTATACTTAAAAACATATTTGCAAAACAAAAAATATAAATACCAGAATTTCTGGTGTCTGAGTAACCTGAGCTTCCAGAGACAATGATAGAAGATGTGCAGCATATTTTAACATGTTTTTCAATGTCTGATGATGTGTTCTGTCACTTCTAGATAGGTGTAAAATATTATAGCCAAATAATAATCTCTCATAAGCCCTGTAGAATATTTTCCAAGTTAATTTTCTAAGTGATATCCTATTTCCTAATGGATACTGTTTGCTCTATTCTATTAGTTCTATTAAGTCGGAGTTATATTATTTTCTCCCACACCAAATTTTCTATAAGAGTTGGAGGTGAAGCTAATGTTCTCTTTGATAATCACCAGTTCTTCAACAATATTGTTATTCCCTTTGCCTTGTGAAAATAGTTCTTTTAAAAGAAGATGATCTCATAGTACCTTGGCTACTTTTACTGGCCACAGTTGTCTATAGTCAGTTTCTGTTTCTTATTATTAGATCTTATCGTTTGGCTCAAAGTGTATGTATGTGTGAGTGTGTGTGCATGTGCCTGAATGTGTGTATACATGTGGCATGTTTCCTTCTTCATCTGTATTGAACTGCTCAGACTTCCAGTTTCTTGAACTCCTCTTCCCTAATGATTCATTTACTCATCCCAGCAACCTACGTTAGTGTCATACTCTAAGCCTTATGACTGCAGATAACTACAATTTATCCCAGATCTTTTTTTTTTGTTTTGAGACAGAGTCTCACTCTGTCGCCCAGGCTGGAGTGCAGTGACATGATCTCAGCTCACTGCAAGCTCCACCTCCCCGGTTCATGTCATTCTCCTGCCTCAGCCTCCCTAGTAGCTGGGACTACAGGCTCCTGCCACCACATCTGGCTAATATTTATATTTTTAGTAGAGATGGGGTTTCACCATATTTGCCAGGATGATCTCGATCTCCTGACCTCGTGATCCACCCACCTCAGCCTCCCAAAGTGTTGAGATTACAGGCATGAGCCACCACGTCCGGTCTATCCCAGATCTTATTTTCAATTCTTGCTCTCTCTGACTATTATCTTCCATCTTCCTACCCCACTTCTTTTAATACTGTCACCTCAGCAAATTTTCCCCATCAGGATATCCAGACACTTGATCTTATAATTATGTCACTTTCCATTATCCAGTATGAAATGAAGTTCTTGCCTGATTACCCTGGCCAGAACTTCCAAGACTATGTTGAATAGGAGTGGTGAGAGAGGGCATCCCTGTCTTGTGCCAGTTTTCAAAGGGAATGCTTCCAGTTTTTACCCATTCAGTATGATATTGGCTGTGGGTTTGTCATAAATAGCTCTTATTATTTTGAGACATGTCCCATCAATACCTGATTTATTGAGAGTTTTTAGCATGAAGGGCTGTTGAATTTTGTCAAAGGCCTTTTCTGCATCTATTGAGATAATCATGTGGTTTTTGTCTTTGATTCTGTTTATAAACTGGATTACTTTTTTTTTTTTTTTTTTTTTTTTGCATATGTTGAACCAGCCTTGCATCCCAGGGGTGAAGCCAACTTTATCATGGTGGATAAGCTTTTTGATGTGCTGTTGGATTCGGCTGGCCAGTATTTTATTGAGAGTTTTAGCATCGATGTTTATCAGGGATATTGCTCTAAAATTCTCATTTTTGTTGTTTCTCTGCCAAACTTTGATATCAGGATGATACTGGCCACATAAAATGATTTAGGGAGGATTCCCTCTTTTTCTATTGATTGGAATAGTTTCAGAAAAAATGGTACCAGCTCCTTCTTCTACCTCTGGTAGAATTCGGCTGTGAATCTGTCCGGTCCTGGCCTTTTTTTTTTTTTTTTTGGTTGGTAGGTTATTAATTATTGCCTCAATTTCAGAGCCTCTTATTGGTCTATTCAGGGATTCAACTTCTTCCTGGTTTAGTCTTGGGAGGGTACATGCGTCCAGTAATTTATCCATTTGTCCTAGATTATCTAGTTTGTTTGCATAGAGGTGTTTATAGTCTTCTCTGATGGTAGTTTGTATTTCTGTGGGATCGGTGGTGATATCCCCTGTATCATTTTTTATTGTGTCTATTTTATTATTTTCTCTTTTTTTTCTTTATTAGCCTCACTAGAGGTCTATCAATTTGGTTGATCTTTTCAAAAAACCAGCTCCTGGATTCATTGATTTTTTGAAGGATTTTTGTGTCTCTATCTCCTTCAGTTCTGCTCTGATCTTAGTTATTTCTTGCCTTCTGCTAGCTTTTGAAAGTGTCTATTCTTGCTTCTTTCGTTCTTTTATTTGTGATGTTAGGGTGTCAATTTTAGATCTTTCCTGCTTTCTCCTGTGGGCATTTAGTGCTATAAATTTCCCTCTACACACTGCTTTAAATGTGTCCCAGAGATTCTGGTATGTTGTATCTTTGTTCTCATTGGTTTCAAAGAACATATTTATTTCTGCCTTCATTTAGTTATGTACCCAGTAGTCATTCACGAGCAAGTTGTTCAGTTTCCATGTAGTTGAGCGGTTTTGATTGAATTTCTTAGTCCTGAGTTCTAGTTTGATTGCACTGTGGTCAGAGAGACAGTTTGTTATAATTTCTGTTCTTTTTTTTTTATTATACTTTAAGTTCTAGGGTACATGTGCATAACGTGCAGGTTACATATGTTCAGGGATGGAAATACCTTCGTTTTTTTCTGGCAAATATAAAATGATTCCAAAGAAATCTATAATTCAGGAGACTCAGAAGCAAGAGAATCAAGCATTAATCTTTTATTAATGATCTTTTATTAAAATATCAATTTTCACTACTAATCTGTTGTTTTATGTAAAATAACAACAGATTAGAGAGTAGTGAAAACTTTTAAGAATTTCTAAGAATATAATTATTTGTGAGTATTGGAATCATAGTATGCAAAACAAATATGGCATTATGACAAAACATTAAGTTTTCCTAACACATTGCCCAAATGAAACCACACAATTCTCTGTAATGAAAAATAAAACACACCAAAACCTTTAGTTGTGTTATCAGGAGAATGCATCAGCTAGTTACTGACTATTTTGACTGAAGATAAATTATGGTTGCTAGTGCATCATATTTGTATGATAAAATAAGCAATGTATTTCATACTTTTAAGAGACACATTTCTGAATGTCAGCTAAAGTACTGTGAATGCATTTTCTTTTCTAGACTTCTGAATGTCTTTGTCTTAAAACCGGATTTTCTATTAAGTTTAACAATAATTTATGGCTTACCCCTACCTAATTAGCTTAGAATTTGATTTTCTCCACTGAAATGACAGGAACCAACTATTAATTATGAGCTTAGACCCAAACTGATAGGAGCATCAATAATTTTACTGCAATTTTCTCAGTAAATTTCAAATAATAAAACCTTATGCATGCATTATGGAGGTGGAACAAGTTTTATGTCCATTAACATGGAGACAATACATTGATTGCTTGCTGTGACATTATGAAAATGAACTGATGAGACAGCTCCAGGGGAAAAGTGTTCAACTAAAGAGGGCATTCCACTGCATTAATCCATCCTTTCCAAAATTAGAATATATAATATTGAGCCAAGTTATGCATATTTAAATAATATATTTTGACTTGAAAACCCTAATATACACAAATATTGAAAACTCAGCAATAAATGTTAACACTATTCTATCCATTTTATTAACTGTAGATTATAGCCAGTAAGAATTATATTCTTTTTTTTCAAAAATACTCATTATGAGACAACATGCCACTCTTCTTTGATTGAGGAAAGGGAAATCTGCTAAAAGCCTACCATTGATTAAGTGAGAGAAAGAATCTAGTTCACAAGTGTCAGGTTTTGCTTATGAGATTAAAAAATGTGCTAGTTATATGCAATACTTGGAGAGAAGGCAGTGTCCATAGGTGTTTATGAAAGTAAGCACACAGATTTGCTGGTGATAGTTTTGTAGTGCTGTTATATGAGGGATTCTGCTTTCTTTATTAATTGAGAAAAATGTTATCATATGATAGTATACTAATCAAGTCATGCATAAGTTAGTGGTTTTACATTTGACGCCAATCAAAAGTTATGTGTTTTTGCCCAGCAAATACATCTGCATTGATGCAGGAATAGAATAGGTGGAAAGCTTTTTTTCTAGTAAGATTTGGGATCTTTCCAGACAGATATCAAGAAGAGAGAGTAGTAAGAGTGTTCATTATACCTGCAAGAGTATGATTAGAAAGATAGACCCTGGGATCAAATTTGAGCATGGTGGGATATGAAGATATGAGGGTGGTGGGTAATGATGGATGGGTGGTTAAATCCATGAGATATTTTTGGAGGATTGCACAAAGGATTGTTCAAGTGGTAGCTATAATGGGGGAGGGGGCTGGAGAAACAAGAGTGGAACACTTGCCACTGAGATTGTAGAAGAGATGCAAATAAGAGCTATAACATATTTTTTAGTATGTTTTAAGATCAATTCAGTGGATCATTGCTAACATTTTAAAATATAATAGAACAGAATATTGGCGAATAGAATAGAAAATGTAGTACATTGTAAATTTAAGAATAAGTGTTTTCGTTTGTTGTTATAAAGTGTTTTTTTTACAGCAATTCTATTCCATTTTTTATTTTTTATTTTTTTGAGATGGAGACTTGCTCTGTAGCCCAGGCTGGGGTGCAGTGTCACAAGCTCGGCTCATTGCAACCTCAGCCTCCCAGGTTCAAGCAGTTCTCTTGCCTCAGCCTCCTGAGTAGCTGGGATTACAGGCACATGCCACCACGCCTGGCTAAGATTTTGATATTTTAATAGAGATGGGGTTTCACCATGTTGGCCAGGATGCTCTCAAACTCCTGATCTCAAGTGGTCCACCAGCCTCGGCATCCCAAAGTGCTGGGATTACAGGCATGAGCCACCACCCTCGGGCATTTTTTTTTTTTAACAGCAACTTTAGATACACAGCAAACTTAAGAGGAAGGTACAGAGGTTTCCCATATACCCTCTACCCCTACACATATAAAGCTTCCCCCATTACCAACAATTCCTACCAGAATGTTACATTTGTTACAATTGATGAACCTACATTGATGCATCATAATTCCTCCAAGCCAATAGTTTACATTCGGGTTCACTCTTGGATGTGCATTCTTTAGTTTCGGACAAATGTGTAACGAAATGTATCCTACATTAAAGCACCTTAGAGAATACCTTACAGCCTTACAAATCCACCGTGTTCTGCCTATTTATTCTTCCCTTCCTCCTAACCCCTAGCAACCACTTATATTTTTACTGTCTTCATAGCTTTGTCTTTTTCAATATGTGACACAGTTGAATTCATAAAGCACATAGCCTTTTCAGATTGCTTTCTTTCCCTTAGTAATATGAAATTATTATTTCTCCATTGTTTTTTTACATGGCTTGATAGACTCATTTCTTTCAGGAACTGAATAATATTTTATTCTCTGGATGTACCAGCTTATTTATCCATTCACCTATTATGGAAATCTTGGTTGCTTCCAAGTTGTGTCAATTATAAATAAAGCTGCCTCAAACATCCTTCTGCAGGCTTCTGTGTAGACCTAAATTTTCTCTTCCTTTCTTTCCCTTCCTTCCTTCCCTTTCTTCCCTTTCTTTCCTTTCCTTCCTTTCTCTCCTTTCTTTTTCTTGGTTTGAGACAGAGTTTCACTCTGTTGTTCAGCCTGGAGTGCATGATCTAGGCTCACTGCAACTTCCACCTCCTGGCCTCAAACGATCCTTTCTACCTCAGCCTCCCAAGTAGCTAGGACTACAGGTGCATGCCATCATGCCTAGCTAATTTTGTTTCATTTTTGTAGAAAGGAGGTTTCACTGTGGTGCCCAAGATGGTCTTGAGCTCTTGGGCTTAAGTGATCCTCCCAACTTGGCCACCTGAAGTGTTGGGATTACAGCTGTGAGCCACCATACTTCGCCTACAAGTTTTTAACTTCTTCGAGTAAATAACAAGAACAATTGTGGATTGTATGGTGAGACAAACTTAGTTTTGTATGAAACTGCCAAGGCTGATGGCTATGGATCACACCTATAATTCCAGTATTTTGGGATGCTGAGGTTTGCAGATTGCCTGAGCCCAGGAGTTCAAGATCATCTTAGGCAACATGGTGAAAACCCATCTCTACAAAAAATGCCAAAAAAAAAAAGTAGTGAGGTGTGATGGTCCATGCCTATAGTCCCAGCTACCTGGGAGGCTGAGGTGGGAGGATCTCTTGAGCCTGGGAGGTCAAGCTGCCATGAACTGTGATCACGCTAGTGCAGTTCAGCAAAGGTTATAGAGTGAGACCCTTATTCAAAAAACAAACAGAAAAGAAACTGCCAAAGTGGCTCTACTATCTTGTATTCCTATCAGCAATGAATGAGAACTTCTGTTGCTTCATATCCTTGTCAGCATTTGCTGTTCTCAGTCTTCCACATTTTGATCATTCTAATAGGTGTATAGTGGTATCACATTGTTTTAATTTGCATTTCTCTGAAGACATATGATAGAGAACATCTTTTTATATGTTAATGAAGCATCTGTGTATCTTTTTGGTGAGTTGCTTGTTAAAATCTTTGACTCATTTTTTAATTGTGTTTTCTTGTTGTTGGGAGTGATTTTAATGAACCTTCTTTCATATATATGTGCCTATGTAATTGTGTGTGCATGTATATACTGATCATGATGTTGTCTTATCAAGAATTCTAGTAACAAAATTGAAACCCACTTCTGGGTATAACAATGAAGTGGCTAACGCAGGTTGGAGGGAACTAAGGAAAACTAGAGAACTATAAAAATGTCCAACCTGTTATTTTAAGTCTTCTCTCTTTTATTTATGGTCAATAAGACTAAGCAAATTATTTTTTAATATCCACTATAATTCCTTCTTTGATACATGACTTATTTAGAACTCTATGGTAAATTTAATTAATTTATTTGTATTATTTGCCATTGCAAAGTGGTCTAAGGATATATTATTTGGCATAAAAATCTGGTATTTGTAAAGAAGATTTTTGCATTGTGTACTCCTACACAGATAAGTATATAGATTATCTGATTTTTGAATTCAGAATTCTATGTGTATTTTTCAGTATTTTTTCCAAATAATCCATGCATGATTGATAAATTATGTTGAAATTTCTTGCTATCTTGATAGGTTACAGTTTTCTCTTGAATTCTATCAATTTTTGCTTTATATATTTTGAAACTACTCTATTAGATCCATGAAACTACTTTATTAGATTCATACCAGTTAAGAATTATAATTTTTTTCCTGATGAATATTATCATAATTTAGTAATCCTACTTATAACACTGTTTTTCTATTTTATAGTTTATATATTTAATTAATATAGTTTACCTCATGAGCTATACAATTTGGATTGTATTTGCTTAATGCATCATTTTACACTTTAGAAATTTTCTTTCTTCCAATGATTTATGTGCTCTTTTATAAGTATTATATTATTGGAAGTATAATTTCTTTAAAAAATTCTGAACATTTTTGATATTAGCCTTTGTCTTCTTGGAAACCTCACTTTTATTGCTTCCTTATTTCACATTGCTTCTGACTCAAGTTTCTCCACAATTTGTTCTTTGCTGTTTGTTAGATTGCAGGGGGTGAAGGTGATTCTTACTGGGTTTTCAAAGGGAGACTCGTAATTATTTTTACTTAATTCTATGTTGTTGCATTGTGATCTAAGGTTTTACTATGATTTCAATACAAGTGCATCATGCTTTACTGTATACTTTATCTAGAGTCTACATGTTTTTCGATGTGAAGGCACTCTGAGTATTTACATTTACTGTGAGATGTAGACATCGTCTATTCCCCTTTTTATTGTGTGACCCAGGAAAGTGTGCTATATCTTAGCTTTTCACCTCAAAAATGAACAAAATAATCAAAGCACTACCTACCTTATAAGGTGTTGTAACTAATAAACAAGTTGCCACTTGGAAATTGCTTGCTTAAGAGCAATAACTATGCGTGCATTCTCACTGAATCAAAACTCTAAGAAAAAGAGAATGTGGTCTGCTTTGTGGAATTTCAAAAAGCTTTCTATTGCTATGGCTGTTTCTGTGCCAACTACCACTGCACAAATTTGCATAAATGTTGAAATTTAGAAAGGTATAGCTCTTCTTCAAGCCATGACCTATAAAATATCTGCTTATTATTATTATTATTATTTTTGAGAATCTGCATTCCTTTCCTCTATCTTCTCTCCTACTCTTTAAAGTACTATGCTGGTTGTAGAAACAGTTTTTATAGACAGCTTTAATTTTGGCTGATAGAGAACAATTTTCAATTGGGTAACTAAAATAGGCTACCCTGCTGTTCTAAGGGACTCTTCTATGTTATTAACAGGTTTTTATTGTTAAACACTTCCTAACATCCTGAGTACCCGAGGGTTTTCAATTTAAGTTCTTCATGACTATTTATGCACCGACTCTAGCATGCATACACTCTTTGTCTTTATCTTTTTAATGATTTACTTGATATTTAACCTAAGGGAGAAGTTCTGTGATTTTATGGGAATGATAGAATTAAACTGTCTCCCACAAAGTCCCTACAGGTATAAGAGAGAAAAAGATACACTTGGAGAATATATCTCAGGAGGATCCATTGTTACATCCTGTGGAAAATAACAGAGAAGCAGACTAATTGGAATTAAAATGCCCACTGTCATTGTGATAGATAAGTATCAAAACGCATTGCCCAAATAAAACATGGAGAAAATGATACAAGAATGTTCACATAATAAAAAGAAAGTTGATGAAATTCTAAGCACCTGGGCAAATTAAACATAGTATCACATTTTTATCATGAGATTCTCTCTATAATTAAAATTTTAAAATTCTGATAAGCTTGAACACTAAAATGTTTTTCAAAATTTCTCTTTTATTTTCATTGTTTTTTTTAATCAGGTATTAAGATATTCTGATTAATTAAATATTTGTTTATGTCATATATTAAATATAAATACTCAATGAGAATACTCCTTTAATACTAACATTATATGGCATATTGATTAACTATTTATGATGATTCAGAAAAAATTTTTGGATTTTTGAGGTTATTAAACATTGAATATTATTTTACTATAGTTAAAAACTACATTTTTTAGAGGGTTTAAAACATGGGAAAATAATATTCAAAAAATACTAAATGAAAATACACAAAGTTCTAATGTTCTTCTATTAAATAGAAAACAATTTAACAAATTCTTACGCTTAACAAGATTCATTTTGTTGAAATCTTCTCTAGTCATAAAAACAAAGAAGCCCTAATCCATCTTGAATTAATTTTTGTATAAGGTGTAAGGAAGGGATCCAGTTTCAGCTTTCTACTTATGGCTAGCCAGTTATCCCAGCACCATTTATTAAATAGGGAATCCTTTCCCCATTTGTTGTTTTTGTCAGGTTTGTCAAAGATCAGATGGTTATAGATGTGTGGTGTTATTTCGGAAGGCTCTGTTCGCATGTTCTCACTCATATATAGGAATTGAACAATGAGAACACTTGGACACAGGAAGGGGATCATCACACACTGGGGCCTGTTGTGGAGTCGGGGGAGGGGGCTGGGAGAGCATTAGGAGATATACCTAATGTAAATGACAAGTTAATGGGTGCAGCACACCAACACGGCACATGTATACATATGTAACAAACCTGCACATTGTGCACATGTACCCTAGAACTTAAAATATAAAAAAGAAAAAAAAAAGCAAAGAAGCCTATATGGCATTCGTGCTTCAATTAATTTACATTGGTGTAATATGCTAATTTAGGTAATCAATCAAAAATATCATCTAGCACATGGAAATTCTCTTTAGTGTTTATTTTTAAATATGAAAAATGTTCATATACTTACTGTAAGTACTAGCACATTTAAGCAAAAATTACAATGAATTTTGCTGCATTCATATTATATGTTAAGCTCTCTGGCAGAGTAAAAGAGCTTTCTAGAATAAAATAATCTGAATTAACATAATTTTAATTGTCCATACAATGCATAATTTTGGTTTTGGTAATAATAAGCATGCAGAATTTTATGTTTATTTTACCTGTGTGGATTTGCCTTGTAAATATTTAACTTGGGCTATTCTAATTTTTTGTTCTCATACAACTCTGGATATCAGTTTCTTTTATGAACAATGGGTCTAAATTGGGTGGTGTTACTGTATTTTTTCTAGATCATAAAATGCTTGAACTTATTAAGAATTAATTAACAATGATCAAAATATCCTGCTTTTGCAAATATAATTAAGCATTTTTAATGTTTTATAAAATAATTTTTAAGAGACAATTATTCCTGGTATTTTCATATTTCTGCATAGTTAGAGCTGATTTAGCAAAATAAATGGTCAGATATTTAAAGAGGAAACATTTTGTAGGAAATACATAGTAAATTCCTCTGGAATATAAAGGATTATCTCTCCTATTCTTATTTACCAAAAGGGTAATAAGAACCTGGAGACCTTCCCATCTTTTCTCCAGATGGTTTGTTTATATTTCATGGCTAAGATCTCTTTCTCTCTAGAAGGAAGAAGGAGCAGACGTGACAGTTTCTCCAAATAAGCGTTGGATCTCATGATCTACGATTCCTGTTCTGTGGATCGACTTCAGTGCTCATGCAGGGTAATACCAAGCTTTTATCACATCACATCACTCAGAGAACTGTCACTACATTGCTCTGTAAGTAATCATCTTTTCCCTGATCCAGAGACCTTCTGTACCCTTTCAAGATAAATAAGTAAATATAGACATAAAAGCCTAATACTGAATAACAATTACTTAATAATTCCTTTGGTGTCTTTCTTTGCTTAAAATCATAAATTTAACATTCAATTTTTACAGAAAATTCCTAAGTACTTTTATGTGTCAGATACTGTGTTAAGTTCTTTCACATACATTATCTTAAGTAATTTGAATCATTAGTTTAGTGAACTTGCTCTAAGATTCAAGGTCGTAATTTAAATAATGCAGTAAAAATTTCTATTAATTTACACTGCTTACGAATAAAGTTCAGAACTCATAGGCATGTTTATCACAAAAATATTATGTTTAAAATGTATAATTCATATATCTGTACCCACTTTTAAATCCTCAGTCTTTAAATAAGTAACATGCCAGATATTTCTTCCTTTCATCTATATATATATAAAACTCCATAAGAATGCCAGAAACATTTTAAATAAGCAATGTCGTGAACTCAGATTGAACAACCAACATAAGAGTGAGGAAGTATGAAGAAAGCAAACACGTTATTTTTAAACCAGTGAGCTTCCCTGAAAATTTAATGTGAATGCATTACTAGGTTGGAGCTCTAACAATATTCACATAGTGAATCATACCTTTTGATGAGTTCAACCTTAATTTATGTTATTTGAAAATTTAATGGTGCTTGTTTTCCATAAGTTAAGAATGCCTTCATTGCTAGAAATAAAGCATATTCTTGGAGAGGAAAATAATTGAAGACATTCTGTATACAGTTCTCTATATTTGAGCACTTTGGCTGAGCTAAGCTAATGATTGACTTGATGTTTAGAATGCATGTATTTTGATGATCTCACCCACCCTATTTTAAAGTAAAACATGGTAAGTTACAGGCAGTGAAAACATTGATCAGTGGTCCCTTAGCAGTCAGTAGAGTGAACACAATTTAGATATAAAGTTCTTAGATGTTCCTTTTTTAATCGACAATTGGTAATACTGTAAATAAAAACAGAAATTTAGAAATACACATGACCTACTACGTGAGCACATTCCATTAGCTTTCAAAGCAATGATGTAATCACATGTTGTGTACTTTTTAAAAAATCCACATTATACTCATTAGAAGATGAGAGTGAAAAAAAAAAAAAAACTAATAATATTCTCAGTATTATTAAGAAAACATTTCTCTTGATTCTGTGGTCACCTGATAGGATCTCAGAAATCTCCAGAGGTTCCCAGACCACAAGTTGAGAAGTGCTATTTTGGCATATAGCTGCAATTTTTATATCTCTGTAGCATTTTATTATATATAAAAGCACAAAATATTTATTTATTCCACTCTGGATATATATTTGGTTGTTTCTATTTTTTGTTACTATAAACAGTCTGCTATTTTTAATGGCATTTAATTCCAGGTGAATATTTCAAGAGGTTTATTCCAGTAAATATTGCTAGCTGTGGAATTCTTAAGTCATAAAATAATGGTAATATAATTAATCTTAACTTTTCAGGATACAAAAAAGAAAAACAAAAAAACTATTTTCTGGTTGTGTGCCATGGCTCATACCTGTAATTCCAGCACTTTGGGAGGCTGAGACAGGCAGATCATTTGAGGTCAGGAGTTTGAGAGCAGCCTGGCCAATATAGTGAAACCCTGTTTCTACTGAGAATACAAAAATTAGCCAGGCGTGGTGGTGCACACCTGTAGTGCCAGGTACTGGGGAGGCTGAGTGGAAGGATTGCTTGAACCTGGGAGGTCAAGGTTGCAGTGAGTTGAGATTTTGTCACTGCACTTCAGCTTGGGTGACAGAATGAGACCTTGTCCCAAGGAGAAAAAATGAAAGAAAAGAAAAGGAAGGAAGGAAGGAAGGAAGGAAGGAAGGAAGGAAGGAAGGAAG
>NC_045434.1:48166276-48199457 GCF_002776525.5 Piliocolobus tephrosceles | reverse complement strand
AAGGAAGGAAGGAAGGAAGGAAGGAAGGAAGGAAGGAAGGAAGGAAGGAAAAGAAAAGAAAGAAAAGAAAAGAAAAGAAAAGAAAAGAAAAGAAAAGAGAAAGAAAGAAAGGAAGGAAGGAAGGAAGGAAGGAAAGAAAGAGAGAGAAAGAAAGAGAGAAAGAAAGAGAAAGAAAGAAAGAAAGAAGAAAGAAAGAGAGAGAAAGAAAGAAAAAGAGAGAAAGAAAGAGAAAGAAAGAAGAAAGAAAGAAAGAAAGAAAGAAAGAAAGAAAGAAAGAAAGAAAGAAAGAAAGAAAGAAAGAAAGACTTCTTTTCCTAAAATGGTCATTTGATTTACACCCCCCCTCACTGCAGACTAAGCAACATCCCATTTGCTAACATTCTCAACAACATATTCAGAATTTATCAGTTTGCTATTAGATAAATGTAAAATGATCTCTAATTGGGGTTGCAATTTACCTTTCCCTTATTCATAAGGAAAAGATTTTAAAAAGACATTCGATGTCTTTTTAAAATTTGAATGTCTTTCTAAAATTTGTTAGGTTTGTTATCTATTTGTAATCCTTGTTCTGTGAACTTTAGCTTCTTCTAGCTAGTATTTTTTTTTAATACAAACATCTAATTTGTTTGCTACTAATAAAGCTATGCTATTTTCTTTTGGTTAGTGTTTTCATATTTCACCCTCTTTTACTTTTACACTCAACTTTTTTCTCTGTCCTTGTGAATTAGAGTGTGGTTTTATAGAGAACTTGGATTAATTTTTCATTTACTTGAGTATCTGTTTTTTAAGTGGAATTTTAGTCCATTAAATGTAAGTAGATATTTGAGGGTCATATTTACCAACCTATTTTTGGCCTTTCAGTTGCCTCACACATTCTACTTTTTATTGCTCTGTTTTCTTGCCCCTTTAGGGATCAAATGAGCTTTTCTTTTCTTTTCTTTTCTTTTTTTTTTTCTGCTTTTTCTCTTTCACTAGTTTGGAATCTTTATACTCTGTTTCTGCTCTAGTGGTAACAACAGAAACTACATTATGCCTATTTAACATATAATCTAAGTTACTCAATACATTTTCATGTTCTTCCCAACAACATCAGTCTCTTAGATCACTTTATTTTTAAATCTCTCATCTTATGAAATGTTACTGGGTAACATAATTTTATTTTTTAAAATCTAAACATATATTATTACTTTTTATACAGTCAGCAGTGAGTAGCCATAGGATGTACTCACATATTTACCATATACTTTTTCCTTGATTACATCTTTTACTTCTGACTTTCTAACAAAAATCTTGTTTGCCTCAATACATATATGGTCCTATGTCAAATATCTGACTTTCAACAAGTAATTATAAGATATGCTAAATAATAAAACAAACAAAAGCAAACACAGTCTGAAAAGATGAAAAAATATACTATAACCAGACTTGGGTATGATACATATATTGAAATTAAAAGACTGAGAATTTGAAATGTCTATTTTTAGTGTGTTAAAGACTGATAGTAAAGGTCTGTAATATACCAAATCAAATAGATAATTTAAGCAGAGATGGAAACTATAACAAATAATAAATAGAAACACTAGATATGAAAACACAGTACAAGAAATAAAGTCTTTTAACAGGCTTGTATTAGTTCATTTGCACACTGCTATAAAAAAACACCTGAAACTGGGTAATATAGAAAGAACGGGGGTTTAATTAACTCACAGTTGCACATGGTCGGGGAGGTCTCCAGAAACTGAGTGTCATGGTGGAAGGCAAAGGAGAAGCAAAAGCATGTCTTACAAGGCAGCAGGCAAGAGTAAGTGTGTGTCAACGCAGAAAAACCTACCATTTATAAAACCATCAGATTTCCTGAGGACTTACTCATTATCATGAGAACAGCGTGGGGGAAACAGCCCCCATAATCCAATCACTTCCCACCAGGTCCCTCTCTAAACACCTCAGAATTACAATTCCCAATAATATTTGGATGGGGATGTAAAACCTAACCACATGAAGGCTCATCAGTAAATTTGACAATGCTCAAGAAATTCAGTAAACATGAAGATAGATCAACAGATTTACTGAAATTGAAATTCAAGAAAAAGATGAGTATAACTGGCCAGGCGCAGTGGCTCATGCCAGTAATCCCAGCACTTTGGGAGGCCAAGGTAGGTGAATCACTTGAGGTCAGGAGTTCAAGACCAGCTTGGCCAACATGGCAAAACACTCTTTCTACTAAAAGTACAAAAATTAGTTTGGTGTGGTGGCACATGCCTGTAATCCTAGCTTCTCTGGAGACTGAGGGACAAGAATCACTTAAACCTGGGAGATGGAGGTTGCAGTGAGCTGAGATTGTACCACTGCACTCTAGCCTGCCTAACAGAGTGAAACTCTGTCTCAAAAAAAAAAAAAAAAAAAAAAAAAAAAGAGTATAACTAAAGAACAGAACATTCAAGGGCTGTGAGACAATAGTAAATGACATAACATGTGTAATTAGAATCTCAGAAAAAATCACACCCACACACACAATAAAATGGGAGATAAATTGACTTACACTTTATTTGCCTGAAAACCTCTTTATTTCTCTACTATTGAAGAATATTTTCTTTATACGTAAATTTTTCTATATGTAAGTTTCATAGCAGTAGGTCTGCTATGGTTTGAATATTTGTCTCCTCCAAAACTCAGGTTGAAAACGAATTCCCAATTAATAGTATTGAGAGGTGGAACCTTTAAGTGGAGATTGGGTCATAAGGGCTCTGTTTTCACGAATGAATTAATGAATTAATGGATTTATTGGTTAATGAATTAATGGGTTATCATTGAGAGTGGGTTAGTTATCAAGAGGTTAGGTATGTTATAGAAGTCAGGTTGGCTCTCTTGTGAGCCCCTTTGCCTTGTGATGCCCTGTCCTGCCCAGGGACTCTGCAGAGAGTCTTAGTTACCAAGAAGACTCTCACAAGATGCAGGTTCTAGACCTTGGACTTCCCAGCCTTCAGAAGGGTAAGATATAAATTTATTTTCTTTATAAATTACCTAGTCTGTGGTATTATTTTATAGCAACAGAAAATGGACTAAGACACCTACCCTGCAAAATGGGTTAAAGTTCTGTTGGCAAAATAATTTTTGTAACATCAGAATCCTGGATATACACAGAGAAATAAAGATCATTTGAAGTGGAATAAATGAATGTCCGAAGGTTATACTTAATTTGTGTATGTTTACATATGTGTGTATACACATACATATGTCCATGTATATATATGTACTCATACATGTGTCTCTACATACGTTTATATATAATATATATAAAATAGTGCTCTTAAAATAACTAACTTTAAAGATAATTTTAAAAATTATTTAAAGATAACTAACTTCAAGGCAATAACAATAATAGTGCATTGGCTGTTTCTTTCTCTCTCCATACAGACACAGACACAGACACACACACTTATACATATATATGATGTAATGTAAAAGCTTGTTTACTCAGTATGCATTCATGTTTACTAAAGAAGATGTAATCCCCTTTTTTTGTACCATTTATTCATAGTCTCCAGAAGATTGGAAGATAAGAGAAAGCAGAGGAATCAAATAACATTCAAGTACTTGCATGGATAGTGTTTCATTTTATTTAATGTGGATTATAATATCTCTCCTATACTATAAACCTGGAGACTATTCCAGCACCAAGACATCCTAATCATCCTCTGGGACACTCTCAATTATTTGTTTGATTATATATAAGTATGCACCATTGTAGATTCTCAGATATAATATTGAGGAAATTTGGTTTTCTATGTCTTCTCATGTGATCAATTTTATAAAGAAGAGAATCATTTTATAATGTTACAAAAGATAATGTTAAAAAAGGAAAATGGCAAATTATTTGGGTAATGCTATGCCAAACATCTATTTTAAATCAAAGTTACCTATAAAGGCTTTTCTAATGAGGTCATAAAAATATCTTAAATGCAATGCATACTGTGTACACGGAAGTGTCACCTAGGTGCAGTATACTATCAATTTGCAGAAGCAGCCTAAATAACAAACTATAGTTTCATAAAAAAATCATAGAAAAAATTAGTCAATAATGGATAAAATTCCATTTCTCTGGGTAATTATATTCACTATCATTATAAAATAAAACTCCAGAAAAATTATCCTTGTCAAAGTTTCTATTTTTTCTCCACTCCAGTGACTTGCTAACAACTAACATTGTTATATTCTTTCATCTAATTTAATAAGAGACATTAATCATCTATTAGTTGGTTCTTTAGCTTAACTTTATTTGCTCTAGTCCACAAATAAGACAGCTAGAGCTTGAAGTTGTTAGCATTGGGATTCTATTAGGAAATAGCATTTATCTTGTGCCTTCATATTAGTTCAGTTAATTGCATTTGATTTTTTATTATTCTACTTAATGAAACATATACACTATTATATGTAGTGCCAGCCCTAAGCAAAATAGTTAAGGAAATTAATGTGCTTTCACTTTTTTTCTATACATTGCTCTTCTCTTATATTAGGAAAAAACTTATAGAAAAGTTATTAAACAAAATGATTGATTACAATGTTGGCTTTTCAAGCATCACTACAAGTGAATGGCATGAGAGTTTGGAACATATCAACCTTTTACAAGGTTGTTGTCTAATGAGTTTGTACATGGAGCGATCACAAACATATAATAAGTGAAATATGCTAACCTAAATAATATGATTGTAGAGAAAACTGGATGTACACAGTGAACACATGAGAATGCAAAGGTAATAGAAGAAATCAATGGTTTCTATTATACATTAGCTAGCAGAACATATTATATGAGAATGACTTACCCATTAGTGACAACATTATTGAAAATAAATCATAAACTATCCCCCTATGAATACATTTAAGTGCATTTTTGTGTTGTCACAAAAGAATAAACTTGTAGAGGCTAAAAACATTGCAAAAGTAGGAACTCTAAGAGGTAATCAATCATCAAGACAGTTTCCATCAGAGATTCTCTATGGACCTTGTGTCTTAGTCAGTTTGGGCTGCTGAAACAAAATTACCATAGACTGGGTGGCATAAATGACAAGCATTCATTTCTTAGAATTCTGGAGGCTGAGACCTCCAAGAACAAGGAGCCAGCATATCCCCTCTCTGATGAGGGCCCACTTCCTGGCCTGTAGACAGCAACCTACCTCCTCACTGTATCTTCACATGACTGAGAGAGAGAGATCATTTTTTTCATAGCTCTTCTTATATGGACACTAATCCCATTTGTGAGGGCTCTAAATTCATAACCTAATCACTTCCTAAAATCCTCACCTTAAAATGTCAGCACTAGGGAGACGAGGTTTCAACATGTGAATTTTGGAGGGACACAAAACTCAGTCCATAGCACCCAAGATACAATGAAATTCTGTTTTAAGGACTGCGTGAGTTACAGATGATAAAAAAATATAGCTCAGTACCTGTACAATGCAGGAAGTCTAATAGCAGATGCCCACATAGATATGATTTTTCCTAATATAACATTCTCAGTATAATTGTGAATGAGAAATAAACATACTTGAAATACAAAACTTACATCTTAACTTTAATGTTGGGAGACCACACAGAAACAAAGCAAACAAATAGAATATCTCCCCAGCAAATCATAAGGATACAATGGCCATTGTGTGATTCTTAAAAATTTCAAGTTTAAATCTTTATCTAAAGTATTATTTTATTGTAAGTCTCTCAGGTAATTGGAAGAAGCAAGCACACATTCTTTTTGGAGGAATGAATTTTTAAATCCAGACTTCAGAGCATTTCACTTATAAAGTTCAAGCAACATGGACTCACAATTAAAAATAAAGCAGACAAACAAACAAAGAAACAAAAATAGATCACAGTGGCTAGATGCAATGACTCACACCTGTAATCCCAGTACTTTGGGAGGCTGAGGTGGGTGGATCACTTGAGGTCAGGAGTTCGAAACTAGTCTGGCCAACATAGTGAAACCCTGTCTCTACTAAAATGACAAAAATTACCCAAGCGTGGTGGCAGATGGTGTGTAATCCTAGCTACTCAGGGGGCTGAGGCAGGAGAATCGCTTGAACCCAGGAGGAAGAGGTTGCAGTAAGCCAAAATCATGCCATTGCACTCCAGCCTGGGAGACAGAATGACACTGTGTCTCAAAAAAAAAAAAATTCACAGCCCCATAAGTAGGAACCAGTATGGGGAATACAAAGCAGTGGAGTATAACAGATAAGAAGGTAGTGAACTTTGAAATTCTCATATATAGACTGCAATATATCTAGTGTTCCCTGTTAAAGAAATGGAAGGAAAGCAAGTTATGTAAAAAAGAAACAAAGACTTACATCAGTTGGATTTTACTGCCAAACAAACTACTTGAAAATTTAGTAGCTTCAATGAACTACATTTAACTTGTAGGTCAGCAACTGTGACTGGGCTCAGTTGGGCAGTTCTTTTGCTGGTTTTGGATGGGTTTAGTCATGCATCTGCAGTCAGATTTCAGTTCTTCTGAAAATTGGTTCCATCTTCAGGACCCAACCTGGGGGCCTTTTTTCAACAGTGTGTTGTCTAACTTCCAGCAGGATACCTTCAATTTATTCACACGGCAGAATTTTAACAAGACTTGAAAGAGGCACTTCTCAAGTCTCTGCTTATATGATGTTTGTCACTGTCTCACTGGCCAAAACAATTCAGAAGACCAGCCCAGTTTCAAATTTTGGAAAAATAGATTACAATCTTTGATGAGAGGTTCTTGAAAGTCTTGTTACTTTATATAAAGGGCATATATATATCTGGATGGTGCAAACTTGCAAACTCATGGTCATTTTTGCCTTTTGCCTCTTGCCACATACTATAAAACATGGCCATGTAAATTTAGGGATAAATGACAGAAAAAAGAAAAGATACAACAATTAAAACTAAATGTATCAGTCATCTGTTAGCTACATTATGGACACAGCTGAAAAAAGTATCTGTAGACTGTAACATATCCCTTAAAAATTACCTGAAATGCAACCCCAAAAGGCAATGGAATGCACACTATGAAAAAATGTTAAGATACATTAAGGACAAGAAAAGAAAATTTATAATATGATTAGCTGGCATTTATGAGATAGATATTAGAAATAAAGAGTTAAAAGCAATATCTCAAAGGGTAATGGCTGATAATTTGTTTCAGAATGGCTTAAAGATACCAATATTTCAGTTAGAAGACCTCATGAATCTATTACCAGAAAAGTGGTCTTGAGCTAGATCCCTGGAGAAGGTTCTTGGATATCACACAGTCAGGAAATCAAGGTGGGTCACAGAGCATAACTAAAGAAGCAATTTTATTAGAAACTACTCCATTATAGAGTAGGGCTCCCTCAGAAAGAAAGAGAAAGAATGCCTGGGCCTTGTTTTAAGTTTTTCTTACATAGGGGTTTTGTCTATGTAAAGACTGAGCTAATTTGTGTCTACATGCCGGTCAGCCGACATTATGACAAATTTATTACTCTATTGATCTAAAGAGAACTAGGGTTGACAGTCTAGTTTTTGAGTACATCAAAGCATAACTATTATTATCTCAAAAACACATATGGTCATGGGTATTGGGACATCTGTACTCTCTGTTGTTGTAGAAATGTGTCTTTTCAAGTATCTTTAGGCTGTTTTCTCTACTGTAAATGTCCAATGAATATGGGTCATGACCATCAACCAATGTACTTTGCTAATTTCAAAATGAATTTGAACTTAAAATGGCATTACTCTGGCTTTCCCAGGCTCCTGTTTCCCTAACAAATCTTTACTAAGAAAAATAAAGGACTATAAATAAAATAAAACTCATTATAGACAAAATTCTAGGCCATGAAATACTATGAATAGATCCTGAAAAAAGCTAAAGAGTGAAATATAGATTACCTTTTAAAAAAAGGATGTATAAATCAGGTTGGCTACTAATTTGTTAACAGCAGGCACAAAATCTAGAAAACACTAGAATAATGTTTCCCTGTGATAATCTAAAATAACTGCTATTCTAGAGTAACAGTAAAATAAAGACATATACAGAAAAAAAAAAAAAAAAAAAAAAAAGAAACTACAGCATGAAAAGCTTATCTATCACCAATGGACTACTATAAAAGAAAATGCTAATGGATGTATTTGAGAGGAAATGAAAATTACCTCAGATGGAACTTCTAAGGCAAGAAGACAATAAGAAAAAAAATTTGCAAATTTGTGAGTATATCAGAATAAACATCAACAAGAAAATATATATAATGTTTGATTTGAATTTTTCCAAATTATTTAAATTCTAAGGCAAGAAGGCAATAAGAAAAAAAAATAAGAAAAAAATTTTGCAAATTTGTGAAGTATATCAGAATAAACATCGACAAGAAAATATATATAATGTTTGATTTGAATTTTTCCAAACTATTTAAATAATTTGACCGGAATCATCAAAATTAGAGTATTTTGTATTTCTTATACTTTATTGTAAGCTAACGATGATTAACCTTAGAGCTTGCTATCTAGAGTGAAAACAAAAAGAGTAGCTATTGTAACTTCAAAGCTGCAAGAAGGAAAAAAAAAATGAAAACAACAATTTTTAAAAATTAGACAAAAAGAAAAAGACAGGAACAAGAAAAATAAGAAATTAAGAAGAAAGAAAACAGGAAAACAGAAAAATAATACAAATAAAGAGGGAAAAGTTCATAATAATCTCATTAAAATACATTTTTATGTATTGTTAATCATTCTGAATAAATTTTGTCTTTTGTCAGCTTATATAGAAAATAAAAGCACAAATTAATAAATTCTATATTAAGAGACACATCTAAAGCATAATAAAATAAAATTAAAATTAAAACATGGAAAAAGATATGACAGGATAATATACCTAAATCGAAGTAAGGATATGCCTGTTACCATCTGATAAATACACTGAAGTTTCTAAGTATGACTAGTGATAAAAAGAGTTACAATAATAATAAAAACTTGATTTTATCAGGAAAGAGTAATGGATTGAGTTTTGTATTCAGTTAGTCTTATGGCCTATAAACAAAGAATATTTGGGCCGGGCGCGGTGGCTCACGCCTGTAATCCCAGCACTTTGGGAGGCCGAGGGGGCAGATCACGAGGTCAGGAGATGGAGACCGTCCTGGTTAACACGGTGAAACCCCTTCTCTACTAAAAATACATTTTAAAAAATGAGCCAGGCGCGGTGACAGGCGCCTGTAGTCCCAGCTACCCGGGAGGCTGAGGCATGAGAATGGTGTGAACCCGGGAAGCAGAGCTTGCAGTGAGTGTAGATTGCCCCACTGCACTCCAGCCTGGGCGACAGAGCAAGACTCCGTCTAAAAAAAAAAAAAAAAAAAAAAAGAAAAAGAAAAAGAAAGAAAGGATATTTGATACTATTAGTGTATTAGCCTGAGTTTTCCAGAGAAACAGAGGTAGCAGGATGTATTTATTGGCTCAGAAAATAATAGAGTCTCAGAAGTCCTAAAACCTGCAGTTGGAAAGCCAGAGATTTAGGAGAGCTGATGGTGTGGTTCCAGTCCATGTCCAAAGGATGGAAAACCAGGGGAGCGCATAGTGTAAATTTTAGTCTGAAATCTGGCAGGCTGGAAACCCAGGAAGAGACAGTGTTTTTGGTTTGAATCTGAAGGCAAAAAAGACTAACACCCCTGCTCAAGACAATCAGGCGAAAGTTGTTTGCTTTGACTCAAGAAAGGGTCAGGCTTTTCGTTTTATTCATGCCTTTAACTGATTAGATGAGGACCACCACATTAGAAGGAAAATCTGCTTTACTCAGTCAACTGATTCAAAGGTTAATCTCATTTAAAAACTCCCACAGACATAACCAGTATAATGTTTAACCAGATATGAGTACTGTGTGGTTCAGTTGAGACATAAAAGTAACCATCAAAACTGCAAAGGTGTAAGCTTACAAACAACTGGCAAATCAGTCAAGAAAATAGACTATTTTAGCTTATCTCTGTCAGTAATTGATAAACCATTTAAAAATGAATACTAATTAAGAAGACTTGAAATGCAATCCTATTAACAAGCTTAATTTTTTTAGATATTTTACTCATCACAAGAACACATTCTTTTCAAGTACGTAATGAAAATTGTGCTGGAAAATGTACATACAAATTTGGCATGTGCCAGCATGTTCCAGTCCATAAAGTAAGGCTCAATAAATTTGTAATTAGAGTACAGTAAGCACAGTATATTCTGATCCTTATGTTTAACATTTTACGTTTGTCATATTATTTTATACTTTTTAATATTGCAATATGTATCTAGATAATTGACCCTCAAAATGAATGATTTTGGCAATGCCTACAGTCAATATTGGTTGTCACAATTAAGGGGAAAGATGCTACAGTTGTCTAGTGGGTAAAAGATAGTAATACTGCTCAAACATGCTTCTAATGAATAAGACAGCTTGCCACCATCAACAAACTAAAGCTTTGGTCCAAAATGTCCATAGTGTGAATTTTGAGAAACTCTGATATAGATTGATAGATAAATAGATGGATGAGAAATATAGAAATATAGATAGATGCAGAGAAAAATATATAGATAAAGTTATATATCTAGATACGTATCTATATATAAAATATTTTGCTTGCTTATTAAATAAAACTAAATTGCAGACAATCAGATGCTTGGTTTTAAAATACTGTATATCTTCCCTATTAGGAAATCATCTTTCATCATGCAATGCAATAGTAGTAGCACTCTAAGAAAATCCAAAAAAAAAAAAAATTCTAGTATAAACAAATATTCTATTTATATTCAAATTTATCCAATTTTCTCCAAAATGTATTTCCTACCAGTGTTTTTTAACCAGAATTTATTTAGATTTAACACATATGTTGTTATGGATCTAGTATGTTCTAGTGTGAAAAAATGTCAACATTTGAATTTTTATATGGTACTCTCCTACCAGTGAGCGTGACCAAAAAAAAAAAAAAATTAACTCATTCTATAGGAAACTTTTTTGTGATGGTCTCTTAATTAGGAGTATTTATGATCACAGAAAGATGCCATTCCATGCCATTAGCGTGCAGGGAAACCCTTTTGCTTAGGGGGAGGGCTATGCTAAAGGGAACCACTTAGGCATTTCAGGCAGCAATGGAGGAACAGTTTTTGTGTGTGTGCTTTTTATTTATTTATTTTTTTGAGAGGAAGTCTTGCTCTATCTCCCAGGCTGGAGTGCAGTGGTGCGATCTTGGCTCACTTACAAGCTCCGCCTCCCGGGTTCACACCATGCTCCTGCCACCATGCTCCTGCCTCAGCCTCCCGAGTAGCTGGGACTACAGGCGCCCGCCACCAAGCCCAGCTAATTTTTTGTATGTTTAGTAGAGACGGGGTTTCACTGTGTTAGCCAGGATGGTCTCTATCTCCTGACCTCATGATCTGCCTGCCTCCCAAAGTGCTGGGATTACAGGCATGAGCTACCGCGCCCGGTCAGCCGCGCCCGGTCAGAGGAAGTGTTCTTAAGTGTTCTTATCCTTAACTTTCTCCAGTGAGAAAACACTTTTTTCTCCAACAAGGTATTTCCTTGTATCATTAAAATAAATGCATATCTCTATGTAATCTCTCCTCTGTGAAAGACATGGTTTCAAATGGCCTTAGATATTTTCACATTTCCATTAATTGCCCATTTTATTTCAAGTCCATTTTCAACGATGCAATGTTGGATAGAAAAAGAAAATAAAACAACTTCAGAAATTATACTCAGGCCACCAACATATCCAAAGTATTACATTTTAAAGTAAATAAATCCACTTGAATATAAATCCGATTTTTGAAATCATGTTATATGAATGCTGGCTATTCTAGTATTTAACATTTACTGACAAAATAAGTTAGTTTGATGAATACTAATACTTCATAAATCAAGTATTAACACTCAATTACTGAAAAAATACAACACTGAACTCTGTGTTTAATCTGGTTTCTAAAAATTATTTCAAAGGATACTAAATAACAAAATAATGATGTTTATAGTAGTACAAAAGTTATAGAAGAGTGTTCACACTATTTCACTATTTACTTTCCTTCGAATTTACCACTCAGACATCTCTAACTCCTTTTTTCTAATTCATATTACATTTTATATATTGAGTTTGTACCCTGTCTCAAACTTAAAGTGTTCAAGTAAGGGTGCTGCGATTTTTTTCTATAATTCTGTTTGCCTTGTTTTGCTTTTTAAATTTTTTCTTTATACCTTGTTTCTTCCAAGTGATACCAGAAATTGGATTTTCCAATTTTACAATACGGATGCCTAACTGGTATGTCTGCAGTTCCCACAGTAATCACTGGCCTTCAGTTACTAGATGTGTGTAATCATATTTGTGTCTATAATCCTCTTCTAGAGAGTGTTTTCAATAAACCAGATGCTGTCTAATAATCCATCCAAGTGGATTCCTAATCTCATAGGAAAATCACAACTTTGTCAAGCCTACATTTTGTTTCCTTTTTGACAATGTTACCCTCAAAAGTACAAGTAACCAGACCTCTTTTCCTTTCCCTCAGGAAATGTAGTTCTGTGTGATGTACTAACGCAATAGGCCCCTCTTCTCAGCTTAAGAAGCTGTTGGGAATACTTTCCTTTTACTGTTTTTGCTTCTTTATACTGATCATTGTTTCATTTGTTGTCTCACATTGAACGAAGTTTATAATTTCTAGTACTAACAGATCATATCTATTTGTCATAAGAACAATTGTAGTTATTTATATTGCAATAAAATTTAGCATTTAATGTTATGTCATTTCATTTTGTAGACTGCAGGTTCTCCTAGCTGATATTTGCTCTTCTGATTTAACATGCATACATGTACTTTTATGTATGTATAAAGGATTAATGATTACTATTATTTGCATATATTATACCATTCATCTTACACTTTTAATTACTTCTTTGATTTTTAATTTACGGTAGGATTTTTCAATTATTACTTTGTAATTTACTAAATTTCAGTGCTGTAAGATTGTGAACTCAAAGTAAAGTAAATAAAAAGGATTAAGGTTGTAAGAAGGTAAATTTTAATTTGATTTTTAACTTTGTTTAGGGTTATCATAAGTAGATGAAATATTGTTCATTTCTTTTTTTATTATTGCTTCAAAAAGCTACCTTTTAAAGATATTCCTGCGTAATCACATCCCTTCACCCTCATCAATAAATACGATTTATGCTGCTTATGCTGTTTATGTCCTGTGGTCCTTTGGGGGAAGACAAACAGCTGTAATAACAAATATTTTCCACCATCCCAAACCAATTTTTACCTGCTTGTTGCTGATACTTACCCCATTGCAATAGTAAGCCTGAGACAAAGAGTTCTAACATTTATCTTAAAATTGTCCCTACATGGATTTTTCAGGATTTTCACGAAAGGTACATTCTTCCCTTCATATCTTTCTACCAATCTTCTTCCTCACAGATGTCTTGTTATAACAGTTATGACAAATGTTTTCACTACAGTCAGCCAAATGCTTAAAATAGCAATGAATTACTCTGTTTCACCATATCCTTAGAGCACCAGATTTTAATAATAGTCTACTGAAGGTAAAATGTGGTGATTAAAAGTTGCAGTGAACACATATCCTTAATGTATGCACCTGGGGAAAAGATGCACACACGGATATGTTCCTTTTTGGCTTTTCAAAATTTTGATTATATTATTCATACAAGGTTACATCCTATTCATGCAAGTACCTTACTAATACTTCCGTTAATGTCAAGTTTTCTTGTTTGTTAATTTATAATAATAATTCATAAGGATGGTAATCCTTACTCTGTAATATATGTTCCTAGTCATATTTCCTAAATTCATTTATAAAACTTGACAGTGTAGGGAAGTGTGGAGTTCCTATCACTTAAATATAATTGAGATAATCAATCTATTTCTGTGGAACTCTTTTGTTAATCATCATAATTTTATATCTCATTTCCAAATCAGATAAGTATTTATGTTCTATTTTGCATAGCCTTAACATTTTGCAACTTTGAAGATTTTTTTCTAGCTGAAAATTATTTTGGTTTATGACGTAACTGTGAGAGTATCTAATTCCGTGCTCTGTGGTATTTAGGACAATGGTGGGAGGATAAAGCAGGACAACATTTCTTGTGATATCATGAAAGATTCCTCTTTTTAAAGAATTATATAGGACCAGTTAACAAATATCTTTTTATCAAAAATCAAGCTATGATGCATGTATTTATGTTCATTCATTTGTATATCTATCTATGCATTCAACAAACATTTATCAATTACTCTTTGTGGATAGAAATAAAGACTTGAATTAAATATAGCAGTGACTGTCAAGGTATACATCGCTTAGTTGGAGGGATGGATATGTGTATATTTAATAGCAATACAACCTGATATTAATCTCCTAATTATTCTGCACAATATCCAGGCCAAGGCATATTAAAATACAAAACTGAAGCATAGATTTAATAAAATTCTGACTGCACTTTTTTGTGACAATATAAATTACTTTTTTATGTGAATAATATTTTCCATATATTCAGAAATCTTAAATTACCTATTAGTTGCAATTGTCAAAATATCAAATAATCATTTTCAAACTACTTTTAGATTTGGCCGGATGTGGTAGCTCATACCTGTAATCCTAACACTTTGGGAGGCCGAGGCGAGTGGATTGCTTGAGGTCAGCAGTTTGAGACCAGCCTGGCTAACATTGTGAAACCCCGTCTCTACTAAAAATATAAAAATTAGCTGGGCGTGGTGGCACATGCCTGTAGTCCCAGCTACTTGGAAGGCTGAGGCAGGAGAATTGCTTGAACCCAGGAGGCAGAGGTTGCAGTGAGTGGAGATTTTGCCATTGCATCACCCAGGCTGGGCGACAGAGCAAGACTCCGTCATATATATATATATATATATATATATATGTATATACACTACATGTAGAAATGCTCTTCAAGTATATTGTGACATCAATATTATAGGCACATGTTCTTAAATCTGTCTTTATAAGAACTGGAATGAACTCTATTTTTGATAAACATAATCTTGTGTAATTTTAGTCATACTTCTTTCCAATTATTATCACAAATCTTAATTTTACTTTATGTTGCTAAGCATTTAGAACATTAAATACTTTTAGTAGTAAGAAACATTTAATCTTGAAAAACAAAACTTTTTTTTTTAAACAAAAACTGACTTTGGCACATACATTTTTTGAAACAAAAGAAAAATGTCAACCTGGGCAACATAGGGAAACCCTGTCTCTGCAAAAAAACAAACAAAACAAAATTAGCTGGGTGTGTTGGCACATGGTGGTAGACCCAGCTACTTGGGAGGCTGAGTTGGGAGACTCACTGGAGACTCAGAGGTCAAGGCTGCTGCAGTGAGCTGTGATCCTGCCACTGCACTCTTGCCTGAGCAACAGAATGAGATTCTGTCTCAAAAATAAATAATCAGAAAAAATAAAACAAAAATATGAGGAAAACCCCATTGCAATAGGAATGTACTGTTAATATATTTAATCAAGAGAAATATCAGGAATAATTTTTGTTGGTAAGATTTAACAAAACCTCCAATAATACCTTTTATATTACAGGCAGTGGATAGAATGCTTTACTTTGGAGTGCATATTTAGGAAGGGTTTGCTTTTCAAATATAAGTTGATGTTACATTAAAACTAAAAGTGGTAATGAAGGTCACTAATGCCTGTAATGGTTGGATACCCTCCATATTTTGGCAGATTTTACAAACTCATAGACTAGAATTCAGGAAAAGAAACTATTTTTGTTGTTAATGCTACCAACTCATATTTTGGGGATGCCATCTCACCGAATTTCAGTTACTTTCTTATTCAAAACCACTTTCTATTTATCTCCTGTTGTGAACATTAATGAAAGTAAACCACCTCCCAAAACTTTATAAAGAGACATTTTATAACCCATTGCTATACTACTTGGAAAACGAAAAATATTGACAGATACACTGTGAAAGAAAGCAAAATATTAGCTTGAGATAAAGTCAGAGTGAAGTAAAGAATCCACATCAGGGTCGGGCGCGGTGGCTCACGCCTGTAATCTCAGCACTTTGGGATGCCCAGGGGAGCGAATCACGAGGTCAGGAGATCAAGACCATCCTGGCGAACATGGTGAAACCCCGTCTCCACTAAAAATAAAAATAAAAAACTAGCCAGGCGAGGTGGCGGACGCCTGTAGTCCCAGCTACTCGGGAGGCTGAGGCAGGAGAATGGCGTGACCCCGGCAGGCGGAGCTTGCAGTGAACTGAGATCTCACTACTGCACTCCACCCTGGTCGACAGAGCGAGACTCCATCTCAAAATAAATAAATAAATAAATAAATAAATAAATAAATAAACAAATAAAAAGAATCCACATCCGGAAACCAGTTCCAAATCAAGAAACCCAACATTATCAGTAGCACAACATTCTCATCATTCTTGTACTCTTGGTATTTACCACTCCAAAATGATACTGGCCTTGACATTTGACAACATAGAGGAGTATGACCTACTTTAGGATTTTATATAAATGGCATTTTCCGTTATGTTCTCCTCTAGGTCATGCAGTTGTTGATTATTCTCATGGCTGTGTAATATTCTCTGGTATGAATAACCACAATTTGTTTATCTGTTACACTGTTGATGAGCAGTGGTTTATTTTCCCCTGAATGCTTATTTCATGTAGTGCTGCTATGATCATTTTACTATATATGTTTGGTAAACATAAAATTACATTGATTTTGGAATTATGTCTAGGAATGGAATTACGGATCATGGAATGTGCTTATGTTCAGTTTTAGTAGAGAATGCCTAATGGTTTTTCAAATGGCTTCACCACCTCAGCTCACTAGCAGTGAATGAGGATTCCAGCTGCTCCTCATCCTCAACACTTGACATTTTCCCACCATCAATGTTTGTTTCCTTATTGCTTTATTCTCCTTCTAACTGATGTTTACCTGAAATGTTTTATATTTTCTTCTGTAGTTCCTTCATCTTAAATGTAAACAGGTACGTTTTCCATTGAATTAAATCCTATACATGGTTCCTTGAAAAATGACTCACATATGATATATGCTCAAAGAACAGCTGTTGACTGAATAAATAAATGTGCAATAATTTACTTGTTTTTACAGATGCAAAAATATTGGAGGGTTAAACAGGACATCTGTCTTAAATTATATTGTGAATTGTCCTTCCTTTGTATGGTTTCTAATATATGAAAAAACAATGAACATATATGGCATCATGTTAACCATTAGAACCTTAGTATTTCACACAATTAGCCTTCCTCCTAGCAAGTTCTTAAGAAAACTGGAAAGAAAATGAATCACTTGATATAAAACTAATTTGTTCAGGTTAAAAAGATTAACTTTAAATCAAGGGAAAAACAAAAATGTAATAAAAATTTGACTTATTTAAAAAGTATATCCATATTTAACAAAAAAATTTCCACATAAAGTTCATTACTGAGCTCATTTTCTTTTAAAGTACTGATCTTTTCCTGCTCTGTTTCGTCTCTGCTAGAGATACAGCATAGAGTTATGAAGTTGTAGGTATAAAACTATATCTGTCAGGTCCTTGAGTTTGACAGTGATTACCCTGTTTTTACCCCTAGAAGATGTTATTCTAAAGTTTGGCAGCTAGAGTTACCCCGAATCTTGCTCAATTCAATCTAGCTCTATTTTCAAATATTAGAATTGTGCATGCTGAGAGACGATGCTGCTGGTTCTATGTGAGACTCAAATGCTGGCGTCAAGAAGGACTCAGCCACTGTAACTATCATAATAAAATATACTATTGGCCTAATTTACCCCCTGAAGTTCAGGATTCTAAGATTTAAGCACTTTCATCAGAATATATTTCCCGTGGCACATGCAAAATTAATTTATTGGATCTCAGGTGAAAGAAAATATTGCTAATGTATAATAGGCTACAGCTAGATTTGCTACTTATGAAAACTTTCATTTTGACAATAATTTTAAATAACTAGGAAATAAAATAAAACCCTAGATTAACTCAAGCATAAATACAACTCAGTCACTTTCTATTTTCAGTGCTACTTTTCTCTGCCTTATTTGAGTAGTGCTGAAATATAATCACTTCAGTGCAATATTTAGACAAAACTTGAACCACATACAACATCTGAAAATAAGGAAGTAGTGGAAAGTCTTTCAGGTTTACTAAAGGACTGTGTATTACAAAATAGGAACTGCCTGCATTTTCTGATTACCTTAACCCTCATTTTCAGGATGAAAATTATATGCGTAGATGCTCAGATACAAGGATAATGGGGAAGGTCCTCATGGTACCTAAGAGAATCATATTTGTTCTTGTTTTATGCAGGTAGTAATCAGCCTAATTTCTGATTGGCTCCCTATGTCTTTACAACTCTGGTAACAAAATTCCCTATGTATTTATTTAGAGTGTTGTATGGTAGAAGAAAAAAAATGAATATTTTCCTTTATTACATAGAAATAAAATATATCTGACAATCTGACTGAGGGACTTTAAGTCACATTATTGCGACATATATTTAGACAATCTGTAGAAAAATACAGAAATCAACAGAAGAAGAGAAGAGAAGGAGTCTTAGAAGACGAAGTCATCTAAGGAGTCTCAGAAAACTAAGTCCAAGAAGACTTAGTTTAAGTCTTCCTTAGAAGGAGTCCCCTAAGGAAGAGGGAAGTTTTACATTGTATTCTAGCTAACTAATGGGAGTAAGAGGAGTGTATGGGGATAATGGGAAAAACGGAAGGTAGGAGAGAGCAAATAAGAGAACAAAAGGAAAAGAGAAGAGAGAAAGAGAAGGACAGGGTAAGGAAAGGAAGAGGAGGGAGATAGAGGAGAGATAATTTAATGGGGATTCCGAATGCTTCTGGAAATCTGTATGAAAGACCAGGCCTTGATTTTATTTCTTCAGCTATTTTAATGATATTCATAACTTTTATGAGACACAGTAAAAGACAATACAACTAGAACTGCATCATTAATTGCTTAGTAGGTTTGAAGTCCTGTCCCATTATTGCTATCTATTAACCTCAACAGCAAGAAATAAAAACTATATTCACTAAGCTGATTTATCTTAAACAGCTGATTATCTTATTAAAACAATAAGAGTTTAATACTATCCAAGAATATCAAAGATTTTGATATTGTCAAATGAAATAGTTTCCTTTTTTATATTATTTGACCTGTGAGTAACATTCGGTAAAATTGGCCACTCACTATCTTTGTTTTGAAAGGCTTTCTTCTGGTTTCTATTGCAGCTCACTTGCCCATGTTTCCTGTCACTTCATTGACTGCTCCTTCATGGTTTCCTTCCCTGTAACTGCTCTCTCTTCAGATCAGAGTGTGTTATAGTCTCTAAACGTGTTTTCAGTCCTAGTCTCTTTGTTATCTAAAAAGAAGAATTGCATGATTTTGATTAATTCTGGTACTTAAATACAGCATATGCTTACAACTCTCAGATATTTTCCTGTAATAAAGAATGACAAAACTTTACCCAAACTGGAGACTTGTTTATCTAATTACTCAGTCTCTAGTATTTTTTATATATATATATTTTTTATATTTTTGTATTTTTCTACCTGATAGAATACATAGGGGGAGTGAATGAGACAACATAGTTCAAAGATATGCAGTCTTAGAATACCTAGACTCTGTTTCCTCTGAGACTTTGAGGAATCGTTTCACAATGGGATTTGCTGCATCATCTCCTTATTGGCATTAAGCCACTTCCCGTATTCTTTAAACATAAAAGGAAAATTAGCAGATTGCAGAACTAGTTTCCTTAGATAATAAGAAATATCCACAACAACATTAATAAAAGAAGAAAAAATAAAAGAAACATTAAGCATAAAGAAGGGTAAGGGCAATAGAATTCCAAACAGTCACTAATAAATAATCATGTCTTTGAAGAATATTCAATATATTAAGCATTTTTATTGAAATATTACATTATAAAACATACAAAAACTAATTATTTTCAGCAGTAGCACATATCCTAATATTGGAACAATAGTGAAGAAATTATCATGGCCCCATGTAAATATAATAAAATACTTGTGATGTATTTCACATAGTTTATTGAATGTCTATGAATTATGTATTTGAAATTTTACCCATACAAAGGTAAAATATGTATAATATATGGATAATACCAAGTACAAAGTTTGATGCATAGTAAATGCATTATATGTATATTTTCATCCAGTACTTATATGAAAATTCATCCTATATTTAACCTTTTCTCTTTCCATGACTATGCATTAGCTATCATAAATACAGTATCTGATAGAGAAGAACATTCTTAATTATGTTGCACTAAAAAATAGAATATTATTTTGTAGAGGACGGATTAGGCAGATTTTTCAAAAGAAAGCATATGTTATCAAAATAACGTGGTCAGGTGTGGTTTTACTGTGTATTCTCAATTATGTTACTTTAAATACAATTTTAATTCTCTATTAAACTTTATTACAAATTGTACACATAAATTAAGACAATTGATCTATTCTTTTTCACATTATATCTTATACTGCTTTTATTTGAATACTATTACTATGTATATATGTATGTGTATACACTACATATGGAGATGGACATATGTTAAGGTATATATTTAAAACAATAAAAATAAACCGTTTTGGAAACTTTCAGGTAGTTCACAAAACAAACGTGATATATACATATGTATATATGTTTATTTATCTATAAAATATTTTCTTTTTAAAGCATTCTTATTGGCATTAGATACTCAAATATAGCTTTTATACTTCCTTAAATGAATGGGATTAGGCACTACACATTTTAAATAAACTTTCTCTTATCCCATCCATGCAAAAGGGATATAAATGCAAAACAAGTGGTTAATTGATGTCCCCAAACTCAACCTATTCCGTAGGTAATGTCTTTTTTTCCTACACTTTTCACCATTATTACAAATTTTCTTCTCATTTTGTTAAATTGCTTCTGACTTGCTATTTTGATAAACAAAAAATAATAATTTGATGGTCATACTGTAAGAACTCTGAAATTATGTTCCTTGTTATTAATACTTTTTTATAGCATACTCTTTTTCTTTAGACTTTTACAAAACATTTTAGCAGAATATTATAATAGAGGGAATTATTGCTACAAATTTCACTAATCAATTCAAATTTTTGAAAAAAATATGTGCATGTAAAGTATTAACTTTAATATAAAAGTTTGTTATTTTACAGTGTACTTTTTATAATAATAAATATAATTAGAAATTAAATGAGTCATTATTTGAAAATGTGTTCCTTAAAAATGTTTATCCCAGACTTCTTAGAATTGGGTTTTTAACAAAATTGCAAAATAAAATAAAATATTACCTATGTTTGAATATTATATCTGTTTTTATCTTAAACATTTTATTTAGAAAGTTTGTGGTGTTCATTGACATAATGTCTTTTCCTCCAGCAGTGTAGTTGGGGTTTTTATTTTTGTTTTTGTTTTTCATATAGCAGCTTCAGGAATCCAAAGAGCAGCAAAGGTGTTCTAGTGTGATGGTACACACATATTATGAATCTCTTCTTGCATCACAGTCTTTAATGTCCTTTTGGACAAAACAAATCAAATGTCCAACTCAGAATCAAGGGGTAGAGATATAGATTCATTTTCTTAATGGAACAATCTATAATGCCACACTATAAGGGCATGAATGCAGGAGGGAAAGAACACTTGGCCATTTTAATAATATATCACAAATGTGTCTGGTAGTGATGAAGGATTAGCTGCAAATAAGAGAGTCCAAGTCGGAATGTAAATGAAATTCTACATGATGGTAGATGATCTAAAGACTTAAATTTTTGGTGTCATCTAGGTATGCAGGGATATAGGGTCTAGGAACATTAGTTTTGATATCCTCTTAGAGAAGGTTATTGAGCAGTTTTAATTATAGCCTCCCCTGGCACTTGCTCTTAGACATATTTTCACGATAATGCAGGTAGCATCATTTTGGAGAGATTAGGAGCAATGATATTACCAAGAGCACAGGAATTGTGAACTTCCGCAGCCTAAGGTTTTGATCCTGGAGAATAATTATTTTTCTTAACTGCCTTTAAAACTTGCAGTATTGAGACTCTAAGAACACTGGGAGCTAAATTCTGCCAGGTTTAACTGCAGGATTTAAAAACAGGTCCATATGTATTGTAAGGCACAGTTATAGACAGTTTTGTGTACCTATCTGGCCAAAGAGTTAGTAGATAATAAATATCATACATGTGAATTATGATGAACTAAGGCTATCAGTTTAGATAGTGTATGTATCTCTTTGGCTTTAAAAAGGTAGAAGTAATATCCACCACAATATTCATAGTGATTATTATAGATTGGCAATAAAAAGTTAGTTTTTTTGTTTATATTTTTTAATTGTTTTATAATTAAAACATGTTGCTTATGATAAAAGAAAATTTGGGGTTTTAAAATGTATGATTCATAGTAATAATGAGCATGTATCAGAACTTTAATCACATAGTTTTATATTGTAAAAAAATTATGAGTCATATGATAGAGCTCTATTAAAATAAATGAGAAAAGCATTTCATTGATTAAAAAAAGTTCAAATATATAATTTAGATTAAATATTTAAATAATGTTATGACTATTAAATGCATGTGTCGCATATGTATATATATCCACAAGTCTAACAAGAACAGTTAAAATTTAATACCAACTACTGTTCTGATATCATGTCAAAAATATTGTAACTTTTTGTACATTTGCACTGTAAAATTTGCTTGGTTATAAAAACATTTCTGGTGGAATATTCCAAAAATGATTAATATTTAATATGTAAATATATTCATGTAGCAAAATATAAAACAACTTCCTAGATTCTGCAGCTGAGGACTTGTAAACTGAAATGACAAAAGATTAATAAGAGAAAAACAAAAAGAATTTTGTTATCATGTGCATTGTGCTTACAAACTGGAGTACCCAGAGATGAGTAAGTCAAAGACTTAGTTAGAACTTGGGTTTACAACATCTCACATTTTTAGAGCAGTAACCAGAAAAAGGAAAATGACTAGGTTTCTAGGGCAACAAATTATGAGAAGGTAAATATATGGGAAATGGGTAGTAGATGGCTAGTTAGCAAAGTTTGTTGTATAGATTCCTTTGGTGTCATCTTCAGACTGATAGGGTGTAAAGTTGTCCCAGCAACTGAATTTTGTCCTTCTTGGTCTTTGCAAATTTATATCCTGCTTTTAGGCAAATATAACAGCTGAGAGCTTTTCTTGTATTTGCCTCTCCTCAAGTGCCATCAGTTAAAAATAATCCTTATGCCCAAAGTGGCATATAGCAGGATGTCATATTTTACTACCTCTAAAAATATAACACATAAAAATTATTTACTAGTTTGAATAATTTTATTAAAATATTATCAATATAAATATTTTAAATTTTTACTTTAATTATTTTAGTTATACATCTATAACAATATATTTGAATTATATACCACACTTTTAATAGTTACATTAACAATATTTTTACTTGCTAAATTCTTTATGAAAATCAAGTAAATATTTACAAAATGTGTAAAATTGAGAAATATCTTTTAATATTATCACTCAAACATTGCTATTTTTATATCACATTATTCCTTGAGTTCTCAGTTGAAAAACATACAGTTTATAATGCCAAAATATCTACGTCCTGGTAATCAACAAACATGTAATTGATTCAATATCCTCCAAATTGAATAAATATAAAATTATTTTAAAATTTCATGTGCTTTAGTAGCAGAATCTCAGAAATATACACTTTTGTTTTGGAGATAGTAATGACAAAGTAAAGTTGGAAAAATAAGAGAATCTTATAGGAATAACTGAAAATTGTATTATTTTTAAAGTCATGTTAGAATTTTTTGATAATTAAGCATTTTTCCAAACATTTGATGTCAGCGAAATAAATAAACCTTTGTCTGTTTGAATTCACATGGGATGTGATTCATGAAAGAATAAAAAGAAATATGTCATAAAACATTATCTTTATATGCTATAAATCAATAATATGCAAATAAAAATTTAAAAATATGTATACACATAGTGGTATTTTACCTTTGCAGTATTGGCTGTGTCTTTCTCTTTTGGATGACTTTTAAAATAAGTTGTCTTTAACAGTCAACAAACATGTTACTTTATTACATACTCAGATGTAGTATTTCATATACTAAGTAGAATATGTTTTGTTTCTTGCCCTCATTGATATATCTTAAGGGAAAACAATGACATTTATGTACTATATAACACGGAGAATAACATACGCTTTTATTAGAATTATGCAGGTCAAAATATATCAAGGATGCGGCAGAGCGCAGTGGCTCACGACTGTCATCCCAGCACTTTGGGAGGCTGAGGTGGGCAGATCACGAGGTCAGGAGATCAAGACCATCCTGGCTAACACGGTGAAACCTGGTCTCCACTAAAAATACAAAACACTTAGCCAGGCGCGGTGGCGGGAGCCTGTAGTCACAGCTACTCAGCAGGCTCAGGAGGGAGAATGGCGTGAACCTAGGAGGCGGAGCTTGCAGTGAGTGGAGATTGCTCCACTGCACTCCAGCCTCGGCGACAGAGTTAGACTCCATTTCAAATATATATATATATATAATGCTAGTTACTAATCTGAGGAAATAGAGAAAAAAATTACTCTTTTAGTGTAGGTCTAGAAGGAAGGGTAGACTTTCCAGGTGGAAGGGCCACGTAGATTATTCCAGGAAGTGTTGCAAGGAGGTTGTCAAAATATAACCCCAAAAATAGATACAAAATGTAAGTTAAAAGAAAGCCAAGATTTTCTTCTGATTTGATCTTAATAACTGCAGAGAATATGATTATAGTACTATTTAAGTGAACTGGGAACAATATTATTTTTAATTTAGAAAGTCATACATTACATTAAGTAATAGGCTTTGTTTGTAACTTGGGTTCTATGTTCCATTTGTTTTCTGGGGAGCTTGTATTTCTCCTCTAAGGCATGAACATAGTCCGAACATTAGGAGACAGATTCCAGCACCAAAGCAAGTATTAGGATACATCTTTCAGTGAAGATCCTAAAAATAGCATGAAGCGAACCAGTGCATCTCTGGAAAGTGAGGGCACAACGGGAGTTCAATGAAGAAGCAGAAGTAGCGCTTGGGGGTTACAGAGCATTGCAGGAAGAAAGCATGGGTATAAAGGGAATTCAATGAGAGCCCTCAGAGGAAATAACGAGACAGCAGAAAAAAGTAAACTGCAGAGCAGACAAGAAAATGTACCTCAACACATAAGAGACAATGCACATGTAAGAAAGAATGGAGAAAAACGATCGAAAGAATATGAGACTTTTCACAGGGGTTATTAAAGGTCAAAAGACATCATGATTGCTGAACGCTGGGAAACTACAATATGGTAACAGAAGGAGATATAACAGAACAAAGTGGACATGAGATCAAGAAAACTTGCCTATGTTGAATTTCATGCTATCCCTGGCTACAGAATATATTCTAGGAAAACAATGACCAAATTTTCATGGAAATCATAAATATATACAAAGTCTGTCTATATTAAATTCTATCCATCTACTGTATATATTCAGAAAATGATGCACTTGTACTAAAGTAAATATGCTCTTGAAAATAAATTTTAGTTAATAACTCAAATACTGGCAAAAATATGGATTCAGAGTTATTCAGTTATTTAGAGTTCTTACATGCTTTACAAAAATATACATAAACCCTATCTCCAGAAAAAATTATATTTTAACATTTACAGATATTTAGGTTTAGTTCATTGTGTTGGAATTAACGTATTTCACAGAGAAAGACTATAAAATAACAAACTGAAGTTGTCTTTTATTATACTTTTACACAAAAGTCAATGACCACATTTCTTAAGAAAATGTTGAAAGTAGAATCTTTTAAAAAGATACTTTAATTTTACTCAAAAATAAATTTCAACATCAAAACAGTGAGTAGTTTTAACAAAACTTGAAATTTGAACTGATATTTGGTTTAGCAACCTGAATGGAAGCTGAGCCTTTAATCAATTTCTACAATGTATTTTGATGACAGAAACTGCTTGTGTTTCAGAGTGGATATGTACTAGTGCCCAGAATTAGACATTGCCTGTCTCACTTTAACAAACAAAGGGAGATTTGTGTCAACCATGATTGAAATTCACCAAGATCCTTTACAGTTTACTCAGTCCAATGAAGCCACCTGTGTCAAGTTCATCATCACGGAGTCTGTATTTGTCAGCATTTAAATGACTGTGAATGAACATTGAAATTATAAGCATATCGTTTGCCTGCATTTCACCTTTATTTCTTTCTTCCTTTTTTTTTTTTTTTTTTTTAACTTTTCATTGTTCTCAAAATTATCTAAAAGTGTACTGCATTACTTCTGGGTTTCTGCAGATGTTAGATTTGTATGAAAATGGCCTAGCTTTCTAACGCTTTCTTTGAATCTGTGCAAGCTCTGCCTCTGACAACAAAATGTTCACTTAACGTTCTTAATGTTAGAAATTGCTCAACACAAAGTAATTTTTCTGCCTCTTCCTGGGTATACCTAGCATTTCCCAGCATTTGGAGTACTTAACTATAGCCATGGGACTGTTTCAGTCAGTGGGGTTGGAACACTAAAATAATCTGAATTATTTTCGGTCCTGGCGGGCTCATAAAAACTCCCACACATGCTTCATTCTATTATTTCTCCTTCTGACTGACTGGAGTGTGGATGATTCTAACGACAACTTGGAAGCCATGTTTTGAAGAGGATGGAAGAGCCATGGTAGTCCTTTATCCAATAACAACTAAGCATAAGCAGGCTACCCGAGCAACTTCTTTACCTGCTCAGTATTGTTGCAAAAGAAAGAAACATAGTCTTATCATGCCTTAGCCTGTAGACATCCTGGTACTTTTCTGTTGGTAGAAATGCAACCATCTAAATGATGTAGAAATGTATACCCTGATGTGGGTGGTTGAAGTAAAATAATTTAAAATATGGGCCAATGGACCTATAGACTGGTGGTGAGAAAATAGACAAGGTATGTCAGAAAGATGTATATCCTTGTTACCCGCCAGTAAACATTTGGCAATATTATCACACATGGTGGGAGTGGGCCAGGTTCCTACTGATTCTGTAGTTTCAGGGAATTGTTTGAGAAGATTCAGTAAATGTATATTAAAAGAAAGACATGAGCTCTGAGGGGGAAAAGAAGTCCAGTTTTAGGTATACATTTAAGGGAATACAAGAATTATAGAAATTGGGGTTTCGCTGAGTTGCAATCGGTTTTAGACACCAAAGGGTAAGAAATTAGACTGTAAACAGCTTTCCATAACAAAGCCTTCAATGCTTCTCAGATAAATTGAAACAGCCCCATGTCACTCCTAGGTGGGCTGTAGTCCTGTCTTGCTTTTCATTGTTCTCCGTGGGTTGAGTTGTTTCCTTGATTAGTCCCAATGCAGGTACCAGGATGTTTCAATTGAAGGTGCTGTATTTACTCGTCCCTTTCGTTCCTCTCTGTAAGAGCCACACACTGTAGCTGCTTCTAGTTGGCAATGCAAATTAAAACCACAATGAGATGTCATCTCACACCAGTCAGAATGGCTATTATTAAAAAATCAAAAAAAAAAAAAAATAACAGATGCTGGTGAGGTTGTGGAGAAAAAGGAACACTTACACACTGTTAGTGGGAGTATAAATTAGTTCAACCATTGTAGAAGGTAGTGTGGCAATTCCTCAAAGATCTAAAGACAAAAACATCTTTGACTCAGCGATTCCATTACTGGGTATATACCCAAAGGAATATAAATCATTCTATTATTAAGACATGTGCATGTGTTTTTTTTTTTTTTTTTTTTTCATTCCAGCTTCATTCACAATAGCAAACACATAGAATCAGCCTAAATGCCCATGAGTGATAGATTAGATAAAGAAAATGTAGTACATATACACCATGGAATACTATGCAGTCATAATAAAGAACAAGATTATGTCCTTTGGAGGTATATGGATGGAGCTGGAGGGCACTATTCTTAGCAAACTAACACAGGAATAGAAAATCAAATACCACATGCTCTCACTTACAAGCGGGGGTAAATAATGGGAACACATGAACAAGTACAGGGGAACAACACACACTGGGACCTATCAGACGGTAGAGGGTGGAAGGAAGGAGAGGATCAGGAAAAATAAATAATGGGTGCTAGGTTTAATACCTGAGTGATGAAATAATTTGCTCAGCAAACTCCTATGACACATTTACTTGTGTGACAAACCTGTACATGTACCACAGAACTTAAAGTTAAAAAATTACAAAAAGAAAATGAAAAAAAAATTCTTGCAAATGATCCAAAGTCATATTTTAAGAAACTACATTGTGAAATATACCATACATGCAAATAAATGTATCAAAAGTATTTACAAAAACAAACAAAACAACAAAAAACTTAGCCCCATCACAAGGCTTACAGTTATTTACATCCACGCCTATTGTTTCACTTTGCTTCTGATATGGTTTGGCTGTGTCCCCACTCAAATCTCATCTTGAATTGTAGCTCCTATAATCCCCCAGTGGGAAATAATTAAATCATGAGGGCGGGTCTTTCCCATACTGATCTCGTGATAGTGAATGAGTTTCATGAGATCTGATGGTTTTATAAAGGGTAGTTCCCCTGTACACACTCTGTCTTGCCTGCTGCCACGTAAGACATACCTTTGCTCCCCTTCACCTTCCAGTATGATTGTGAGTCCTCCCTAGTCATGTGGAACTGTGAGTCCATTAAACCTCTTTTTCTTTATAAATTACTCAGCCTTGGCTATTTCTTTACAGCAGTATGAAAATGGACTAATATAGCTTCTATGTCCTGCCATCTATTTGAGAGACAAAGATAGTATATGGATGCAGGAAACAAAAAAATGAAGGATTTATGAGATATGTCGAGTAAGGAACTTTCAGTATTAGTAGTTAGTGGCATATGAAACTACATGTGAGAAATTAGACCAAATGCTTTCTAATATATTAAAAATTTGATTTGTTTTTGTGAAGAAAATGAGAATCCTGAATTAATAAAGATTAGATTGCAAAAAAAAAAAAAAAATCTAGGTTTATAGCACTGGAAAGTGTACTATAAAATGTATGCAGCACTCTGAGTCATAAAGGTGACTTATGCCATACCACAACAACACTTCATAAGTGGCTACAATGAAAACAGAAATAATATCATCCCAGAAACATACTGTGTTGCCACCAAAAAGCAGTAGACAAGTCATTGCCTGTAGTAAACAGAATCAATTCAAATAAAAAATGATCCCCCTCTGTGAAGTTTGAGACGGACATCTCAATGTTTACTGGGAAGTAGCGAAACATCACCATGCACCATTCACTTCTATGTATTTCTTTTATCTTATTGAGCTCTTAATCAGATCTTCCACTCCCAGCTCCACAATGGTACATTGTGTTTGGTATGTGTGTGTGTGAATGAGGTAGAAGGGCAGATGCTTTGTCTACCTAGTTTTTTAGTTTTTGGACCAGAAGGAATCATATCCACAGGCTGGAAAGGACTGAATATTCTTTAGCTTTCATAGCTTCACAGTCCTGCATATTTCAGTACAAGGAATAGGAACTATTATAAAAAAAAAAAAAAAAGAACACAAAATGTAGGTAAGTTCTCACAATAGAAAAGGTAAATGTATTAGTCTGTTCATGTGATGCTAATAAAGACATATCCAAGACTGGATAATTTATAAAGGAAAGAGGTTTAATTGACTCAAGCTCCACATGGCGGGGGGGGGGGGGCTCACAATCATGGCAGAAGGCAAAGGAAAAGAAAAGTCATATTTTACATGGTGGCAGGCAAGAGAACACGGGCAGGGGAACTTCCCTTTATAAAACCATCAGGCCTCATGAGCCTCATTCACTATTATGAGAACAGCACAGGAAAGACCCACTGCCATGATTCAATTACCATAACCTGGAAGTTATGGGAGCTGCAATTCAAGGTGAGATTTGGGTGGAGACACAGTCAAACTATATCATTCTGTTCCTAGCCCTTACCAAATCTTATATTCTCACATTTCAAAACCAATCACTCCTTCCCAACAGTCCCTCAAAGTCTTAAATCATTTCTGCATTAAGTCAAAAGTCCACAGTCCAAAGTCTCATCTGAGACAAGGCAAGTTTCTTGAGTCTATAAGCCTGTAAAATAAAATACAATTTCATTACTTACTAGATACAATGGGATTTCAAAGTCACTTCCACATTTTCGGGTATCCTTGTAGTGTCACCCTACTCTACCAGTACTAATTTACTGTATTAGGCTGTTCTCAGGCTGATAATAAAGACATACCTGAGACTGAGTAATTTATAAAGGAAAGAGATTTAATTGACTCACAGTTCCACATGGCTGGGGAGTTCTCACAATGATGGCAGAAGGCAAAGGAAGAGCAAAGTCACATCTTATATGGCGTCACACAAGAGAACTTGTGCAGGAGAGCACCCCTTTATAAAACCATTAGGTCTTGTGAGACTTATTCACCATCATGAGAACAGCACAGGAAAGACCTGCTCCCCATGGGAGCTACAATTCAAGATGAGATTTGGGTGGGGACAAAGCCAAACCATATTGGTAACTAGCAATAATTTTATTTCCTCTAGAATATCTAAATTTAACTATGTGTAATAATTAATTACTCTTTAATTGCTATCAATACTACTGATTCTGAATGTCACAACATAAAATTTTTGACAATTGTATATTTACCATTGTATATTAAAATGTGACACAATAATTTTCAGACAAACTGATCTATGAAAAAAATTCAAAGACAACTATTAAAATACAACTAAGGAAACAAATTTGCATGTTATATTAATATATATTGATGTATAATTTATAAAGACAAGCCTCAAAATAACTGGAAGAAAATAAAAATGTATTCATATAATGATACATATAAATAACATAATACTATAGACATACTTCATTTTATTATGATTGATTTTATTGTACTTCCAAGATACTGCATTCTTTTACAAACTGAAAGTGTAAACCCTGTATTAGCAAGTCAATTGGCACCATTTTTCTCACTTCACACGTTTGTGTCACATTTTGATAATTCTAGCACTATTTCAAACTTTTCCATTACTGTTATCTCTGATATGGTGATTGGTGATCAGTGATCTTTGATGTTACTAATGTAATTTTTGGAAGCACCATGAACTGTACTAATATAAAATGACAAATTTAATCAATAAATATTATGTGGGCTGTGATTGCTCTACCACCCATCTGTTTCTCCATCTTTCTCTCTTTCCTTGAGCTTCCCTTTTCCTGGATATACAACAATATTGAAATGAGGTTAGGAGGGCGGAGAAAGATGGCCGAATAGGAACAGCTCCAGTCTCCATCTCCCAGCGCGAGCGACACAGAAGACCGGTGATTTCTGCATTTTCAACTGAGGTACTGGGGTCATCTCACTCAGGAGTGCCGGACAATCCGTGCTGGTCAGCTGCTGCAGCCTGACCAGCGAGAGCTGAAGCAGGGCGAGGCATCGCCTCACCTGGGAAGCGCAAGGGGGAAGGGAGTCCCTTTTCCTAGCCAGGGGAACTGAGACACACAATACCTGGAAAATCGGGTAACTCCCACCCCAATACTGCGCTGTAAGCACACCGGCACACCAGGAGAATATATCCCACCCCTGGCCAGGAGGGTCCCACGCCCACGGAGCCTCCCTCCTTGCTAACACAGCAGTCTGCGGCAATCTAACCACAAGGCAGCAGCGAGGCTGGGGGAGGGGCGCCCGCCATTGCTGAGGCTTAAGTAGGTAAACAAAGCTGCTGGGAAGCTCGAACTGGGTGGAGCTCACAGCAGCTCAAGGAAACCTGCCTGTCTCTGTAGACTCCGCCTCTGGGGACAGGCCACAGCTAAAGCAGCAGAGGCCTATGCAGACGCGAACGACTCTGTCTGACAGCTTTGAAGAGAGCGGTGGATCTCCCAACACGGAGGTTGAGATCTGAGAAGGGGCAGACTGCCTGCTCAAGTGGGTCCCTGACCCCTGAGTAGCCTAACTGGGAGACATCCCCCACTAGGGGCAGTCTGACACCCCACACCTCACAGGGTGGAGTACACCACTGAGAGGAAGCTTCCAAAGCAAGAATCAGACAGGTGCACTCGCTGTTCAGCAATATTCTATCTTCTGCAACCTCTGCTGCTGATACCCAGGCAAACAGGGTCTGGAGTGGACCTCAAGCAATCTCTAACAGACCTATAGCTGAGGGTCCTGACTGTCAGAAGGAAAACTATCAAACAGGAAGGACACCTATACCAAAACCCCATCAGTACGTCACCATCGTCAAAGACCAGAGACAGATAAAACCACAAAGATGGGGAAAAAGCAGGGCAGAAAAGCTGGAAATTCAAAAAATAAGAGCGCATCTCCCCCTGCAAAGGAGCACAGCCCATCGCCAGCAACGGATCGAAGCTGGTCAGAGAATGACTTTGACGAGATGAGAGAAGAAGGCTTCAGTCCATCAAACCTCTCAGAGCTAAAGGAGGAACTACGTACCCAGCGCAAAGAAACTAAAAATCTTGAAAAAAGAGTGGAAGAATTGACAGCTAGACTAATTAATGCAGAGAAGGTCATAAACGAAATGACAGAGATGAAAACCATGACACGAGAAATACGTGACAAATGCACAAGCTTCAGTAACTGACTCGATCAACTGGAAGAAAGAGTATCAGCGATTGAGGATCAAATGAATGAAATGAAGCGAGAAGAGAAACCTAAAGAAAAAAGAAGAAAAAGAAATGAACAAAGCCTGCAAGAAGTATGGGATTATGTAAAAAGACCAAATCTACATCTGATTGGGGTGCCTGAAAGTGAGGGGGAAAATGGAACCAAATTGGAAAACACTCTTCAGGATATCATCCAGGAGAACTTCCCCAACCTAGCAGGCCAGGCCAACATTCAAATTCAGGAAATACAGAGAACACCACAAAGATACTCCTCCAGAAGAGCAACTCCAAGACACATAATTGCCAGATTCACCAAAGTTGAAATGAAGGAAAAAATCTTAAGGGCAGCCAGAGAGAAAGGTCGGGTTACCCACAAAGGGAAGCCCATCAGACTGACAGCAGATCTCTCGGCAGAAACTCTACAAGCCAGAAGAGAGTGGGGGCCAATATTCAAC
>NC_045434.1:48159797-48161276 GCF_002776525.5 Piliocolobus tephrosceles | reverse complement strand
TCAAAAGAAGACATTCATACAGCCAACAGACACATGAAAAAATGCTCATCATCACTCGCCATTAGAGAAATGCAAATCAAAACCACAATGAGATACCATCTCACACCAGTTAGAATGGCAATCATTAAAAAATCAGGAAACAACAGGTGTTGGAGAGGATGTGGAGAAATAGGAACACTTTTACACTGTTGGTGGGATTGTAAACTAGTTCAACCATTATGGAAAACAGTATGGCAATTCCTCAAGGATCTAGAACTAGATGTACCATATGACCCAGCCATCCCACTACTGGGTATATACCCAAAGGATTAAAAATTATTCTACTACAAAGACACATGCACACGTATGTTTATTGTGGCACTATTCACAATAGCAAAGACTTGGAATCAACCCAAATGTCCATCAGTGACAGACTGGATTAAGAAAATATGGCACATATACACCATGGAATATTATGCAGCCATAAAAAAGGATGAGTTTGCATCCTTTGTAGGGACATGGATGCAGCTGGAAACCATCATTCTTAGCAAACTATCACAAGAAGAGAAAACCAAACACCGCATGTTCTCACTCATAGGTGGGAACTGAACAATGAGTTCACTTGGACTCGGGAAGGGGAACATCACACACTGGGGCCTATCATGGGGAGGGGGAAGGGGGGAGGGATTGCATTGGGGAGGTATACCTGATATAAATGATGAATTGATGGGTGCTGACGAGTTGATGGGTGCAGCACACCAACATGGCACAAGTATACATATGTAACAAACCTGCACGTTATGCACATGTACCCTAGAACTTAAAGTATAATAAAAATAAAAATAAAAAATAAAAAGAATTTTAACCAAACTGACTTTCTCCTTTTACACACAGAAATAATTGATGCTTTCAAAGTTTAGGAGAAAATTCTAAATATGCTGTCATGATAGCTAATGAGTTTCCTTGATATCTGTACTAGTCTATTCCCACGCTGCTAATAAAGAGGTACATGACACTGGGCAATTTATAAAGAGGTTTAATTGACTCACAGTTCCACGTGGCTAGGGAGGTCTCACAATCACGGTGGCAGGCCAGTGAGGAGCAAAGTCACATCTTCCACGGGGACAGGCAAGAGAGCTTGTGCAGGAGAACTCTCATTTATAACACCATCAGATCTCGTGAGACTTACTCACTACCGCAAGTACAGTAGCGGGGAAACCGGCCCTATGATTCAACTGTCTCCACCTGGGACCTGGCAGGGGTTATTACAATTCAAGGTGAGAGTTGAGTGGGAACACAGGTGAACCATATCATATCAATATCAAAGTTCCATCTCATAGAAAATTGGTATGCAATGGTTCTCAAAATTCTACTGCATCAAAATCACCTAGAGAGCTTGCTGGGATCTACCCTGGAATTTCTAATTCAGTAAAACTGGGTGGGGCCTAAAGATCTGCATTTCTAACAAGTCTCAGGTGATACTGATGCTGCAGGTCTGAG
>NC_045434.1:48152912-48159787 GCF_002776525.5 Piliocolobus tephrosceles | reverse complement strand
TGATGCTGCAGGTCTGAGGGCCACAATTGAATACAGCTGGAACGGGATGAGCCTTAGCAATCAGCTGTTTCATATCTTTACCTTACAGATGAGGAAGTAGGGCATAGAGAAGAATTTATCACCGAAGGCAAGGCCTGCAACAGCTACCTTGAGCACCCCTGCACTCTTCTCTGTCCTTGTCCACTGTTTCAGTCACATGTCCAGGGTCTCAAAATGTTATACTCCTTCTCCCTACACTCTTCTCTCCATTCCCTTATCAGGAAAAACTATGAAAACTTTACTGTGGTCAAAAAGATTACCAGGACTCTGTCTGTCTATCCTTCTAGTGTATCTTTGCCTTTTACTCTCTTTCAGCTACTTCACTACTCTCTATATTGTCAGAAACTGATAATAACACAAATGATGCTTGCCTGAAGAAATGAAAGTGAATTGGGCCCTGTGAAATACAACTGATTATTGGGCTGTAGGTATTAACCCAATATGCCTGTAAAATGATTTTAGCATTCTCATTTCCCTCTGTGTGCATGTGTATTTAATTCTCTTTTGAATGTATAGTATCTTAATATTCTTCACAATAAATAAAGAGTTAAAGTCTAAAAAAAAAACAAAACAAAAAAACAAAAAACAAAACAAACAAAAAAAAAGAAATGAGGTTGGTTAGTTACCCTACAATGACCTCTAAGTATTCAAGTGAAAGAAACAATTCCATGTCTCTCACTTTAAATCAAAAGCTAGAAATAATTCAGTTTAGTGATTAGAAAGCCAATATAGGCTGAAACGTAGGCACTTGTGCCAAAGAGTCAAGTTATAAATGCAAAGGAAAAGCTCTGGAAAGAAACTAAAAGTGCTACTCTGATGAATACATGAATATTAAGAAAGCTCAATAGCCTTTTTGCTGATATGCAAAGTTTTAGTGGTCTGAATAGATCAAACCAGCCACAACATTTCCTTAAGGCAAAACCTAATCCAGAGAAAGGCCCTAACTCTCTTTAATTTTATGAGGACTGACAGAGGTGAGGAAGCTTCAGAAAAAACTTGGAAGTTAGGAGAGGCGGTCCACAATGCTTAAGGAAATAAGCCATCTCTATATCATCAAAGTTCACGATGTGGCAGTAGGTGCTAACGTAGAAGCTGCAGCAACTTGTCCAGAAGATGTAGCTAAAGATAATTAATGAAGGTGGATACACAAAACAAGAAATTTTCAATGCAAAGATGATGCTATTTAGGATTTTCATAGCTAGAGAGGAAAAGTCAGTGCTTCAAAGCTTTGAAGGACAGGCTGATTCTCTTGTTAAGGGTTATGCAGCTGGTGACTTTAAGTTGAAGCCATGTAGCATAGTTTGAAGTCAGGTAGTATGATGCCTCGAGCTTTGTTCTTTTAGCTTAGGATTGTCTTGGCAATGCCAGCCCTTTTTTGGTTCCATATGAACTTTAAAGTAGTTTTTTCCAATTCTGTGAAGAAAGTCACTGATAGCTTGATGGGGATGGCATTGAATTTATAAGTTACTTTGGGCAGTATGACCATTTTCACAATATTGATTTTTCCTATCCATGAGCATGGAATGTTCTTCCATTTGTTTGTGTCCTCTTTTATTTCATTGAGCAATGGTTTGTAATTCTCCTTGAAGAGGTCCTTCATATCCCTTTTAAGTTGGATTCCTAGGTATTTTATTCTCTTTGAAGCAATTGTGAACGGGAGTTCACTCATGATTTGACTCTCTGTCTGTTATTGGTGTATAACAATGCTTGTGATTTTTGCACATTGATTTTATATCCTGAGACTTTGCTGAAGTTGCTTATCAATTTAAGGAGATTTTGGGCCGAGATGATGGGGTTTTCTCAATATACAATCATGTCATCTGCAAACAGGGACAATTTGACTTCCTCTTTTCCTAACTGAATACCATTAATTTCTTTCTCCTGCCTAATTGCTCTGGCCAGAACTTCCAACACTATGTTGAATAGGAGTGGTGAGTGAGGGCATCCCTGTCTTGTGTCAGTTTTCAAAGGGAATTCTTCCAGTTTTTTACCCATTTAGTATGATATTGACTGTGGGTTTTTCATAAATAGCTCTTATTATTTTGAGATACGTCCCATCGATACCTAGTTGATTGAGAGTTTTTCACATGAAAGGTTGTTGAATTTTGTCAAAGGCCTTTTCTGCATCTATTGAGATCATAATGTGATTTGTGTCTTTGGTTCTGTTTCTATGATGGATTACATTTATCGATTTGTGTATGTTGAACCAGCCTTGCATCCCAGGGATGAAGCCCACTTGCTCATGGTGGATAAGCTTTTTGATGTGTTGCTGGATTTGGTTTGCCACTATTTTATTGAGAATTTTTGCATCAATGTTCATCAGAGATATTGGTTTAAAATTCTCTTTTTTGTTGTGTCTCTGCCAGGCTTTGGTATCAGGATGATCCTGGCCTCATAAAATGATTTAGGGAGGATTCTCTCTTTTTCTATTGATTGGAATAATTTCAGAAGGAAGGGTACCAGTTCCTCCTTGTACCTCTGGTAGAATTTGGCTGTGAATCTGTCTGGTCCTGGACTTTTTATTGGTTGGTAGGCTATTAATTATTGCCTCAATTTCACAGCCTGTTATTGGTCTATTCAGGGATTCAAGTTCTGCCTGGTTTAGTCTTGGAAGGGTGTATGTGTCCAAGAATTTATCAATTTCCTCTAGATTTTCTAGTTTATTTGTGTAGAGGTGTTTATAGTATAGTATTTGTGATGGTAGTTTGTATTTCTGTGGGATCACTGGTGATATCTCCTTTATCATTTTTTATTGCATCTGTTTGATTCTTCTTTCTTTTCTTCTTTATTAGTCTTGCTAGCGGCCTATCAATTTTGTTGATCTTTTCAAAAAAACAGTTCCTGGATTCATTGATTTTTTGAAGGGTTTTTTTGTGTCTCTATCTCCTTCAGTTCTGTTCTGATCTTAATTATTTCTTGCCTTCTGCTAGCTTTAGAGTGTGTTTGCTCTTGCTTCTCTAGTTCTTTTAATTGTGATGTTAGGGTGTCCATTTTAGATCTTTCCTGCTTTCTCTTGTGGGCATTTAGTGCTATAAATTTCCCTCTACACACTGCTTTAAATGTGTCCAGGAGATTCTGGTATGTTGTGTCTTTTTTCTCATTGGTATCAAAGAGCATGTTTATTTCTGCCTTCATTTCATTGTGTAGCTAGTAGTCATTGAGGAGCAGGTTGTTCAGTTTCCATGTAGTTGAGTGGATTTGATTGAGTTTCTTAATCCTGAGTTCTAGTTTGATTGCACTGTGGTCTGAGAGACAGTTTGTTATCATTTCTGTTCTTGTACATTTGCTGAGGAGTGCTTTACTTCCAACCATGTGGTCAATTTTGGAATAAGTGTGATGTGGTGCTGAAAATGATGTATATTCTGTTGATTTGCGGTGGAGAGTTCTGTAGATGTCTATTAGGTCTGCTTGGTGCAGAGCTGAGTTCAATTCCTGGATATCCTTTTTAACTTTCTTTCTTATTGATCTGTCTAATGTTGACAGTGGGGTGTTGAAGTCTCTCATTATTATTGTGTGGGAATCTAAGCCTCTTTGTAGGTTTCTAAGGACTTGTTTTATGAATCTGGGTGCTCCTGTGTTGGGTGTATATATATTTAGGATAGTTAGCTCTTCCTGTTGAATTGATTCATTTACCATTATGTAATGGCCTTCTTTGTCTCTTTTGATCTTTGTTGGTTTAAAGTCTGTTTTATCAGTGACTAGGATTGCAACCCCTGCTTTTATTTATTTATTTTTTTTCCATTTGCTTAGTAGATCTTCCTCCATCCCTTTATTTTGAGCCTATGTGTGTCTCTGCATGTGAGATGGGTCTCCTGAATACAGCACACTGATGGGTCTTGACTCTTTATACAATTTGCCAGTCTGTGTCTCTTAATTGGAGCATTTAGCCCATTTACATTTAAGATTAATATTGTTATGTGTCAATTTGTTCCTGTCATTATGATGTTAGCTGGTTATTTTGCTCGTTAGTTGATGCAGTTTCTTCCTAGCATTGATGGTCCTTACAATTTGGCATGTTTTTCAGTGGCTGGTACCAGTTGTTCCTTTCCATGTTTAGTGCTTCCTTCAGGAGCTCTTGTAAGGCAGGCCTGGTGGTGACAAAATCTCTCAGCGGTTTTTTGTCTGTAAAGAGTTTTACTTCTCCTTCACTTATGAAATTTAGTTTGGCTGGATATGAATTTCTGGGTTGAAAATTCTTTTCATACTACAAGGCTACAGTAACCAAAACAGCATGGTTCTGATGCCAAAAGAGAGATATAGACTAGTGGAACAGAACAGAGTCCTCGTAAATAATACTACACATCTACAACCATCTGATCTTTGACAAACCTGACAAAAACAAGAAATGGCGAAAGGATTCCCTATTTAATAAATGGTTCTGGGAAAACTGGCTAGTCATATGTAGAAAGCTGGAACTGGATCCTTCCTTACACCTTATACAAAAATTAATTCAAGATGGATTAAAGACTTAAATTTTAGACCTAAAACCATGAAAACCCTAGAAGAAAACCTAGGCCATACCATTCAGGACATAGGCATGGGCAAAGACTTCATGACTAAAACACCAAAAGCAATGGCAGCAAAAGCCAAAATGGACAAATGGGATCTAATTAAACTAAAGTGCTTCTGCACAGCCAAAAAAACTACTATCACAGTGAACAGGCAACCTATAGAATGGGAGAAAATTTTACAATCTACCTATCTGACAAAGGGCTAATATCCAGAATCTACAAAGAACTTAAACAAATTTACAAGAGAAAACAACCCCATCAAAAAGTGGGTGAAGGATATGGGCAGACACTTCTCAAAAGAAGACATTTATGCAGTCAACAGACACATGAAAAAAATGCTCATCACTGACTATCAGAGAAATGCAAATCAAAACCACAATGAGAGACCATTTCACATCAGTTAAAATAGTGATCATTAAAAAGTCAGGAAATAACAGGTGCTAGAGAGGATGTGGAGAAATAGGAACTCTTTTCCACTGTTGGTGGGAATGTAAAATAGTTCAACCATTGTGGAAGACAGTGTGGTGATTCCTCAAGGATCTAGAAGTAGAAATACCATTTGCCTCAGCCATCCCATTACTGGGTATGTACCCAAAGGATTATAAATCATGCTGCTATAAAGACACATGCACATGTATGTTTAATGAGGCACTATTCACAATAGCAAAGACTTGGAACCAACCCAAATGTCCATCAACAATAGACTGGATTAAGAAAATGGGACAGTTATACACCATGGAATACTATGCAACTATAAAAAAGGATGGGTTCATGTCCTGTGTCGGGACATGGATGAAGCTAGAAACCATCATTCTCAGCAAACTATTGCAAGGACAGAAAACCAAACACCGCATGTTCTCACTCATAGGTCAGAATTGAACAATGGGCACACTTTGACACAGGGTGGGGAACATCACACACCAGGGCCTGTCGTGTGGTGGGGGGGAAGGGGGAAGGATAGCATTAGGCGATATACCTAATATAAATGTTGAGTTAACGGGTGCAGCACACCAATATGTCACATGTATACATATATAACAAACCTGCATGTTGTGTACATGCACCCTGGAACTTAAAGTATAATAAAAAAAAAGTTGAAGCCAATGCTCATTTAGAAGACTCCTACATGCCTAAAGAATTATGCTAAATCTACTCTACCTGTGCTCTATGAATGAAAGAACAGGTCTGGATGGCAGCACATCTGCTTACTGCATTATGTACTGAATATTTTAAGCTCACTATTGAGACTTACCATTCAGAACAAAGATTCCCTTCAAAATACTACTGCTCATTAGTAATGCACCTGGTCAACTGAGCATCTGATGGAGATGTAAAAGGAGATTAATGTTGTCTTCATGCCTACTAACACAACATCTGTTCTGTACTCATAGGTCAAAGAGTAATTTCAACTTTCAAGTATTATTATTTAAGAAATACATTTTAGAAAATGTACATTTTATGGCCATAGCTGCCATAGATAGTGCTTCCTCTGATGGATCTGAGCAAAGTAAAAAGGAAGTATCAATCAATGTGGCAAACTCTACTGTTACTTTATTTTAGGAAATTGTCACAACCGCCAAACCTTCAGCAATCACCACCCTGATCAGTCAGCACCCATTAACATAAAGACAAGACCCACCACCAGCAAAAGGATTAGGACTTGCTGAAGACTCAAACAATCATTAGCATTTTTTAGTATAAAATGTCATTAATTTAAGAAATGTACTTCAGTTTTTCTAGACACAATTATATGTCCAAGATGTAATTACCTACAATATAGAATAAACATAACTTTAATATGAACTGAGAAACCAAAAACTTCACTTTCTATAGTGATCTGAAACCAAACCAGCAATATCTCCAAGGTATGACTGTATATATTTAGCATATTTAAAATATATTATAATATAGTGTATTTAAAATATAATAATGCATTATCTAAATATGTATTATAATTCATTGTGCATAATGTATTTTAAAATTGTTATAACTCGGCCGGGCGCAGTGGCTCAAGCCTGTAATCCCAGCACTTTGGGAGGCCGAGACGGGCGGATCACGAGGTCAGGAGATTGAGACCATCCTGGCTAACACGGTGAAACCCTGTCTCTACTAAAAAATACAAAAAACTATCCGGGCGTGTTGGCGGGCGCCTGTAGTCCCAGCTACTCCGAAGGCTGAGGCAGGAGAATGGCGGGAACCGGGAGGCGGAGCTTGCAGTGAGCTGAGATCAGGCCACTGCACTCCAGCCTGGGCTACAGAGCGAGACTCTTGTCTCAAAAAATAAATAAATAAATAAATAAATAAATAAATAAATAAATAAATAAA
>NC_045434.1:48120095-48152902 GCF_002776525.5 Piliocolobus tephrosceles | reverse complement strand
AAATAAATAAATAAATAAATAAATAAATAAATAAATAAATAAATAAATAAATAAAATTGTTATAACTCATATTGATGCATTACATAAATTTTGGTTTGGTTATTTTTATTTATTTATTTATTGTTTTTAGAAACACTGTCTTACTGTTACCCAGGTGAGAGTGCAGTGGTGCAATCATAACTCACTGTAGCCTCAAATTCCTGGGCTCAAGCAATCCTCACACTTCAGCCTCCTGAGTAGCTAGGGCTATAGACTCGTGCCACATCCAGCTAATCATTTACATTTTAATATTATATATTGACATCTTAAGTTATATGCATAGAATTATCAAACTGAATTATTAACTGAAAATTGCATGTATTTTTGCTATATCTTTTGTGCAAGTGATAAATATGTCAAAACCTTTTAAAGCAAATATTCTGATAATATTGTCTATAGTGATCATATTAAATGTCTATACATTTTTTTCAAAATCTATATTTAGAGAAAATTGACTAATTATAGTCATTTTATGAATTATAAACTAAACTTGTACCAATTATTCATGAATTAATTTAATTCTTCTTGAAGTACATATTTGCATTTAATAATTAAGGGATATTAAGAAATATATTCACAAATATATTTATTTTGTTCAGTACATATATACTGCTTTTGTATTCTATTGCTCTGCAACAACTTATTGAAAATTTAATGACTTAACACAACACAAATTTATATCTTACATTTTCCCAGTATTTATATCTTATATCTTGTACCCCAAATTTATATCTTACATACTCCCAGGAGTACTGGGATGAGTTCATAGGCCTGGGAGTCCTTTGCTCGGGGTCTCACCAGGCTGAAATGAAGATGTTTGCTAGAACGGTGATCTCATCTGAAGTTTGGGAACCTTGTTCAAGTTCAATGATTATTGGAAGGACTCAATGTTTACAGGTGCAAAACGGAGGTCCCTACATTCTTGCTTGCTGTCAGCCTGGGACAATTCATAGCTCCTAGACACTGTTCACCATAACCTGCCCTGTGGCCTATGACACAGCAGTTTCTTTCTTCATAGATAGTACCAGAACATCTGCTGCAGCACCAAATGCCATACATTTATGCAAAGAAGAAGAAAAAAACTATCTAAGTTTTTTCATCTGTAGCCTCCAGACATATTTTCAAATCACCTCACCTTGTTCTGCTAAACTTACTCAGGATGATCTATTTAACTTAACAGAGTAGGGTTTTATACATCTTCAAAATCCATTAGCAGCAGCACCTTGATCAGTGCTTGAGTAGCTGAGAGAATATGTACCTCAGGAGAAGGAATCTTAGGGAGCATCTTTGAACTCTACCTGCCACACACACAGGCAAACAGGATATGACAGTTTTATAGAGAAGTCCACTTAATTAATAGGATTCAGGTGCAGTCATATTTTGCAACTTAATAAGTACTACAACATCTTATAAGTAGCCACTATTCTCTTTGTATAATGTGTGTGTATATGTATAATTATTTGGGATATTCAGGAAGATACAAAAATATATCTTACACTCTAAAATTGTGTTCACATAATTGTATTCTATGTTTTGAGAGGAAATTAAGTTTAATGTTTCACCCTTTTACTATTTCCAATATTAAAATATACTTAAGGCCAGGTGCAGTGGCTCACACCTGTAATCCCCGCACTTTGGGAGACCAAGGCAGGTGGATGACTTGAGCTCAGGAGTTTGAGACCAGTCTGGGCAACATGGCATAACCCCGTCTCTACAAAAAAATACAAAAATTAGCCAGGCATTGTGGGGTGTGCCTGTAGTCCTGTAGTCCCAGGTACTTGCGGGGCTGAGGTGGGAGGATCACTTGAGCCCAGGAGGTTAAGGCTGCAGTGAGTAGTGATTGCATCACTGCACTCTAGCCTGGATAAGAGAATAAGAGCTTGTCTCCTCTCAAAAACAAAACAAAACAAAAATCCTTAATGGAATAATTTTACCAATTAGGGGTCACATCTCAGGAATTCAGTAATATATTTTGATAAAACAAATGTTCAAGATATAGATTTTGATATCAATAATTAATGATTTTTTATTGAGTTTTTTGGCTTAATATATATTTCTGATAGAATTATCTTTTCAAGTTTAATGTATGGCTTATGCTACTGATCTAGCTATACATAGTGATGATTCCACTGGATAACAGAGTCTTATTTTAGATATCTACAAATTTTGATATGTACTTTACAGATCAAGTCCTAGTATATATTAATCAAGCTGCAGACGTTAGAAGCTCTAACAGTTTTATTCTTTATTAATCAATATACACTTTTTGCATTTTCAGAAATATATGTTAAAGCTTTCTACTTACCCCTCTAATTTCAAATCTTAAATTCCATGAATTATTTCAGAATTTTTAAGATTACAACATTGAAAAATTTTATTGATACCTAATTATATTGTATCACAAACCATATAAAATTATTCATTTAATTTTATTCTCAGTAATAGGGAGAAAATAAGTGTCATATTTTGGACACTTGATCCTTTATGAGATCAAATATAGATTCCAGATGGTCACATTATATAATTAGATGTTTATGAATTTCCTAATGCTTAGGTCACTTTCCTAGGAAATCTTCAAAAAATGTCCCTTCCTTAGCTGCGTGAGGTTGGGTTAAAAACATATCTTCTGCTCTCAGCTTCATTATTTGCAAAACTGGAAATCTCTTTGCACTCAGTAAATGCTATGAAGTCTACGAAATAGATTAATAAGTAGAAATTTTCCCCAGAACTACTGCTCTGAACTGTAGCTTTTTATAAATGTTCACTATAGAGAATAGCATAAGACATCTCTATTTATTTATCTATCTATCTATCTATCTATCTATCTATCTATCTATCTATCTATTATCTACCACTCTATCAATAATTTATCTATCTATGCAATCAACTACTTACCTATTTATTGATCCATATTATACTTTTCCAATACAGCATCATGCTCAGGAAAATGCTGATAGTATATTATTAATCTTTCCTTTCTCTCAAATACACATCTCTGCATCTATTTTTGGACCTGTTGTTGTGGTCAACAGAGGTTATATAGTTTATATAGACTCTCAACAGAAGATATGTACCCTATTCTGCATTAAAATCAATGAGCTTAGGAGTTTAGATGGTACTTAAGAGTTAAACTTATGTACCAAAACTCTCAAAGTAGCTGACCAGTACACCTCCAAATTCTTAAGGTCATCAAAAACAAGTAGACTTAATATTTTTATCCCTATCATAATGCTGTTTCTACTAAAAAAAATAAATACTTGTTCCTTTTTAAATTTTATTTAAAATTAATTTTTAATTTTTTTAATTAACAAAAACTCTATGTAACTGAGTGCAAGCTTGGCTGCTCACAGCTTGTGAAGCCAACACAAAAAAGACAAGATGCAGGGAAAGGAAAATGACTTTATTCCAAAAGCTAGCAGTTGGGGAAATGACCAAGCTCATGCCTTAAAGAAATCATTTCAGATTTTGGACTGAGAGCAGAGGTCTAATCAAGGAAATTTGACTTAAGGGGAACAAAGGAGTGGCGAGGAGGTGCCGGACTACATATCCTGTTCTGACAACTATCTTGAGTTACTTTCCCATCTGGTGTCTGGGCTGACACAATCAGGTACAACCTGTGTGTAAAAATTAATTGCAATCTTGAGTTAATCTTCAGGTGTGACCAGAATTCCAAAGTTGCCTAGATTGTCTCAAGAGTCAGTCCTTGGAACTTCTCAGTGATCATTAAATAGATAAGGAAAACATTGTACAAGGGAATGTCTGGTGGAAAAAGGAGAGCAGAGGCTAATACATGACTAAGAGCAAAACAAAAAAAATGAACAAAGAAGAGAGTTTTAAAAATAGGATATTCTGATATGTATGTATTTATTGGGTACAACATGATGTTTTGAAGTATGTGTACATTGTGGAATGGCTTGATAGAGCTAACACACACATGCATTCATTACCTCACACTCATCATTTTTGATAGTGAGAATACTTAAAATGTACTCTCTTAGCTATTTTCGAACTACAGTACATTGTCATTTACTCTAGTCACCATTTTGTACAATAATCTCTTGGATTTATTCCTCTTGTCTAACTGAAATTCTGTAACCTTTGACCAACATATTCCCAACTACCCGCCCTCCCAGCCCCTGTTAGCCATCACTCTACTCTCTATTTCTGTGAAATCAGATTTTTCATAGATTTCACCTTGACAACATAGATGAATCTGGAGGACATTGTGTTAAGGGAAATCAGCCAGGTACAAAAACGAAAAATTTACTTGCTTCTTCACAAAATTACTTGGCAAATAATTCTGCTTAAAAATGATCTAGAAATATGACAATGAGCAATGTAACTGCTTTATTTTTGTTTATTATTACTATATTTTTTTGAGATGGAGTCTCACTCTGTAACCCAAGCTGGAGTGCAGTGGCCCGATCTTGGCTCACTGCAAGCTCCTCCTCCCAGGTTCACGCCATTCTTCTGCCTCAGCCTCCTGAGTAGCTGGGACTACAGGCGCCCACCACCATGCCCGACTAATTTTTTGTATTTTTAGTAGAGGCAGGGTTTCACCGTGTTAGCCAGGATGCTCTCGATCTCAAGCCAAGAAAATATTTTCTGAATTTCCATTTGCATCATATCTTTCACTGATATGTATCTATTCTAATTTCTTCCCTGGACAAGAATGATTGTAAATTTTTTCCCCCTGCTATCATGTAAAACATCCTTGTACTGTCAAAGGACAGTTTAGTTACCCAGCAGGTTCCAGCAAAGGAACTACTTTATCTGCAAGCAACCATAATTTAGTTCTGCTTTATTAGCATCTTTATCTGAAACATACAGTAAAAAGGTCTTCTTTTGAAGCCATTAAAACGTGACTATTCCATTATGTAACTACAAATTATATCTTGAATGCTTACTGGCACTTACAATTAAATAAATATTTATGTATGTATTTAAAATAAATCCTAATATTATAATTTGTTTACATTACTGTCTTATGGTGGTTATTTATTAAAATAAATGACTTGATTACACAAATATTTGAGATTGCTAAAAGTGATATTGAGGAACACATTTAACTATTTGTTTTTCCAACATCCAAGGCTGAAATTGAAGAGGCTAAAGACTACATTCTGATAAAATACTGAGGCTAAAGCTGTTTGTCATCCCTGCTTCCTTACTTAGTACCTCAATTTCTCTTTGCTTCATGCTATCTCACAATAATTATGCCCTTTTTTACTTTGTTTCTTGTGAGTTTTTCCTTATTGTTTCCCATGTTACTTTTGATAAATTTATTTTGGTTTCTGTATAGTTTAGCATGTAATTGATCACACATACATCATATTTTGTGGATAAGCCACTCCGTATACTAAGGGTTAGCATGATCTAACACAGTGTATATATGTGGAAGGATTTTCATTGTATGACTGGGGGGATGGCAGGTATTTTTGTACTTTTATAATACCATTATAAACAAACCTATAAAAACAAGTGAATTCACAATAAACACATTGATTACAATGTTTAAAATTTCTTGCAAGCTTTGTGGGGCTTTTTTTTTTTTTCCTCCAATTTGTTTGTGCTCTTAATTATCTTATTTAGAACTACATGGTACAGATAAAAGCAGTGAGTTTGGTGAGTGAGAGAACCATTTAGTCTCTGTGATGAGAGATGTATCAAGTATTTCTACCTGTTGTTGGAATAGTAATAACTAGAAAAATTCTAAGAATAATAATAGTCATAAGTAGCATGCTTTAAAAAAATCTACCTCAGTGAAAACAAGTGTAAATAAATTCTGTTAAAGAAATTATAACTATAAATGAGGGAAATAATACTGTTACATAAAAAATTAGGAACTGCAACAGAATGTTTATTATGTGGAATCTAAACAGTAAAAGCAGTGGTGTTGAAAGTAAAAGTTGTAGTGGGGGAAAAGGGAGGAAGACACTTACCTTTTATTGTCAATTTACCTCTATGTCCACATTAGATCTGTCACATATTTTACCAGCGACTGATTATTTTTATCTAATCCATAGATTTGTTTGCATAGATTTGTCCATTGATAAGTATTACAGATGGTATTAAAGATAGGTATTAGAGATAGTATCTCTAAAAGAGATACTAAAGTAAGAAAATTTTTCTTCACTGGGCTTTTCCACAGTTGACAACAAATACAATTAGTAAAATACTATATTGTCAAAAAAATTGAACATTCATTTGCTTATGTGAAAAGGCAAAAGTGCTTGTGTATTAATCATATGAATTTACTTCTCTTCCTTGTGTGCCCTTCCTAAACTTCCTAGTTATCTGTTCTATTTTCTTCATCCATACAATAATTTTTAATTCAGCCAGCATTTCGTTTTCTCATTAGTCTATTTTTCATGTATAAATTCTTAAAATTAAGTAATTTTTTTGAATATTTCAGCATTGCTTGTTAGTTATTGTGCACACCTCTTACAACTTTAGGAACATGGCAGATTTTTAACAAAAATATATTGAATAAATCACACAATTACAAGTAAATTACATCACACAATTACAAGTAAACACAATGTGGCAGTATTCCTAAAATAGTAGTACCCCAACAGCAGAGTTTTCTATCAGAAAGCCTACTTTTCTTATCCATTTCATATATTTTAAAAATTGTTCATAAGTTATCTGAAATGATTTTAACATTTGAATGAGATTTTTTAATGTCTAGCACCAAAGAACTTATACAAATGTGATACTTTAACCTAAATATACTACACCTACAGGACACAATATTTAAATACAACTTCAAAATAGAATTATACTTACTGACCATAGAAATCCAATCAAAGAGAAGCAGTGCTTGAAATGAATCAATATCATAGAGGGGAGAGAGAAAAAGGAAGCATTATTTTTCATCCCAATATGTATATATTGCAAGCTTTGTGGGGCTTTGTCATTAATGTATGCCATTGCAGTTATGAAATTCTTACACACACACACATACACGCACACACACACACAGACACACACGTATAATTCCCTAATAACTCAAACTAGAACATTTTCCAGCAAGTAAAGAAGGATGGTCAAGCAATAAGGTATTTAAATCTGAGCAGCTGGGAAGACCCAGGAGAAAGTACTAATCTTTATAGCCAGCCTTTGGTTAAATTGCAGAGTGAAACAGATTTATTTGGAATGTCTTAAACTCTAAAGTTAGACAACCTTTGTTAAACTCTGGAGAGGAAAATATTTTATTTTGAGCCTAACAAATTAAAGATCAACCTGGGCCATCTGGGTCTATAATAAGAACAAATAGCACAAGCATGGTTAGCAAATATCATAGCGTGGTTAAAGGGATGTTGCAAACATAGCTGTCTATAGATGCTGTAATTTACAGACATTTTCTATTTCCTCTGATAATAAATTTAATTTATTCTTTTGGCCCTTTATTTTGAATAATTTTTCTCCTACTTCATCAATACATTTCCAAGGAGTACAGAATCATTAAAGTAAGGTAGATGAAGTTCAAGGATATGACACACTGTAGGTAAAACAATTTCAATATCTCATAAATTTGCTACATATAGTTTTCTCTCCTAGATTTATTAGATAACAAATACAAGTTATTCAAGCGAATTATAAATTTTCTATTTTTAGTTTATTCATTGTCTAGAAGATTAGCTAGGAAGGATTTTTAAATAGTGATTACAGGAATTTTTAGTGACATAACACTAAACATATGAAAAACTTCCAGAAAGAATATCTATTTTAAATTGCACCAAAAAGTCACATTTGGTTTACTCTCTCTCTTTGCACTAGCAGTATTTTATTTTTCTCTTTTAGGTCAAATATTTCATTCTCATTGGCAATTCAAACTAAGGTGTGGGTGTAAAGATGAAAATGAGATACACAGAAATTTCATTTTGACAACAGCAAATTGATAATGAGTAGCTCATGCTTCATGGGAAACTATCATCTTCTGTCTCAATGATTTTCAAGTATAGCTAATACCTCTATATTTCAAATATAGCTAATACTGCTATTTAATGATATTTGGAAATTGGTGAGGACATTTCTGATTGCTATAGACATAGCAGTGCTACTGGTGGGTAGAGTATAGATGGCAGGAATGTTTAAATCCTGCATTGTGTAGGGGTAGTGTCAAATGTCAAATGTCAAACCACGAAGGTGGTTCCTGGTGATATTCACTTCGTAAAAAAAAAAAAAAAAAAAAAAAAAAATCCTTTGTTTATTTCTTTTGTTTTTCTTTTCTTTAATACTTTAATTTCTGGGATACACGTGCATAATGTGCAGGTTTGTTACATAGATACACATGTGCCTTGGTGGTTTGCTGCATCCATCAACCCATCATCTACATTAGGTATTTTTCCTAATGCTACCCTCACCTTGCCCCTACTCTCTGACAAGCCCCTGTGTGTGATGTTCCCTCACTGTGCCCATATGTTCTCATTGTTCAACTCCCACTTATGAGTGAAAACATGCAGTGTTTGATTTCCTGTCCCTGTGTTAGTTTGCTGAGAATGATGGTTTCCAGCTACATCCATGTCCCTGCAATAGACATGAACTCACTTTTTTTATGGCTGCATCTTATTTCATGGTGCATATATGCCACATTTTCTTTATCCAGTCTAACATTGATGGACATTTGAGTTGGTTCCAAGTATTTGCTGTTGTGAATAATAAACATACGTGTGCATGTGTCTTTATAGTAGAATGATTTATAATCCTTTGGGGGGTATGTACCCAGTAATGGGGTTGCTGGGTCAGATGGTATTTCTGGTTCTAGATCCTTGAGGAATGGCCATACTGTCTTCCACAATGGTTGAACTAATTTACACTCCCACCAACAGTGTTAAACCGTTCCTATTTCTCCTCATTCTTACCAGCATCTGTTGTCTCCTGACTTTTTATTGATCACCATTCTAACTGACGTGCGATGGTATCTTATTGTGGTTTTGATTTGCATTTCTCTAATGACCTATGATGATGAGCTTTTTTTTCTATATGTTTGTTGGCTGCATAAATGTCTTCTTTTGAGAAGTGTCTGTTCATATTCTTTGCCCACTTTTAATGGGGTTGTTTTTTTTCTTGTAAATTTGTATAAGCTCTTTGTAGATTCTGGATATTAGCCCCTTGTCAGATGGATAGATTGCAAACATTTTCTCCCATTCTGAAAGTTGCCTGTTCACTCTGTGATAGTTTCTTTTGCTGTATAGAAGCTCCTTAGTTTAATTAGATCCCGTTTGTTAATTTTGACTTTTGTTGCAGTTGCTTTTGGTGTTTTAGTCATGAAGTCTTTGCCCATGCCTATGGTTTTCTTCTAGGGTTTTTATAGTTTTAGGTCTTACATTTAAACCTTTAATTCATCTGGAGTTAATTTTTGTATAAGGTATAAGGGAGGGATCCAGTGTCCATTTTCTTGATATGACTAGCCAGTTTTCCCAACACCATTTATTAAATAGGGAATCCTTTCGCCATTGCTTGTTTTTGCCAGGTTTGTCAAAGATCAAATGGTTGTAGATGTGTGGTGTTATTTCTGAGGCCTCTGTTCTGTTCCATTTGTCTATATATCTATTTTGGTACCAGTACCATGATTTTTTACTTACTGTAATTCTTATAATATAGTTTGAAGTCAAGTAGCATGATGCCTCCAACTTTGTTCTCTTTGCTTAGGATTGTCTTGGGTATAAAGGCTCTTTTTGGTTCCATATGAAATTTAAAGTCTTTTTTTCTAATTCTATGAAGACACTCAATGGTAGCTTGATGGGAATAGCATTGAATCTATAAATTACTTTAGGCAGTATGTCCATTTTTAAAGTATTGATTCTTCCTATCCATAAGCGAGAAATATTTTTTCCGTTCGTTTGTGTCCTCTCTCATTTTCTTGAGCAGTGGTTTGTAGTTCTCTTTGAAGAGGTCGTTCACATCTCTTTTAAGTTGTATTCCTAGGTGTTTTATTCTCTTCACAGCAATTGTGAATGGGAGTTTGCTCGTGATTTGGCTCTCAATTTGTCTGTTATTGGTGAATAGGAATCTTGTGATTTTTGCACACTGATTTTGTATCCTGAGACTTTGCTGAAGTTGCTTATTAACTTAAGGAATTTTGGGGCTGAGACTATGGGGTTTTCTAAATATACTATCATGTCATCTGCAAACAGAGATAATTTGACTTCCTCTCTTCCTATTTGAATACATTTTATTTCTTTCTCTTCCCTGATTGCCCTGGGTGGAACTTCCAATACTATGTTGAAAAGGAGTGGTGAGAGAGGACATCCCTGTCTTGTGCCAGTTTTCAAAGGGAATGATTCCATCTTTTACTTATTCAGTATGATATTGACTGTGGGTTTGTCAAAAATAGCTCTTATCATTTTGAGATATGGCCCATTGATACCTACTTTATTGAGTGTTTTTAGCATGAAGGGGTGCTGAATTTCATCAAAGGCCTTTTCTGCATCTATTGGGATAATCATGTGGTTTTTGTCAATGGTTCTGTTTATGTGATGGATTACGTTTACTGATTTCTGTCATGTTGAACCAGCCTTGCATGCCAAGAATGAAGCCAACTTCATTATGATGGATAGCTTTTTAATGTGTTGCTGGATTCGGTTTGCCAGTAGTTTATTGAGGATTTTCACATCAATGTTCACCAGGGATATTGGCCTGAAATTTTCTTGGTGTGTGTGTGTGTGTGTGTGTGTGTGTGTGTGTGTGTGTGTTCTGCCAGGTTTTGTTATCAGGATGATACTGGCCTCATAAAATGAGTTAGGGAGGAGTCCCTCTTTTTCTATTGTTTGAAATAGTTTTAGGTGTAATGGTACCAGCTCCTCTTTTTAGCTCTGGTAGAATTCAGCTGTGAATCCATCTGGTCCTGGGCTTTTTTTGGTTGGCAGGCTATTAATTATTGCCTCAATTTCTGAACTTGTTATTGGTCTTTTCAGGGATTCAACTTCTTCCTGGTTTAGTCTTGGGAGGGTGCATGTGTCCAGGAATTTATTCATTTCTTCTAGATGTTCTAGTTTGTTTGTGTAGAGGTGTTATAGTATTCTCTGATGGTAGTATGTATTTCTGTGGGATCAGTGGTGATACCCCGTTTATCATTTTTTACTGTGCCTATTTGATTCTTCTCTCTTTTCTTCATCATCTGTCTGGGTAGCTGTCTGTCTATTTTGTTAATCTCTTCAAAAATTAGCTCCTGGATTCTTTGATTTTTTGAAAGATTTTTCATGTCTCTATCTGCTTCAGTTCTGCTGTGATCTTAGTTATTTCTTGCCTTCTGCTAGCTTTTGGATTTGTTTGCACTTGCTTCTCTAGTTCTAATTGTGATGTTAGGGTGTTGATTTGAGATCTTTCTAGTTTCTGATGTATGCATTTAGTGCTATAAATTTCCCTCCAAACACTGCTTTAGGTATGTGCCAGAGATTCCAGTACATTGTGTCTTTGTTCTTATTGGTTTCAAAGAACTTCTTTATTTCTGCCTTAATTTTGTTATTTACCCAGTAGTCATTCAAGAGCAGATTGTTCAGTTTCCATGAAGTTGTGCAGTTTTGAGTGAGTTTCTTAATCCTGAGTTCTAATTTGATTGTACTGCAGTCTGATAAACTGTTTGCTATGATTTCCATTTTTTTGCATTTGCTGAGGAGTGTTTTACTTCCAATTATGTGATCAATTTAGAATAAGTTTTTTTGTGGTGTTGTTAAAAATTTATATTCTGTTGATTTGGAATGGAGAGTTCTGAAAGTGTCTATTAGGTCTGCATGGTCCAGAGCTGAGTTCAAGTCCTGAATATCCTTGTTAATTTTCTATCATGTTGATCTAATATGGACAGTGAGTTGTTAACATCTCCCACTATTATTGTGTGGGAGTCTAAGTCTCTTTGTAGGTCTGTAAGTAATTGCTTCATGAATCTGGTGCTCCTGTACTGGGTGCATGTATATTTAGGATAGTTAGCTCTTCTTATTTAATTGATTCCTTTACCATTATAAAATGACCTTCTTTGTCTGTTTTGATCTTTGTTGGTTTAAAATCTGTTTTATCGGAGACTAGGTTTGCAACCCCTACCTTTTTTGCCTTCCATTTGCTTGGTAAATATTTCTCTATCCCTTTATTTTGAGTCTATGCATGTCCCTGCACATGAGATAGGTCTCCTGAATACAGCACAACGAGGGGTCTTGACTCTTTATCCAATTTGCCAGTCTGCGTTTTTTAATTCGGTCATTTAGCCCATTTACATTTAAGGTTAATATTGTTATGTGTGAATTCAATCCTGTCATTATAATGCTGGATGGTTATTTTGCCCATTAGTAGATGCACAAGATTATCAACACATTTTTCTAACATGGTTGTTGATGACTCTAATACTGTTTAGTTTTTATCTTAATGTTGTTTCTTTGCTTTGCTAGCAAAATGACACTTCGCACTTTTTCAAATCTCATACCATTGAGATGTAAATTAATGTTGTTTGTTAAATTATTTATTTTATAGTAATAATACTCTCAATTGATTTGGTTAAACAATATTTTAATTTTGCACAAAATATATATCTTTGTCTCTAATGACTGAGATGAAATTTGCTTTTATCATTCTACTTACAATTTATGAAATATTTATAGTCATATGAGTTTCAAACTCACATAATTTAATTAATTTTTGACATGCTTCTGTAGTTTAAATATATTTAATTGCATTGTTGGATCATAATATGTTTGTGACATTGGGTAAGTGGAAATAAATGTTACCTAACATTTTGCATAAAGTGCCTATCATGCAGTTTCATTAAACATTTGTTTTGTAATGTAAACATTTCTACTTATGTAAATAAAAGATGCAACAAATATAAAGACATTGTAAACAACATTTTTAGATAGTATATTATTACCAATTAGAATTCATCTAGTGATTTTGCACAAATGTTTTTAGAAATATGATTAATTGTTGCTCTTGACTTATGGGAAAAAGCTCAAAATATAGATGCAGTTGACATGAGCAAATCTTACTTCTTTGTAATTAAAAATAAGATATTATCTCCTAATTTATACATGTACAGCTTCTGTTATGTCTTCTTTTAAACTTTTGTAAACCAAAAAGTATCTGAGACAAGTTTCAATCAATTTAGGAGTTTATATTACCAAGGTTAAGGACATGCCTGTGGCACAGCCTCAGGAGGGCCTGAGAATATGTGCTAAGGTGGGTGGTTTACAGCATGATCTTGTACAGATGCTGCAAGCAGACACCAATTGATATATGTAAGGTATACATTGGTTTGGTCCAGAAACGTGAAATAACTTGAATCAGGAGCTTCTAAGTCATAGGTAGATTCAAATATTTTCTGTTTGGCAAATGGTTGAAAGAGTTAAATTATTATATAAAGGCTTGGAATCAGTATAAAGGGATGTCTGGGTTAAGGTAAGGGTTTGTGGATATCAAGGTTCTTATCACGCAGACGAAGACTTCAGGTAGCAGGCTTCAAAGAGAATAGATTGTAAATGTTTGTTAGATATAAAAAGGTGCCAGACTCTTAATTATTCTTAATTATTACTCTTAATTATTCTCTCCTAGTTCAGGAGAAAGGCCTGAAAATGGAAGTAGAATTTTCAGTGAATGTAGACTTTTTCCCACAAAAGACAACTTTGCAGTGACATTTAAAAATATCTCAAGGAAATGTATTTTGGTATAAAATACTTTGATTTCTTTCAGGGCCTACTATCTGTCACATGATGTATCTTACTGCTACAAAGAGTGGGCTTGGTCAGTCATAGATCTTTATTTTAATGTTAATGTTGGTCAGTTGTGCCTGTATTTAAAAAAAAAAAAAAAAAAAGCATTTAATGAGGCATGCCCCCACTCCTTTCCCATCATCACCTCAGGTAGTTTTTCAGGTTTACTTTGAATGCCTTTGGCTGAGAGCGGGGGATCCATTCAACTGGTCGGTGGCTTATAATTTTATTTTTGTTCTATACTTTAACATTACCATCAAGAAAGTGGAAGATAATGAAAACTAATGTTTAGTGAACTGTTTACTAGGTCTTCTGCAAATCACAGAAGTAAGATAATTTGCCCAAGTTCACAGAGATAGTAATTACATAATTTACCATATTCAGAGGGATATGAACTAAACTGTTATTTGATGTAATATTTATCATTCTCTTTATGACATCTGGTTAGTATGCATTTGATGGCATTTGATTCCTGGATCTAACTGAACCTGAACTCAGTTTAATTCCATGATCTTCATGTATTTTTTATGTGCTTCTATTGTTACACAGTAGTCTGAGTTTTAAAAATAATTTCATACTTGCATGAAAAATTTTATATTTTCACTTTGTCTTTTATCTTGGCAATTGCATTAAATCCAAATTTGTGTATTTGAAGACACGTTTAAAAATAATTGTAGATTAATTCAAAGTCATTTCTTATAACTCAAGTATGTTCTAGTAATTTTTCTAAGATTTTCTAGTAATTGTCTCAACAAATATTTTAAAAATACTAATTTGTCACTCATTCTTTCACCTGATTTGTTTTTTAATGTTTTAGACTATTTCTTACTGATACCCATCCAAATATTACCCTTTTTAAAGTTTTATTTTAGCACTTTTTCTATTAATTTTTCCTGGGGTGTCTTATCCATTGTTGATTTCCATATTTATGAATGTTTATTTTTTTTTACATTACATTTTACCTTAATATTTACTTTACTATTTAATATTGGAATTTTAAAAGTTTTAGTTCATATGTTTAGTTCAATTTTTTTCTGACAGTTCATTTTCTAATATCTATTAGGTATAAAAATATTACATAAAAAACAAATGATGATGTGAATATTTAATATTATTTAAGGTAACATGTTCACATGAAACATTCATAGTTTAATTTCTATATTAGTATACTTGAAATAATTTTTTAAATTACATATCACAGATATTTGAATCTCAATAAACTCTTTTCCTCAATTTCCTAGTATGTAACTGAGGTGCTATCAAGAGAAGTAAAAATTGAAAGTCTTCTCTTCTGATTATGAGTATTATATATGGAATACTGTATTATGAATTATGGTGTTATATCAATCTGCTAAATATTATACTATTGGTATATAAGCATTAAATATGAATTAGCCAAATTGCCTGCTTTATTTTACTAAGGAGAAATTATAATTTTATATAAATGGAGGGAACAGTGAAATAATAATTACAAAAGTCATGACTGCTAAGCTCTGTGGAGAAATTAGCATAAGAAAAATGCATGACAGATAAATGAATATGCATTGGCATATCCCATATAGAATATCCCTTGTCAACGTTTCAAACAGAATATAAAGCCTCATTTTAGAGGGCCCAGAGTGCGTGAAGGCTTTTGCCAATAATGCTATATATGTCAATCCAGCCTTCTCCATAATTTCAGGTTTTAACCAACCGTTCATGAATATATTGTTTTGCATGTACAGACATAATTTTAGTAAGGCCGTAATTTCAGGTACCCATGAAGGGTAATTTTGTTATCTTTTATTTTTCCTGAGGACATAACAAAATTTGTTCTTAGGCTTCACTGAAATAAAGCAATTTGATAATTATAAAAACACTTAAGTGTCTCATTTTAATATCAATATATGTATACATATATGCACATGTATGCATAAATACTAACTAATGATATGAAAAGTTTGGCATGCTTATTCAGATATTCAGATTTAAAGACCAACCTCGTTTTACATTTTAGGTGTCCCTGTATTTTGCTTTGTTTTTTATTAAGTGTAAAATCATTTACATTCTAGTCCTCCCTTTACATGTTCTTTCCAAACAGAACAGTCAATGCTTAACTACTCTGTGTAATGCTTTTTGTGCAACATATTACCTATAGCACACTATGAAGCCCAGAGCCAAAATAGTATGCAGTAAATTGGAAAATTTGGGCATTGTTAGTACAGTAATTTTTCTGGGGTTAAAATTAGTCAAGTTGCTATTAGTGGCAGGTATCCGAGTTATTGGCAATAAATCTGTACATGTCTGCAGCAACCTCAACTATATCCTCCTCAGAAGAAATATTTGACTGAAAGGCATAAAGCAGAAGAAAAAACTGAGGCAAGTTTTAGAACAGAAGTGAAAATGTATTGAAAAGCTTTAGAGCAGGAATGAAAGGAAGGAAAGTCCACTTGGAAGAGGCTCAAGCAGTGACTTGAAGCAGAAGTGCGGGTTTGACCTTTTGAGTTGGGGTTTTATACGTTGATATACTTCTGGGGTCTTGCATCCCTTCTTCCTTGATTCTTCCCTTGGGAGTGATTTGTCCATATGCGTAATGGCCTGTGAGCGCTTTGGAGGGGAGCATGCGCAGTGTGTTTACTGGAGTTGTATGCATGTTCACCTGAGGCGTCCTTCCCTTTGCAGGTGGAATATCACTGTACGGTCATATATCAGTTAAACTCCACTATTTTGCCTCTTAGTGGTCATGTGTGAGCCCACTCGCCCAACTCCTTGTATCTTACCAGGAAGCCGATGATCATCGGTTTCAGGGTTTTTTCTATGTAGAAGGAGACTGCCTTTCGCCAGAGCTGGCTGCAACCAATTATTATTTTAGAGAGACAGTTAACAACTTCCAGACCATCACCAGATCGTCGCCTGAAATTCCTGGTTGTTAGTTGGGGTGGGGAGCTTTTCCTGCCCTGCTCATATCTGCCTATCTACTGCAACAAAGTTAGGCCACTTACATTTATAATTATTAAGAAAATCGTTGCCTCCACTGCAACAAAGTTAGGCCACTTACATTTGTAATTATTAAGAAAATCGTTGCCTTGTATTAAAGCAAGCTATTCAATTATAATTTTGTACAAGTTCCTCCAGACAGCCTAAAATGAACTTAAACAGAACCTGGCACAATACATTTTGGTTGAATGAATTAATAATATATTATTTTTCATCAAATTATGACAAAAGACTACTCTAAAATAGGCATATAGCTGGCTGCATTAGAGTTAAAACCCTGTCACCAAGAAGGACATTTAATCAAGACTTGGTCTATTGGATTACTTTAAACTCAGATCAGAATGATTGGCTCAGAGGTAGGCAGCACAGAGACCTAAATATAATCTTTCAAAAAATATATATTCTCTAAAATCATGACAATAATTTCACTAATTTGTATTACCAAATTATATTTTAAAATAAATTCAATGGTTCTTTGGTGGATGATAGATAGATAGATAGATAGATAGATAGATAGATAGATAGACAGATAGAAAGATAGATAGATAGATAGATAGATAGATAGATAGATAGATAGATAGATAGATAGATAGAATGATTATATAGATAGGTAGGTAGTTAGGTAGATAAGATGACAGATAGCTATAAATGAACACCATTCTGTAAATATTTGTTCTATATCTTCTTTGTGTTATATATTATTCTATTACACTCACATGACATGCAACAAGTTGACAATGCCATTTTCTAAATGGGGAAGAAATAGTATAAAAACAAATACAAATATTTAGACTATTTTAGAGCATAATATCATCTTGATTTCTGAGTGTTTCTTATATAGGAAAAAAATCAATATTCATGAATAAACAACAGATAAATACGACCATATTACAATGAAGAACTTAGTGTTGACCAGTAAATTATTTTAGGCAAAATAAACAGGACACCCCCCCCCCAAAAAAAAGAAAGAAAGAATATATTAGCAAAACATGTACCTAAAAATATACATACCTAAAACATATACTTAAGAATATAAAACAAACTATCATGGGTTGATAAGCTAAAAACATGAGTAGAGGAATGACCAAGAAACTCAAATAGCTAGTTAATTGACTAAAATGGAAATTCAGGAGGCAAGTAAGCAAGGGAAAAGGTGTTTGACTTTATTAGTAATCAGATAAACTTAAAAAGGTGAAACAGAAGCATGCCCTTACAGGAGTGACTAAAACTTTAAGATTGACAATATCACATTCAATTGAACTTTTGTAAGTCACTAGTGAGAATAAATATTGATACAATTATTGCAGAACTTTTTAGTTAATATTACTAATGCTAAACTACACATGATCTATCATCCAGCAATTTCATTATTAAGCATACATCTAACTGAAATCTATGCACATATATATCAGAAGACATGTATAAGAATATGCATAACTGCATTCTTAAAAAGAAGTGCAAACAGGAGAATAAAACAACAGCAACAACAGGAAAAAACATGAATTGTGTTATATTAATTTATACAGTGACATAAAATACATGCTTGAAAATAGATGAACTATATAGATAGGAGAGCATGAAGGACACTAGGAAATAAACTTTCTGATAAGATATATGTCAAATTACTTAATACCATTTCCACCTTCTTTTTTTATCCCTGCAAGGAAATGAGGATCTGTGAGAATGAACAGTTTCTCTTAGTTGCAAATGGAGCACATTTCATAATGGGGCACATTTCATAAATATTCTTTAAAATAATATTTAGAAAGTTTGAGTTCTCATTGCACTCCAATACAGAGAATACAATCTTGATCAAGTTGCAATAATATTATGATTTTGAAATACAAATTTTTTTATATATCCATTAAAAATATTTATTTGAACAGCAGTTTAATAAATTACTGATAATCCTCCACTGTTCTCTTTAAGAGTAGACTTAAGAAGAATACCAGCTTGGTTTCTAGCTGAATTTACAATACATTATTAAAAACATCAGGCTGCTTATATTTGATTAACAACAAAAGTCATAGCATTAAAAAAATCTAAGGATTTCTGAGTCAGATGGCTTGTGTGCTCATTTTAAATTTATTTTCTTCCAATATTTCTGGTGAAATATGCCTTGGAATAATGGAAGGATTCTATTGTTTTCAAAAGTTATAGAAGATGTTTGCACTGCTGAAACCTCAAGATATTTCCACTTGACATAGTATGTTTTTGAGGTTAAAATGTACAGTTAGCCTCATTCTCATCATGTATTATTAACTCACTCTGAATAAATGTGGCACCATGGAGTTGGACACATATTTTGCTACTGGGAGGAGTGAGTTTTGCAGGAGACCCTGAGTATAGGGCTGTACTTTGAGATCCTTCCTGCTGCATGAACATGTGGCCTAATCATGCCCAGAGAAACCTGAAAGAGATCTCCTGAGGACATCTAAAGAGGGATTGCTTATCCCCAAGAAAGAAACACAAGACATCCAGGGGTCCTTTCTCTGTCTGTGGACATCATTGTGTCTATAAATGGCACATACAACTACTTGAAATTGTAAGAGAAAATAGCATTTGAATAAAAGCTTGTTGATGGCAGATGGATATTTTTCTACCACTTTAATCTTCACCAAGTTTGTCTAATAATATTAATCTTTAAATCTACACCTTCTCTACTGTAAGTACTCCTTATATTCTCTTTATTATGCCTAATTTGCCAATTTTGTTACTCTGACATACTAATTTAATTTTAGTTCCATTGCAAGAGAAATGGAAGCACATTTATTTACATTTTATTCACTTGTTTTTAAATATGTATGTATTGAATGCCTAGTATGTGCCAAGAACTCTTTTAGAAATAAAGAAAACAGAAGAGAAGAAAATATACATGAATATTAGTTCAGATCTCAGTCTAGAAGTGACAAAAGTATTGTGTGACTTAATCCCTTTTTAACTTTTATTTGAGGTTTGTGGGCACATGTGAAGGTTTGTTACATAGGTAAACATGTGTCACAGGGATTTGTTGTACATGTTATTTCATCACCCAGGTATTAAGCCCATTACTCAACAGTTTTCCTGCTCCTCTTCCTGCTCCCACCCTCCACCCCTCTCATAGACCTCAGTGTCTGTTGTTTCCTTATTTATATTAATAAGTTCTTGTCATTTAACTCCCATGTATCAGTGACAAGAGGCAATATTTGATTTTATGTTCCTGTGTTATTTTGCTAAGGAAAATAGCTTCCAGCTCCATCCATGTTTCCACAAAAGACGTGATCTCATTTGTTTTTATGCCTGCATACTATTCCACAGTATAAATGTACCACAATTCCTTTACTCAATCTGTCATTGATGGACATTTAGATTGATTCCATGTCTATGTTATTATGAATATTGCTGCAATGAACATTCACGTGCATGTGTCTTTATGGCAGAATGATTTACAATCCTTTGGGTAGATACCCAGTAATGGGATTTCTGGGTTGGATAGTAGTTCTGCTTTTAAACTCTTTGAGGGATCACCATGCTGCTTTCCACAATGATTGAACTAACACTTCCACCAAAAATGTGTAAGAATTTCCTTTTCTCTGTAACTTCGTCAGCATCTGTTATTTTTTTCACTTTTTAATAATAGCCATTCTGATTGATATGAGATGGTATTACATTGTGGTTTTGATTTGCATTTCTCTAATGATCAGTGATATTGTGCATTTTTTTCATAAGATTTTTGGCCGCACGTATGTCTTCTTTTGACAAATGTCTGTTTATATCTTTTGAACACTTTCTACTGGGGTTGTTTTACTCGTGTAAATTAGTTTAAGTTCTCTATAGATGCTGGATATTGGAACTTTGTCAGATGCATAGTTTGCAAATATTTTCTCCCATTCTGTAAGTTATCTATTTATTCTGTTGGTAACGTCTTTTTCTGTGTAGAAGTTCCTAAGTTTAATTAGATCAAACTTGTCAATTTTTGCTTTTGTTGTGATTGCTTTTGGTATCTTTGTCATGACATTTTTGCCCATTACTATGTACAGGATGGCATTGCCTAGGTTATCTTCCATATTTTTATAGTTTTTGGTTTTACCTTTAATTTATCTTGAGTTGATTTTTGTCTATGGTGTAAGGAAGGGGACCAGCTTCAATCCTCTGCACATGGCTAGCCAGCCAATACCAGCACCATTTTTGTACAAGGAGTCTTTCCGCATTGCTTGTTTTTGTCAGCTTTGTCAAGGATCAGATGGTCATAGACGTGCATCCTTATTTCTGGGCTATTTTGTTCCATCGGTTTATGTACCTATTTTTGTACAAGTACCATGCTATAATTTAAAAGGTTACATTCTATATTAGGACACTCTGGCATTAGGGGAAACATTTATACCTCTAATATAATAATTTTTTTTTCTCTTTTGATCAAGTCAATGCTGGGTAAAATGCTTTATAAGAATCCAGCTAGAATTCAGTCCAGGAAGTAGAATAAGGAACAAGCAGGTCTCCAAACTTAGGTTAAAATAATCAATAGGAGAAGAGCAATCTGAAACATTTTAATGAGAAATGAAGTACAATATTTTAAAGCGGTAGGGCGAGGTGGCTCACATCTGTAATCCCAGTACTTTGAGAGGCCGAGGCAGGAGGATCACCTGAGGTCAGGAGTTTGCGACCAGCCTGGCTAACATGGTGAGACCCCATTTCTACTAAAAATACGAAAAATTAGCCGGGCGTGGTGACACCGCCTCTATTCCTAGCTACTCAGGAGGCTGAAGCAGGAGAATAGCTTGAACCCGGGAGGTGGAGGTTGCAGTGAGCCAAGATCGTGCCACTACACTCCAGCCTGGGCAACAAGAGCAAAACTCTATCTGAAAATATATATATACGTGTGTATATATTTACACCCACAATATATATATATACATACAACATATAAATATAAATATATTATATATACACATATAATATGCAACTATAAATATAATAAATATATATACACTAGAGTTCACCAAACCAAAAATGGGGACATTTGAGTATTTTTCCTGATTTACTAGAATTAACATTTCCAGAAAGTTGTCCTAGTATCAGATGATTTAATTTTGTATAAAATATGTATTATTTATTTCAGAGTGTTAAGAAAATAAATAGGAATGCAGAATAAGGATTTTTTTTCCCAAACTTTAGAGAATTGTGTAAGTATAAAGCATTATCAAGAAAACTACCAGGAGGACAAGAGGAACTGTCTGATTTAGAGATAGCTTTAAGTGAATAAATAAGAAAAATATTAAATACATTCATCTATGAAAGTGACAAATTTTAGGCCTCATTAAAATTACTTCTAACCTATGAGGGAAAAAAACCCATCTGTGCTACCATTTTCAACCGTCTAAAGTTTGTGTACTCCAGTCATGAAGTCAGAGAAGAAGCTTCTGCTGTTGCTGCAGAGAGCTGGCTGTGTTCCTGATATAAACACTTGTAACCTTGCTCCATCTATTGAGGTGTGAGAAAATATATTCACAATTATATAACTTTTTTCAGTGGAAGAAAGTTCATTTACACACCTCAAAGCTACTCCTCATTTCATTTGTTTCAGATACTGTTTTTTTCACACGGTGATGCAGAGTGTAATAAAATAATCAAATGAAAAACTTCCAAATGAGATCAGTTAATAGAATTAGAGGCGGAAATGTGATACATAAGAATAGTAACAAGGAGTAGAATAGAGGAAAGATGCCAAGGGCAGTTATAAGGAATCCAAATAAAATCACAAAGAAATAAGTAAGATCAAGGATCAAAAACACAGGCACAAGAAGCAACAGGAGAGAGCATTGGGCAGGGCTGATGAGAAAATGTTGGCCTAGTCTAATTAATTTTCATGAAGTAAACTTGTTCAGGCTTGAGGCTAATTTTAAAGGTTCTACAGTGCACTGGCATCCCTGATGGTTCATATTTTTTACATTTTTCTAAATGTATGCATCCCATAAAGGCATACATCCTTAAACACACAAACTCTAACACTGGAGTTATGCCAGGGAATTTATATAGTCAGCACAATTGCTATTTTCATATTGATTTCTTCAGTTTTAATTGTTTATGGAGCACAAACAATGCTAAGAATTTTAGAGCTATAATAATATTTTTAATCATATAAAATAAATTATTAGTATTTCCTAATTCAGTTGTCATATCATTAAGGACTCAAACATAACTTAAGCACCTTTAATGTACCTTTAAAATATTGTAATTGTAGCTTCTACAAAATAAAACTTAAACATATAGTGTTTTGAGTTCAGGTAGAAGAAAAAAATAGAAGACAAGATAGCTAAATTCTATATTCTGAAGAAAAAATCAAAAGAATGTGTAAATATAGAGTGTCAGAATGACAAAAAAATGAAATACCAACCACTTATTTAAAATTAAGTCTATTTCACTGAATATTATTTGTCTTTAGAACAACCAGAAAAGATACAGTGATACATAGTGACATGAAATAATGAGTATGACTTTAGGGATAGTAGTTATTGAAGGAATACATAAAACGTCCAAAAGTACTGCTAAAAATAGGAGGCTCCCAGTATAATGTATATTTGGAGATTATTTGGCCTATAAATGTTGATTTCATGTCTTTTTACTTCTTACTTTTTTAACATATTAGTGTTAGATTGTAGAAGACAGATAACATGGCAAATAAGGTCTAAGAAAATTGAAGACACTGTAATCCAAAATGTTTTGTCAGGGATTTCTGTAAATTTATTTTACAATATTCTCTGTAGCTTTAATTTCCATGGATTAAAACTGTTGACTGGACTATCTATATACATGTTTTCATTTCCTCGTGTTTACTCTAATGAGTCACAAGGGCATCCTGGTTTAATAGTTTTACCAGCTATTAGAGACTTGATTGCTTCCTTTTCCATTTATTTTATTTTCCCCCTTAGTCCTTCTGGGATATGGCTCTCTAAACAATTTTCTATTACATGGTACCTTTTCCCTCTGGATGTGATTATTTTTAAACTGGTCAAAATTACATTTGCAAACTCTTTGTTACCTGAAGTTTTAATTTTTAAAATTTTTTTGTTTTGTTTTGCTATAAGGACATGTCACGCAGAATTTGAGAGGCTTAGCTTCATGGTTATTTATGAAATTACTTTATGATTATATAACTAATGCCACTATTTGGAGAGTTTTAAAATAAGTTCAAATTACCCTTAATGTCATCATCAATCTTATTATTTAAATCTCCCTAATCCTATCTTCCATATCTACAATTGCTACATATCTTCAGCAGTTTTGCTGGCTTTCAATAATTGTTTAGTTGAAATAGAGACTATTTAAATCCTATTTTAAGCTGGCGTCTGCATGCTTAATTATTTTATTTTATCTGAATATAAAATCTATTTTTATTATTGAAAGGGCTTTCAATGATAACATATGAAATTCTATTTTCTATTAAGTTTAATATTTTTAATCAAGTAATGGGCTCATTTCATACACACATTCAGTCATTCCAATTCACGGTAAGAAGGGTAGTACACTTAAAGAAAACATGATGTTATACTTTTTTATAATTGAGAAATATATCTACACATATACATAATATATATCTGTATACAGTGACTGAGAAATACATATATACATATATATCTACGTATAAATGCATTTGTAATATACCCATACCAGCTTCAATCATTAACAATATGCAAATGAGTTTTAATTTTCCTTATAGAGTCCATGAGTACAGAACAAAAGAACTGGAAACAAAAGATCTAGGTTTTATTTTTATTACTCTAAGCTTATTTTCTTGAGTTTTTTTTAAGATAATTGAGTCACAGTTTTTAACAATGCTTGGTAAACAGTCATGTGCTGTATATATGTGACATTCTAATTAATAGGAACATTAATTTTAGAAAATATGCGTTTCATTGCAACAAAAATTAGCCCAGTCTATATTCTAGGCCCTAACTTAATCTTACATGCATATGAGATCTTTAGACAAGCAATATGAAATATATGTATAAGTATTCTGCTAGGATCAAACAAATGAGAAATAAAACAAAATAATTTAGAGGAAAATTGTTTTCTCCTAAATGCAGTGTGCACAGAAAACTTAAACAGATTGAAGAAAAAGTGTAATAACCTAACGGTTTTCTCTGGGTACTTAGAGATTTTCATTTTAATTATTTTTCTCTTAAAAGACAGAACATTTCTTTTAGGCTAAAATGATATATGATCAGAAAATCTTTTGCTTTCTAGAATTATTTTTATCAAAGTCAAATGGTATATCAATAATAACCAGACTTCAAAGCTTCTGGAAGCACTCTGCAAAATAGCAATGCAAACAAAAATATATACATGAAACCATGTATGAAATACTAAGGCATTGTTTACTATTTATTTTATACTTATAGATCACTTTGAGAAATAGTTTGCTCTTTGGCATTATTTCAGATATTTTATAAAACCATGCATAGATACTGTCAAATAAGTAAAAGTAATATAATAACTCTATATAGTGTTGCTTAACAGAACAGTAGAAATCAGCCTGTAAGGATAGGTATGGTATAGTATTTGCCAAGAGATGGTAGTCATAATTATTCCTCTGAACTCTATGTCACTCCTCATATTTCCTGAAATGTAACAAAGATTTTATTGAAAATAGGAAGTTAGGTTGTAATTGTTATTTGTTGGTTGTATAGCTAAGCAATAGAAATGATTTTACTATACACCAAAGAATTTAGTTTAGAGAAAAAAATATATTTTAAATTTCTAGGTCCTCAAATCAGGTTCAAATAATAGCAGGGTTTACTGCAAAACATATGTGCAAGGTTATTACAAGAAAACCATATTATGTCCAGAAACTTCACCTTAGATTTGCCACGTACTGGTAAAGATTCTCTCTGCTGTATATTTGAATTCATATAATAATAGTTCACATGAGAATAGGATTAGTATTGTGCATAGATAGCCTCCAATCTCCAGTCAATCCCTCATGTAGGCAGACTTGATATAAGTCACTTTGAATGTTGATAAACAAAATAGAGAATACAGATACTTTATTATTGTTGGTGCAGCAGACTTATTAACCATAAAAGGCTGCTATATTGTGGGATACTGTCACAAAGTGAATAGTGAGAGAGCGGAATACATTCCCCAAGGTGAGAGATGAAATATCCTCCATTCCTTTGATTCTCAATGCTTATTGCTGTGTCAAGAAATTTTCCCTAATTTTCATTATTTTTTTCATGACCTAGAGTATTTTCCCTCTGCACCTTTTCATAACTTATTTCACAGATTTAAAATAAACACTTCCTTAAGTCTCTATATCTTGTACTTTATATAATTGACATTTCTTCTCACTACCTTACATGCTATATGTATGTGTATATACAGTACACACATATACATGTAGACATATGTACACACATGTTGTTATGGTTTAGATGTTTGTCACTTTCAAACTTCATCTTAAAATTTTTTAGTGATACAATTATCTGTGCATGTTTTGGGGGTACAAGTAATAATTTGCTACCTACATAGACTAAGAAATTATCAAGTCAGTAACTTATTCTGTCTATATAACTGTATATTTGTATCATTTATCAACCTGTCTTTATCCCTTCCCCAAACCACACATACTTCCCAGTCACTAGTATCTATCACTCCACCTTCTGTCTCCACGACATCAACTTTTACCTCCCACATGTGAATGAGAACGTGTGATATTTTTCTTTCTATTCCTGGCTTATTTCACTTAACAAAATGACTTCCAATTCTATTCATGTTGCTCCAAATGACATAATTTCATTTTTAAGGCTGCTTAGTATTCCATGGTGTGTGTCTGTTTGTGTGTGTGTGTGTGTGTGTGTGTGTGTGTGTGTGTGTGGAGAGAAAGAGAGAGAGATCATGCGCTTTTTCTAATCTATTTATCGATGGACACTTAGGTTGATTCCACATTATGCTATTGTGAAGAGTGCTGCATGAGAGTGCAGGTATCCCTTTGATACATTGATTTACTTTCCTTTGGTCAAATACCTGCAGTGGGATTGTGGGATCATGTGATAATCCTATTTTCACTTTTATGCAAAATCTCCTTGCTATACTAGTTGACATGTGATACCCAATGTTGGAGGTTAGCTCTAATAGGAGCTGTTTGGTTCATGAAGGCAAATCTCTCATGAATAGAGTAATGACCTTTCTTGAGGGTTAGTGAGGTCTCACTCTACTACTTTTCTGCAGAATTGGTTGTTAAAGAGAGCCTGCAACCACCCCTCTCTCTTTTTTGCTTCCTCTTCTGCCGTATAATCTCTTCACAAAGTGGCTCCCTTTTACTTTCCTCCATGAGTAGAATCACCCTGAGGCCCTTACCAGATACAGATGTCCAATCTTGGACTTTTAGCCATCAGAATCATGAGTGAAATAAACCTTTTTCTTTATTAATTACTCAGCCTCAGATATTCTTTAATAACAACATAAATGACACACATATATAATTACATATACATACATGCATTTTTTTGAGTGTCTACCAGCAGAAATAAGGATTCTGAACCACTAGTCCTCATAAGGGCCCATTCTTTTACTCATTTAGCTCCTTATTTCCAGTCCCTCTAAGGATTCCTATTGGATAGAAACTCTAGGATTATATGTTGAAACGTGAATGAATAAATGAATGAGTAGAACTGAGTGGAGGATAACACTTTATTCAATGGGACAAGAGGGAAGCCTGTGTAGTTACCCTGAGAAAGCCTTCCACATTTCAGAATGGCTGATAAGAGGTGGGAGAAGGGCTGGTATGTCAGTAGTGGGGCTTGCAGGATGTGAGCATGGGTAGAAATTAATTCTAGTCATTGCAGTTTAGGCTTTACATAATGCGATCTTAACAAATGGCAGTCAGTGAAAAATTAAGTAGAGCTATAGCACTGCAGATTTGCAATTCAGGAAGATCTCATTGCTAGAAGGTTAGATAGGAAATTATAGGTCGTGAAATTAAAGGCAGGGAATTAGTTAACAGAACATTGAACAATTGAGGCAAGAATTCATAAGAGCCTAAATTACGAGTCAAAAGGTGTAGTAAAAAACAGATATCAGTATTTCTAAATAATAGTAGCCTAAGCACGTGAACCTATCCCCTTCTACGTCTCCACTCCCTACTGAGGTAACACAAAATTTGAAAGGATCTTTGGAGTATTGGAAAATAATCCATTTATTTCGAGTATTCCGATCTCATACTGCAAAATGAGAGTAAGAACTAAAGTGTTGCCCACACCTAAAAAATGACTAATCCTTTCTAGGAGAATCTCAGGCAAAGAATGCTAATTTGATTGATGAGATCAATGTTGAACTTCATATTTAAAATTATGGAAGCTAGAAAACAGTATAAGAAGATATTTAAAGTGCTGAAGAAAAAAAATCAGTCAAGAATTTTGCATCAAGCAATACAATCCTCCAAAAATGTAGAGATGACAAGGATATTTTCAGATGTGTAAAACCAAGTCCTTGAGAAGAGTAGATATGCACCAGAAAAAAAAAAAAATGGTAAAGAAATTTCAAGCTGAAGGTAAATGATACCAGATGGCAACTCATATCTACAAAAGGTATAAAGAATATAAAATATAAAATAGTATTTATAAATAAATACTATTTTCTCACCTTGTTTAAAGACTATAACAAAATATAACACTGTACCAATGGGCTTAAGAAAAATTGATAGATATGCAATGCATATTGATAATAATAGTAATAAGGACGGTGTGGGGAAAGATTAAAATATATTGTGGTAAGTTTCATCTTTTTTACCTAAAGTAATTTAATTAAAAACAAATAGCAAAATGCAGACCTTAATCCAACCACATGAATAATTATGTTCCAGTATTATATGTGAATAACAAAATGCTCCAATTTTTAAAAGAATTGTTAGAATTGATTCAAATGTAACAATTAGTATATGCAAATTAAAATACAAAGACATGCAGAGAGATGTTCTTAAAATACAGAGACGTGTAGATTGAAAAAAGAAGGGAAAACAATATATCATGCAAACAAACCCATAAGAAACTGGCTGTGGCCATAGCAATATCAAATAAAATACAGTTCAATTCACGGTGATATTACAGTGAAAGGTGGCAATTTCCTACTGAAAGAAGGGTCAATACATGAAGAAGATATAATGAATATGAATTTACAGTCATGTATCACTTAATGGCAGGGATATGTTTTGAGAAATTTGTTCTCTGGTGATTTTGTCTTGTGCAAACATCAATCACAGAGTATACCTACACAAATCTAGATGGTATAGCTTATACACACCTAGGCTATATGGTATAGCCTGTTTCTCCTATGCTACAAACCATATAGCATGTGACTGACCTGAATACTGTAGGTAATTGTAACACAATGATACGATTTTGCATATGTAAACATAACTAAGCAAAAATGTTACAGTAAAAATATAGCATAAAAAGTAAAAAATAAAAAAAAACACATTTAGAGCACTTTAACAAAATATTAGCAAATTAGGGAAATATATAACTGTGATTAGTGGGAATTTATCAGAGGAATGCAAAATCAATTTAACACCTGAAAATCCATTAATGAAATATACCACTGTAATAGAATAAAGGAAAATAAAACACATAATCTCAACAGATTTAGAAAAAAATTCAGTACTTGATCACTAGAAAAACAAACAGTAATCTAGTAATGAAAGGAAACTTTCTGAACCTGATAAAGGATACCAAAACAAACAAACAACAACAACAACAAAAACTACAGTGCTAACATCACACACAATAGTAAAAGAAGAAAGACTTAAATGCTTCGCTACTAAGATCAAAAACAAGAAACACAGTGGCTCGTGCCTGTAATCCCCGCACTTTGGGAAGCTGAGGCAGGCATATCACTTGAGGTAGTGAGTTCAAGACCAGCCTGACTGACATGGTGAAACCCCATCTGTACTAAAAATACAAAAATTAGCCAGGTACTATTGTGCATGCCTTTAGTTCCAGCTTCTTGGGAGGCTGAGACAGGCACCAGAATCACTCAAACCTGGGAGGCAGAGGTTTCAGTGAGTCGAGATCATGCCACTGCACTCCAGCTTGGTTGACAGAGCCAGACTCTGTCTCAAAAAAAAAAAAAAAAAAAAAAAAAAAAAGGCACAAGTATACATATGTAACAAACCTGCACGTTATGCACATGTACCCTAGAACTTAAAGTATAATAAAAATAATAATAATAATAAAAAAAAAACAAAAAACAAAAGAAAAAGACTCAACACCCCAGTTTCAGGTCCCAAATCTGCCGTCAATGCTGCCGCAGTCACATTCCTGCAGTTCCTTCATTTTACAATGAAACAAATAGTGAACAAATGTGGACCCGAAAGACCCCACCCTGAGTGCCCAGCTGGGCCTGTTTACAACAACCCCAAGAGGCTGCTTGACGACAACAGGCCACATGCTCTGAGCGCCCCCAGAACCCGCACCTCTAGTCAACTTCTGGACTTTCAGAGCTCACCTGAACCAGCCACTCAGCGCTCACCTGAACCAATCAACCAATTAACCAGTCAACCAATCAGCACTCACCTGAACCAATCAACCAATTAACCAATCAACCAATCAAAGCTCACCTGAACAATCAACCAATCAAAGCTCCCCTGAATCAGCCACTCAGTGCTCACCTGAACCAGCACATAAGAACTCACCTGAACCAACCAATCACAGTTCACCTGAACCAACCCCTCAGTGCTCACCTGAACCAGCCATCAGTGCTCCTCTGCCTTAGCTAATCAGGACTCAGCTGCATCACCCAATCAGGGCTTAGCTGTATCAACCAATCAGAACTAACCAAATTTGAATCCTTCATGTGTATAAATGGACCTGAATGGGACCTGGGCAGGACCCATCATTATAAAACCCAAACCCTCCCTGTGTTCTGCCTTCTCTGAAATGACTTTTCTTCACATCAAAGGCTGCAGCTCCCAGGTTAGTAAACCGTTCACTGGAATAAAGTCTCTTTCCTCCAAAATATATATATATATATATATATATGTATGTATGATTCTAGTTTTTATTTTTTAAGCCAGTTTGACCAGTCATATTCTCAGTAAAATTTCACTCTTGATTAAAGATATTTTTCACAAGAAAACTATATAGCAGAAAGAAACACATAAGAAAGGAAATGCTATAATTTTACAAATATGCAAATTATTTGCAATATAGATAGAAATAGGAAGATAGATAAAATGTATGCCTCAACAAGTCAGTGGTCTTTGCTCTTTTGTCACTAGTATATACCTATCAATGTTTGTTAAATAATATTGTATAGGATTTTTACAATTATATGAATGGTGGACATACGTTGAGATTTAGGTGGATTAAAGGCAAAATTATTTGTTACTTATACCTCCAGAGGAGAGAAGTCTCTCAGGCAGGATCACACAAGATGTTGAACTCTGTGGATAGGGTGACAGCAAGCTGAAGCTGCAGAGGGCAGCTTATGTACAACACTTGCAGGATGGAGTTAGGAAAGTTTCTTGGGCTCCCTGTGCACTAGCTCATTTGAATAATTTCATAGGCACCAGGAACATAGGAGCTGTCTCTAGTTGTCTGGTACTTGACTTTAGGGCTATGAGGGTGAGGGTACGGTGACAAAAAGTGAGAAAGCCCAATGAGGGAAGTGCTTGGAATGTAGATTTAATCAACTCCTCAAAAATGGAAATAGACCAGTCTCTACCCAGAGCCTCAAAACTAGGCCAAGACAGCATTAAAAACCAACAACTATATTACAAATAACTATACACCAACAAGGGTCAAGTATAGCGAGCAGAAATTTTAAAATAATAGTCTGAACCAATATAAACAAAAGAAGTTCAAATCGTGTTTTTTAAAGAAAAACTTTCTTACAATCATGCTACTATCCAATGTGAGATTCATAGATTTGGAACATCATTTAATATTCATGATTTTATATACACTGCTAAAGTATTATTTATAGCATTGTTTTCAGCCAGTACAGAAAATAGTACATAAAACATTTTGCAGATCATTTCCTTGATTACTTAGTAGCATTTGGAAATAAAAACCCAGCAGTTTGCCTGTATCTCCTCTAGCTAAGCTGTTCAGTCCAAATTGGCCCATCACAGATCACATCAGAGTCCACCGCATTTATCTCTGCTCTGAAGAGATGTTTGTTGTTTAGAGGGGCCCGACTACTGGATCAAATTTTTATCTGAGATTCATATTCTGAAAAAAAAAAACAATCACCATCTCAATCAAGTTTTAAAAAGAGGAAATCATTATTTTCCACTTCAGAAACACACAAAACAAAAACAAATAACTCAAACACGTGTATTTCTAATTTTTCAATGCCGTCTGAGCTACCTAAGTCTAGTTATCTGACATTATTCCTCAGTAGATAAAATGTATGCTCTGGTCCTAGCTAAGACAAAATCTCTAAAGCACATTTCCCTTTTCTCTGTTTAAACAGTTTCTAACGTATAATGATCATCCTTTCCTTTAATTTCTGAAATTATAAAATGCCTTATACTAGGTGAGGTAGAAAAAAATATTACCCTCATTCATTATACAATAAAATTTTGGGGTAAAAACTTTAAGTGATAAATACCGTATTTTATAGTAAGTTTAAATGATACGAACCATGGAACTTTACATACATTTTATATGATGATATTTTAAATTGAATCTGGAATTATCAACTTTTAAAATTAATCCAATGGAATGTAATTTTCATATGGATTTTAAACCTGACTATATTTAAAAGACATATGTTAAACGTTTTTTAATGTTTAAAAATTTATATGATGATTGCCGGGCGCGGTGGATCAAGTCTGTAATCCCAGCACTCTGGGAGGCCCAGATAGGCGGATCATGAGGTCAGGAGATCAAGACCATCCTGGCTAACATAGTGAAACCCCGTCTCTACTAAAAAATACAGAAAACTAGCCGGGCGAAGTGGAGGGTGCCTGTAGTCCCAGCTACTCAGGAGGCTGAGGCAGGAGAATGGTGTAAACCCAGGAGGCCGAGCTTGCAGTGAGCTGAGATCCGGCCACTGCACTCCAGCCTGGGCGACTGAGCGAGACTCCGTCTCAAAAAAAAAAAAAAAAAAAAAAAA